>NC_053040.3:415918439-416262913 GCF_002575655.3 Aegilops tauschii subsp. strangulata | reverse complement strand
CCGGAGTCGGCCTCAGGAGGCGTCGAGACAGGGGTGGCATCTCGAGGAACCAACAATGACCTGCCCCTTGTCGGGATGAGGGGCTGCTCCCTCTCCTCCTGGCAAGTGTCGGCCTTGGCGTCGTCAGGTAGGGCGCGGAGGATCTCGGCCTTGCTCAGAGGGGAAGTCTCCCCCACCCCTTCAAGAGTCTTCTCCGAGTCCACCACCTCCTCCTCCCCTCCACAGGACTCGTCAGAGGACACCTCCACCGGCTTCGGTGCTGCAGGAGCACCGGCGAGCACCGGCGGCACCAGGCCGCGCGCGTCAAAGGTCGGCCTGGAGGCGACAAGTTCCTCCCAGTCCTTGCGGAGGAACCGAGGAACGAAGGCACTAGGCGGGTACTCCTGGTTGTCCCCAACTATGAGGCACAGGACAACATCCAATTCATCGCCAGGAAGGGCCCCAGGCCTCAGGCGGGTCTTGTTCCCCTCTTATTCAAGCTCCCACAAGGGGCGCATGCGCGCCTGGAGTGGGGCAACTCGCAGCATCAAGAACTCCCTCAGGAGCATTGCCCCCGTCACCTTGGCCGTCTTCGTGTTGCCCGGCTTCAAGTCAGTCGTCATCTGCCCCAACACAGACAACGCCGGCTCATTGGCAAGCTCCGCCTTGGGCCACCCCTTGTTGAGCTGGGGCGCATCCGTCGGTAACACCAGGCGCGGATGGGCGCGCTTGGCGTCCATCATGACCCATTTGGATCGGATATTGTCGGCCCTCTTCCCGGTGCTCGAGATCGAGTTGGCCTTGCCAGACGCGACGAAGTTGGCGCATCCGGAGAGTGGCCCATCGGTGATGCGAAGGAAGAAGAAGTGGCGCAGAAGCGCCACGGATGGCAGCACGCCCAGGTACCCCTCGCAGTAATAGGCGAAGATGGACAAGAGGAGGACAGAGTTGGGATGGAGGTGCAACGCTAGCAGCTCGTAGTGGTCGAGAACCTCATAAAAGAAATCGGAGAAAGGAGGGACCAACCCGACGGCGACGCTGCTCGAGAAGAAGGGGAAGAAGGTGCTTCCCTCAGGCTCCGGCACATCGGAGGCGAGCCGGAGCTCCGTCTTCCCCCACTCGTTGCTCTCCCCCGCCGTCAGCAGGCGCACGGAGGCGAGGCTCTTCTCCGTGACGGTGGGCGCTTCAAGAGCCGGGTCATACCAAGCCGGCGCTAAGGAAGTCCTGACCTTGCACGGCGCCATGGGTCGCAGATGCAGAGCGAGATTGGAGCGCAGATCTGGAGGTAGCGGTGGCGAGGAGCGAGAAAGGGGATTTGGAGCAAGGCGAGGAAGAAACAATGAAGGCAAGCGTTGTCCGCGCCAGCCTTTTGTCCAATCGAGCAGTTGTCGGGGCATCATGGGGAAGCGGAGACGCCCACGTCCAATCAACCGCCACGCGTCAACCGAGGCCGCAGGCTTTGGGGGCCCGCGGCGCTCCGTACTTGACCCTTGGCTTCGCCGCGAAGCCAAGTCCGAGCGCACCTTGGGCCCGGGGGCTACTGTCGGCGTTCTGGGAACGGGGGTCCCTAGACTTGCCTGCCTGCGGCCCACGGCGTGGCTGCGCTAGCAAGCCTGTACGGCCCACCTTCATCAACAAGGCCTCCAAGACCCTCGCGAGGGGCCAAGCCTCGCGAGGCGGACGACGCAAGATCTCCTAAGGAGCGGCCCCTCTAGGCGGGCTCACGAGGAGCGGAGATATCAAGGCGGGGCATACCTCACGAGGCTTTCGTGACGTGAGCCATGACGATCGACACCAGGCGGGCGCCAGCGCGCACAGCGTCCTTGTTCCCTCTTTGGTGCTAAGGGGGCAAGCGCAGGCGAGGGGTACCGAGGCATCAGGCAAAGGTTACCAGATCGGTGCAACGAGATCAAGACCAAAAGGATGGCAATACGGAGGTCATCGTGGAGCCCAAGACGGCGTCACCACCAGAGCCTTTAGCAGGCGAAGACCACTTTTGTCAGGATAGCTTGTACTAGCTGTCCCCTTTCAAATTCGCCGCCGTTGTTGGCTCCCTTCCCGCTCAATATTTGGGGAGAGGACCAGGGCTTATATAAGTAGAACTAGCCACCACAGTAGGGGCATCTTAGCTCGATCTGATCTGATCGAGAGCCTACCCTATCGACAAGAACACCTCAACCTCAGGAGGTTGTTCTTCCCCTTGTACTGTTCATCATCAGCCTAAGAGGCAATCCACCACCACCACACTGGAGTATGGTATTACACCACAATAATGGCTCGAAGCAGTATAAATCTCGTGTCTTTCTGTGTTGCGAGTTCGTCGAGTTCGCCCGCGAGATCTTAGTGAGCAAGGGCGTAGATCGGTAGGAGGGAAAGACTTCGCGCGCACCCCGGAGTTCGAACCTTAAGGGTTTTGCCGGAACCCCACATCCGACAAGAACTACTCATGCATCATCGGAGAGGCACCAATGGAGGTGGTGAACCCCATCCGAGATGGTGTCTAGATTGGATCTGGTGGTTCTGGACTCTGCTGCGGCTGGATCAATATTTCGGCGACTCCCCTAGGGTTTTAGGAATATTGGGGTATTTATAGACCAAAGAGGCGGTATGGGGGCACCCGAGGTGGGCACAACCCACCAGGGCGCGCCTGGGCCTCCTGGCGCGCCCTGGTGGGTTGTGCTCTCCTTTGAGCACCCCCCTAGGCGCAGCCAGGGCCCATTATGTGTCTTCTGATCCATAAAAATTCTCCGTGAAGTTTCCTTGCATTTGGACTCCGTTTGGTATCGATTTCCTGCAATTTAAAAAACATGCAGAAAACAACAACTGGTACTTGGCACTATGTCAATAGGTTAGTACCAAAAAATGATATATAATGACTATAAAATGATTATAAAACATCCAAGATTGATAATATAACAGCGTGGAACAATAAGAAATTATAGATACGTTGGAGACGTATCAGGAGTTCATTAGTAATTTGATTAATTGAACTTAATTTATCATGAACTTAATCCTGATAGTATTTGCAAATCTATGTCGTAGCTCAATATAGTTCCCCTATTTTTGATATGTTCCTTGAGAAAAAATAAGTTGAAAGATGATGGTACCAATTATGGGGACTGGGTCCGTGATCTAAGGATTATCCTCATTGCTGCATAGAAGAATTATGTCCTTGATGCACCGCTAGGTGACATACCTATTGCAGGAGCAAATGCAGACGTTATGAACGTTTGGCAAGCTCGATATGATGACTACTTAATAGTTTAGTGCGCCATGCTTTTATGACTTAGAACCGGGACTTCAAAAACATTTTTGAACGCCATGGAGCATATGAGATGTTCCAAGAGCTGAAATTGGTATTTCAGACTCATGCCCGTGTTAAGAGGTATGAGACCTCTGACAAGTACTTTGCCTAAAAGATGGAGGAGAATAGCTCAACCAGTGAGCATGTTCTCAGATTGTGTGGGTACTACAATCGCTTGAATCAAGTGGGAGTTAATCTTCCAGATAAGATAGTGATTGACAAAGTTCTCTAATCACTATCACCAAGCTACTAGAACATCGTGATGAACTATAATATGCAAGGGATGACAAAAATGATTCCCGAGCTCTTCGAAATGCTGAAATCGGCGAAGGTAGAAATCAAGAAAGAGCATCAAGTGTTGATGGTTAACAAGACCACTAGTTTCAAGAAAAAGGGTAAGGGAAAGAAAGGGAACTTCAAGAAGAATGGCAAGCAAGTTGCCGCTCCCATGAAGAAGCCGAAAGCTGGACCCAAGCCTGAAACTGAGTGCCTCTACTGCAAAGGAAATGTCCACTGGAAGCGAAACTTCCCCAAAACTTGGCGGATAAGAAGGATGGAAAGGTGAACAAAAGTATATTTGATATACATGTTACTTATGTGTACCTTACTAGTGTTCGTAGTAGCCCCTGGGTATTTGATACCGGTTCAGTTGCTAAGATTAGTAACTCGAATAGGATTTGCAGAATAAACAGAGACTAGTTAAGGGCGAGGTGGCGATGTGTGTTGGAAGTGATTCGAAGGTTGATACGATCACCATCACACACTCCTGCTACCTTCAGGATTAGTGTTGAACCTAAATAAATGTTATTTGGTGTTTGCATTGAGCATGAATATAATTTGATCATGTTTATTGCAATACGATTATTGATTTAAGTCAGAGAATAATTGTTTACATGAATAAAACCCTCTATGGTCATACACCCAATGTGAATGCTTTATTGAATCTCGATCGTAGTGATACACATATTCATAATATTGATGCCAAAAGATGCAAAGTTGATAATGATAGTGCAACATACTTGTGGCACTGCCGTAGTGTAAAGAGTATGAAGAAACTCCATGCGGATGAACTTTTGGAATCACTTGATTATGAATCATTTGATACTTGCGAACCATGCCTCATGGGCAAGATGACTAAAACTCCGTTATCCGGAACAATGGAGCGAGCTAATGACTTATTGGAAATTATACATACCGATGTATGCGGTCCGATGAATGTTGAAGCACGCGGCGGGTATCGTTATTTTCTGACCTTCACAGATGATTTGAGTAGGTATGGGTATATCTACTTAATGAAACACAAATCTGAAACATTTGAAAAGTTCAAAGAATTTCAGAGTGAAGTGGAGAATCATCGTAACAAGAAAATAAAGTTTCTATGATCTGATCGCTTAGGCGAATATTTGAGTTACTAGTTTGGCCTTCATTTAAAAAAATGTGGAATAGTTTCACAACTCACGCCACCTAGAACACCATAGCGTAATGGTGTGTCCAAACGTCATAACCGTACTTTATTGGATATGGTGCATTCTATGATGTCTCTTACCGATTTGCCACTATCGTTTGGGGGTTATGCATTAGAGACAGCTACATTCATATTAAAAAGGGCACCGTCTAAATACGTTGAGATGACACCGTATAAACTGTGGTTTGGCAAGAAAACTAAGCTGTTGTTTCTTAAAAGTTTGGGGATGGGACGCTTATGTCAAAAGGCTTCAGCCTGATAAGCCTGAACCCAAAAGCGAAGAAGTACGTCTTCATAGGATACCCTAAAGAAACTATTGTGTACACCTTCTACCACAGATCCGAAGTCAAGATCTTTGTTGCTAAGAATGGATTCTTTCTAGAGAAGGAGTTTCCCTCGAAAGAAGTGAGTGGGAGGAAAGTAGAACTTGATGAGGTAATTGTACCTTCTCTCGAATTTGAAAGTAGCACATCACAGAAAACCGTTCCCGTGATACCTACACCAACTAGAGAGGAAGCTAATGATGATGATCATAAAACTTCAGATCAAGTTACTACTTCACTTCATAGGTTAACCAAAACACATTCCGCACCAGAGTGGTACGGTAATCCTGTCCCAGAAGTCATGTTATTAGACCAAGGCGAACCTACAAACTATGAAGAAGCTATGATGAGCCCAGATTCCAACAGATGGCTTGAGGCCATGAAATCTGAGATAGGATCCATGTATGAGAACAAAGTGTGGACTTTGGTGGACTTGCCCGATGATCGGCAAGCCATAGAGAATAAATGGATCTTCAAGAAGAAGACTGATGCTGATAGTAATGTTACTGTCTACAAAGCTCGACTTGTTGCAAAAGGTTTTTGACAAGTTCAAGGGGTTGACTATGATGAGACTTTCTCACCCGTAGCGATGCTTAAGCCAGTCCGAATCATGTTAGCAATTACCGTATTTAATGATTATAAAATCTGGCAAATGGACATCAAAACTGCATTCCTTAATGGATATCTTAAAGAAGAGTTGTATATGATGCAACCAGAAGGTTTTGTCGATCCTAAAGGTGCTAACAAAGTGTGCAAGCTCCAGCGATCCATCTATGGATTGGTGCAAGCATCTCGGAGTTGGAATATACGCTTTGATGAGGTGATCAAAGCATATGGTTTTATACAAACTTACAGTGAAGCCTGTATTTACAAGAAAGTGAGTGGGAGCTCTGTAGCATTTCTGATATTATATGTGGATGACATATTGTTGATTGGAAATGATATAGAATTTCTGGATAGCATAAAAGGATACTTGAATACGAATTTTTCAATGAAAGACCTCGGTGAAGCTACTTATATATTGGGCATCAAGATCTATAGGGATAGATCGAAATGCTTAATAGAACTTTCACAAAGCACATACCTTGACAAGATTTTGAAGAAGTTCAAAATGGATCAGTCAAAGAAATGGTTCTTGCCTGTGTTACAAGGTGTGAAGTTGAGTAAGACTCAAAACTTATTGAGAGAATGAAAGTCATTCCCTATGCCTCAGCCATAGGTTCTATAAAGTATGCCATGCTGTGTGCCAAACCTTTTGTGTACCTTGCCATGAGTTTGGCAAGGGGGTACAATAGTGATCCAGGAGGAGATCACTGGAAGCGGTGAAAAATTATCCTTAGTTACCTAAGAGGACTAAGGAGATATTTCTCGATTATGGAGGTAATAAAGAGTTCGTCGTAAAAGGTTACGTCGATGCAAGCTTTGACACCGATTCAGATGACTCTGAGTCTCAATCTGGATACATATTGAAAGTGGGAGCAATTAGCTAGAGTAGCTCCATACAGAGCATTGTAGACATAGAAATTTGCAAAATACATACAGATCTGAATATGGTAGACCCTTTGACTAAACGTCTCTCACAAGCAAAAGATGATCACACCTTAGTACTCTTTGGGTGTTTATGACATGGTGATGTGAACTAGATTATTGACTCTAGTAAACTCTTTGGGTGTTAGTCACATGGAGATGTGAACTATGGATGTTAATCACATGGCGATGTGAACTAGATTATTGACTCTAGTGCAAGTGGGAGACTGAAGGAAATATTCCCTAGAGGCAATAATAAAGTTGTTATTTTATATTTCCTTTTATCATTCATGCTAGAATTATATAGATCGGAAACTTAAATACATGTGTGAATACATAAACAAACACCGTGTCCCTAGTAAGTCTCTACTAGACTAGCTCGTTGATCAAAGATGGTTAAGGTATCCTAACCATGGACATGGGTTGTCATTTGATAACGGGATCACATCATTAGGAGAATGATATGATGGACAAGACCCATCTGTTAGCTTAGCATAATGATTATTCAGTTTTATTGCTAATTCTTTCTTCATGTCAAATACATATTCCTTCGACTATCAGATTATGCAACTTCCGGATACCGGAGGAATACCTTGTGTTCTATCAAACATCACAACATAACTGGGTGATCATAAAGATGCCCCACAGGTATCTCCGAAGGTGTTTGTTGATTTGGCATAGATCGAGATTAGGATTTGTCACTCCGAGTATCAGAGAGGTATCTCTGGGCCCTCTCGGTAATACACATCATAAGCTTGAAAGCAAATGAATAAGGAGTTAGTCACGAGGTGATGTATTACAGAACGAGTAGAGAGACTTGCTGGTAATGAGATTGAACTAGGTATGAAGATACGGACCATCGAATCTCGGGCAAGTAACAGACCGATGAACAAAGGGAATTACGTATGTTGTCATAACGGTTCCACCGATAAAGATGTTCGTAGAATAAGTAGGAACCAAAATGGGCATCCAGGTTCCACTATTGGTTATTGACCGGAGAGGTGTCTCGGTCATGTCTACATAGTTCTCGAACCCGTAGGGTCCGCACGCTTAACGTTCGTTGACGATATAGTGTTATATGAGTTATATGATTTGGTGACAGAATGTTGTTCGGAGTCCCGGATGAGATCACAGACATGACGAGGAGTCTCGAAATGGTTGAGAGGTAAATATTGATATATAGGATGATGGTATTCGGACACCGAAAGAGTTTCGGAGTGCACCGGGTAGTCATCGGGTCACCGAAAGGGGTTCCGGACACCCCTCGGTAAGTGTATGGGCCTAATGGGCCAAAGGGGGGACAGACCAGCCCCTGGTGCGCCCCTTCTTTGGACAGCAGGCCCTAAGGGAAGGAAAGGGGGGAGGGCTAGCCCCTCCTGCCTTTCCTTCTCATGGGAGAAAGGAAAGAGGGGCTCCACCCTCCCCTGCCTTCCCCCCGCACCTATATAAGGCAGGGGGCGCAGCTTGGGAGGGACTCCAAGTAGGATTCCTCTTACTTTGGCGCCTCCTTTGCCTGCTCCTCCCTCCCTCCCACCTATATATATGTGGGAGGGGGCGCCTAGCACATGACAAACAATTGCTTAGCCGTGTGCGGCGCCCACTACACCGTTTACGACCCCGGTCATATTTTCGTAGTGCTTACGCGAAGCCCTGCGGAGGTAACTTCACCATCACCGTCACCACATCGTCGTGCTACCAGAACTCATCCACTACTTTGCCCGTCTTGTTGGATCAAGAAGGCGAGGACGTCGCCGAGCTGAACATGTGCAGAACTCGGAGGTGTCATACGTTCGGTACTCGATCGGTTGGATCGCGAAGAAAGTTCGACTACATCAACCGCATTGTCAAACGCTTCCGCTTATGGTCTATGAGGGTACACATCTCCTTGATAGATCTTGCGTGGGCGTAGGATTTTTTTTGTTTTCATGCAACATTCCCCAACATCTCTCGTACATGGACAGCCATGATTATGAGATGTGTTATGTCTGCAAGATTCACGGTTAAGCTCAATGGTGGTACCTGTGATGGTTTTCTACCCTCTAGGGGTCTACACCATGGGGACCCTCTATCTCCATATTTCTTTCTATTTTGTGTAGAGGGGGTTTTGGCGCTGCTAAAGCAAGCTCAGTAGGAAAATTAATTAATGGGAGTGTCCTTTGGGTGCACTGGCCCCAATGTGACCCATCTTCTCTTTGCCGATGATAGTATAATATTCCTGGAGGCATCTACAAATAATATTACATGGCTATGATTTTTGTTACAGGTGTATGAAGATGCATCAAGCCAGAAGGTGAACATGCAAAAGTCATCCATCTTCGTTGGAAAGGGGTGCACGGAAGAAAGCAAGGAGGAGCTCAAGGAGGTGGTTGGTATCCAATCGGAGGCACTAAATGAGCAATACTTGGGACTGCCCACTATGGTGGGAAGATCGAAAGATGGTAGTTTCAAACATGTGCGGGAAGCATCGAGGTCTAAGGTGACTAGATGGAAAGGACAATGTTTGTCTAAAGCTGCTAGAGAGGTTCTTGTAAAGTCGGGGCTGCAAGAAACCCCTACATTTGCAATGAGTTGTTTTGTACTCTCCAAGAAAATGTGCGAGAACCTGAATTCAACCTCTTCAAAATTCTGGTGGGGAGCAGCTGAAGGTGAACAAAAAGTCCATTGGATAGCCCGCGATAAGATATGCACTAGGAAGCGAGAGGGCGGCACAGGTTTTAGGGACTCTGAGTTATTTAACCAGGCCCTACTCGCAAAGCAGGTTTGGCGCATTACCATTGTCCTATCCTAGAATCATCATATGCTAGAGTTCTTAATAAGGTGAGGTACTTCGCATAGATGGATATTATGTCGGCATCATGTTCGCAAGGCTGTTCGTATACGTGGCGCAGTTTGATGCATGGAAGAGACTTACTAGCGCATTGGCTCATATGGAGGGTAGGAGATGGTTCAAAAATTAATGTGTACCATGATCACTGGATCCCAAGGACGAGCGGTATGGTGCCATTGGGCGCTGTGTTCGTGCGTGGAATAACAAAAGTGGAACACCTCCTAAATTGCCAAGGAGCAGGATGGGACCAGGAAAAGCTACATGTAGCAACCCGACCTCATACGGTCAAGTCTCTGTGCTTAAGTGTCATCCCTGGATCGGTATGCTGACACACACAGTACTCGAGGATTTATAACAGAGGTAAATCACATGTATAAAGTAACGTAAATACTATTACCTCAATCCATATAGTGGAAGTAACAACAAGGTTGTGGATTACCATCAACACCAACAGCAAAGTTGAGTGTAGAAATCGTAACCCTAACATATCACTTACTCGTCGTAAGATTCCTGCAACATGAGACGTTGCAGCCACAAAGGGTCGGTACATTGAATGTACTGGCAAATTCACACCATAGAGCAATGATGAATAATAGATATCACTACATGCATATATGGCTGGTGGAGGCTCTATGGTTATAATGTTTTTGTGAAATGCCAAATTTTCCCTACATCAAAGGAATATATTTTATTTAACTACCAAGTTGGTTGAAAATTATTGAGAAGGTTCCTCCAACTCAATCCAATTAAAAGTTAACAACCCAACAAATTAATTAAGTAAAGTGATGAGATCAACATGATAATTCAAGAACCAGATACTCAAGACGTCAATAACCGGGGACACGGCTAATCATGATTAATTTGTACACTCTGCAGAGGTTTGCGCACTTTTCCCCACAAGACTCGATCTCCTCCGTTGGATTTCTCGCACTTCATGATGTTTGAGAAACGGATGACCGAGACACGGTCTTTCAGAAGCATTAACTCTTTACTCTGGGTAGACAGTACCACCTACATCCCCCTACATCAGCTAGCCTACCACTGAAAGAGGTCATGCAACATACTCAACTATGCTAGAGCCCATAATAGCTTGTGGCTCCACACGGAAGTTTCTAGCATGAATAATCTTATGATCCCTTTGAGCCTGGGTGGCAAACCATAGGATGATCACACGGGTACCCCAGGATCTCCTAGGACAAGGTATATCCCCAGGTGTCCGGGAAAGCCACTGGTATATCCCCAGGGTGCCCCAACCAATCCACCTAGATGTGTATTAAAGTAGCCACCTTAAGTTAACCATTAATGATAACTCTCACATCTGTCATGAATACACTCAACCAATCCACGTCTATGAGCATAGCAGAGCAGTATGAGCATAACGTAGGAGTAACTCCCAAGGGATTGATAATAAAAGGCCAATAGGTCCCTACATCATCAACTACTTCCCAATACCCACATATTAATGAGATCCTACTCATGCAATGTTTGAGCGTTGAAACTAATGCATAAAAAAACTGGGTATGAAAAGTATGATCAAAGTGTGAACTTGCATGTACTGATGATGAAGATGATTCGCACTCATAACTCCTGATAGTTCTACTCGTCACACTCCGGTCAATCTAGGGTAAGCAAGCAATAGTAACCACACATAAGCAATCACTCAAAAGATCGGGAAGAACGAAGAAGGCAATTCGGAAAACATCAAAACCAAGCAAATAACTCCTGCAACATAAAACAATTTCTAACAGTACCAACATTATGTGAATTTGGCCTTACCATAAAGTTTAGGTCAAGAGCTTCGATTTGCAAAAAGAATCAATTAAATCGGAGTTATAGAACTCGAGTTATGAACAAAAGAAGTTCAAATACAAACCTGTTTGAAATCAAATTTTAAAACTTTCAAAAATATGATTAAGTTTTTTTACTGGATAGAAAGCATCATAACAAAGAAGTGGGCGTTGGTTTCGTTGGATTTGGATAAACGAGCAAAAAGTAGTAAGGGTTTGAAGATTAGGGACTAATCTGTAAATAAAATATTTACGGATGGGTCCCTGGCCGAAAACAAAATAATAAGAAATATCCTATTGAACGAACTTTCGCTAGAGAACCCTACAGAACGAAATCGTTCGCTACCGAATACTAACAGACGAACGTCCACTAATTAAACTAACCTAAATAACTAAATCGATTAAAAAGAAAACCCGAAAAGAAAAACCGGGTAGGGCGGTCGGGTTTTACCGGTTGGGCCGGCTCGATGGTTCCGCGAGAAAAACCGTTGGCGACGACTGCTAGATCGGGCGGCGACGGCGGGATCGACGCGGTGGCTCCGACGGCGGCGGCGAGGAGTGCGGTGGTGGCGCGAGGTGAGGCGCGGGGCGGCGACTCGGTGGCGGGTGGCGGCGCACGCGAGCGGCGGCGGCGCAGGCGAGCAGCGGCGGCGGCGTCTATAGCGGCGGAAGCAGCGGTGCGAGGAGTAAGAGGGCGGCGGCGGCACGACCTTATATAGAGGGGGCGAGGGGTTGCGTGGAGGAGGGGCAGGGGCAAAGGCGGCGGGGTGCGGAGTCCACGGGGGTCACGGAGGCGGCGATGGCGTGCTGGCGGCGGAGTCTCCGAGCGGAGCTCGGAGACGAGCGGGATGGGCCGTTGGGCCGCGGCCTGGCTCGGGCGCTGGGCCGGCCCAGTCGGCGGAAGGGATTTTTTTAACATTTAAAAAAAATTCCGAACAAACAAAAATAATAAAACAAAAAAATAAAAAAATTACATAGGCATATAATATATCAAATTTTTTAGAAAAAGATTTTCTACAACATGAACATTTATCTAACATCAAATAAAATCCACAAAAATTCCAATGAAGCAAAGAGTGCTACTATTGCAATAAAATCCAATAAAAATTATTTTAAAAATATACCAAAATAAATTCAAATTTATTTCTCTCCAATTTTCTAATGTAGGGAATCATTTTACCCTATTTTCCATATATTTAATTTTTGGAGAAAAATAATTTGAATAAAATCCAAATAACTCCAAATTGAAAATAATTTCAAAAGGGACTTTCAATTTGATTCTTTTAAACTCCCAACTCATATTTAATATTATTTGAAGAAGTCATTTTATCTTCTCTCCTGAAAATCATTGAGTTGCATAAAGTTTCTGAATTTGAAATATTTCCAAATGAAATTTAAATCCTTTCAAAACCCTTTATCATTTAATTAAATGGAAGAAGTCATATCATCTTCTCTCTAGGGTTTTGTATGAAAAGAATTTGAATTCATGGAGATCAAAATGCAAAGTGAAAGTTTGGGAAAGTCCTTTTATTCCCTCTCATTTAACTTTCAAAAGTTTCAAATTTCACTCAATTGCACTTAAGCAACCACACCACAAATCAAACAATCAATCAAAACTATTTATTTAATATAACATTCCTAAATTTAGAATTTTGGGATGTTACACTACAGCAGGTACTCACTAAAGATGATGCTATTGACGCGCATCGATTGTAGTTGGTGGACCGGGAAGAGAAGACTTCAGAGCATGGAATTATACAAAGGACGAAAGGTTCTCGGTTCGATCGGCATACCATCTTGTAGTGCCAATTAAGGCATCTAGTAAAACACTGCCCTCGTGCTCCAATCCCGATGTTGATCATAAATGTTGGCTCGAGCTATGGGCGACGAATGTTCCAAACAAGATGAAAATCCATGCGTGGAGGCTAATTAGAAAGGGCCTGGTTGTTGGTATGGAGCTACACATGCGACATGTAAAATCTGGCGTATTTCATGTTGCGTGTGGCAGAGAGGAGAGCATCATACACAGGTTCTAGAGATGCCCACATGCAACAGAATTCTGACATATGCTGAGCGATGCAGTGGCTGCACCCTTACCGGTCTTGCCGAAATATATCCAGAATACGGAGGAGCTACATGCATGGATTCTATAGTGGCTTAGCAATGCATGTGATCATGAGAGAGAAATTGTAATTAGAGGTTGGTATGAGCTATGGGATGCACGTAATGTGATACGTCTCCATCGTATCTACTTTCCCAAACACTTTTGCCCTTGTTTTTGACTCTAACTTGCATGATTTGAATGGAACTAACCCGGACTGACGCTGTTTTCAGCAGAATTGCCATGGTGTTATTTTTGTGCAGAAATAAAAGTTCTCGGAATGACCTGAAACTTCACGGAGAATATTTTTGGAATATATAAAAATATTGGCGAAAGAATAAAGACCGGGGCCCACACCCTGTCCACGAGAGTGGGGGCGCGCCTACCCCCCTGGGTGCGCCCCCTGCCTCGTGGGCCCCCTGGTGCTCCACCGACCTCAACTCCAACTCCATATATTCACGTTCGGGGAGAAAAAAATCAGAGAGAAGGATTCATCGCGTTTTACGATATGGAGCCGCCGCCAAGCCCTAAGCTCTCTCGGGAGGGCTGATCTGGAGTCCGTTCGGGGCTCCGGAGACGGGAATCCGTCGCCGTCGTCATCATCAACCTTCTTCCATCACCAATTTCATGATGCTCACCGCCATGCATGAGTAATTCCATCGTAGGCTTGCTGGACGGTGATGGGTTGGATGAGATTTATCATGTAATCGAGTTAGTCTTGTTAGGGTTTGATCCCTAGTATCCACTATGTTCTGAGATTGATGTTGCTATGACTTTGCTATGCTTAATGCTTGTCACTAGGGCCCGAGTGCCATGAATTCAGATCTGAACCTATTATGTTTTCATGAATATATGTGAGTTCTTGATCCTATCTTGCAAGTCATTAGTCACCTACTATGTGTTATGATCCGGTAACCCCGAAGTGACAATAATCGGGACCACTCCCGGTGATGACCATAGTTTGAGAAGTTCATGTATTCACTAAGTGTTAATGCTTTGGTCTGGTACTCTATTAAAAGGAGGCCTTAATATCCCTTAGTTTCCAATAGGACCCCGTTGCCACGGGAGGGTAGGACAAAAGATGGTATGCAAGTTCTTTTCCATAAGCACGTATGACTATATTCGGAATACATGCCTACATTACATTGATGAACTGGAGCTAGTTCTGTGTCACCCTATGCTATAGCTGTTGCATGAATAATCGCATCCGACACAATTATCCATCACTGATCCAATGACTACGAGCTTTTCACATATTGATCTTTGCTTAGTTACTTTTCCGTTGCCACTGTTACAATTACTACAAACTGCTACTGTTACCTTTGCCACCGTTACCGTTACTTCCATACTACTTTGCTACTAAATACTTTGCTGTAGATATTAATTTATCCAGGTGTGGCTGAATTGACAACTCAACTGCTAATACTTGAGAATATTCTTTGGCTCCCCTTGTGTCGAATCAATAAATTTGGGTTGAATACTCTAACCTCGAAAACTGTTGCGATCCCCTATACTTGTGGGTTATCAAGACTATTTTCTAGCGCCGTTGCCGGGGAACATAGCTCTATTCTTTGAGTCACTTGGGATTTATATTTGCTGGTCACTATGAGGAACTGGAAAGACGAAAAAACCAAGATTTATCCCTCAACTACGAGGGGAGGTAAGGAACTGCCATCTAGCTCTGCACTTGGTTCACCTTCTGTTTTGAGTAAACTTGTGACACCTAAACCTACTTCTGCTATTAATTCTGATATGTCGATGATGCCACTTCTGCTATGCATGATACTTATGATGAAACTACTTCTATGCTTGATAATACTGTGCCACAAGGTGAATTTCTTGATGAACAACTTGCTAGGGCTAGAGAGAATGAAATTATTGAAACTAATAATATTGATGAAAGTGATGATGAAGATTCTCCCCCTAGATATGAATTGCCTGTTGTGCCTGAGGGTTATGTTATGGATGAAGAAACTGCTAGAGATTTTCTTACTTGCAATGATAGAAATGATCTTAAGAAACTATTAGCTAAGCTGAAAGAAAAATCTCTGAATGCTAGAATGAAATATGACCCTGCTTTTGCTACTTCACCTATCTATAGTACCGATAAGGATTATGACTTCTCTATCGATCCTGAGATAATTACTTTGGTTGAATCTGATCCTTTTCACGGCCATGATCTGAAACTGTTGTGGCACATCTTACTAAATTAAATGATATAGCCACCCTATTCACTAATGATGAGAAAACTCGGTACTACTATATCCTTAAGTTATTTCCGTTCTCATTAAAGGGTGATGCTAAAACATGGTTTAATTCTCTTGATCCTGGTTGTGTGCGTAGTCCCCAGGATATGATTTATTACTTCTCTGCTAAATATTTCCCCGCTCATAAGAAACAAGCTGCTTTAAGGGAAATATATAATTTTGTGCAAATTGAAGAAGAGAGTCTCCCACAAGCTTGGGAGAGGCTTCTCCAATTACTTAATGCTTTGCCTGATCATCCTCTCAAGAAAAATGAAATACTTGATACCTTTAATAATGGACTAACCGATGCTTCCAGAGACCACCTGGATAGTTGTGCTGGTTGGGTTTTCAGGGAAAGAACAGTTGATCAAGCTGAATTGCTATTGAATAATATGTTGACTAATGAAAATAATTGGACACTTCCTGAACCAACTCCTAAGCCAACTCCGAAGAAAAGGGGTATTCTATTTCTCAGTCCTGAAGATATGCAAGAGGCAAAGAAATCTATGAAAGAAAAAGGTATTAAAGACGAAGATGTTAAGAATTTACCACCTATTGAAGAAACACATGGTCTTGATAACCCGACATGGGTAATAAAGGTAAATTCTCTCTATAGATTTGATGAAGGTGATATTCCTCGTTATAAGTCTGCTAGCCAATGCCTGGATGAGTTTGATAATTTTATTGTTAAACAAGAAAACTTCAATGCTTATGTTGGTAGACAATTGAAACGCAATGCTTATATGATTGAACACTTGAGTGATATATGTCTAGAGTTAAAGGTGCACATAAACTTATTAGTAAACATGCTTCTATGGTTACCACTCAAGTAGAACAAGTGCTTAAGGCTCAAAATGATTTGCTCAATGAATTGAATAATAAGAAAAATGATAATGCTGTTAGAGTGATGACTAGAGGGGGTAAAATGACTCAGGAACCTTTGTATCCTGAGGGCCATCCTAAGAGAATTGAGCAAGATTCTCAGAGAACTAATATTGATGCACCTAGTCCTTCTAAGAGGAAGAAAAAGAAAAATGATAGGACTTTGCATGCTTCTAGTGAACCTCTTGTTGACACACCTGAGAATCCCAATGATATTTCTATTTCTAATGCTAAAATACAATCTGGTGATGAACATGAACCTAGTGATAATGTTAATGATGATGTTCATATTGATGCCTAACCTAGCAATGACAAGGATGTTGAGATTGAACCTGCTGTTGATATTGATAACCCACAATCAAAGAATCAACGTTATGATAAGAGAGACTTTGTTGCTAGGAAGCACGGAAAAGAAAGAGAACCATGGATTCAGAAACCCATGTCTTTTCCTCCTAAACCATCCAAGAAAAAGGATGATGAGGATTTTGAGCGCTTTGCTGAAATGATTAGACCTATCTTTTTGCGTATGCGTTTGACTGATATGCTTAAAATGAATCCTTATGCTAAGTATATGAAAGATATTGTTACAAATAAAAGAAAGATACTGGAAGCTGAAATTTCCACCATGCTTGCTAATTATACTTTCAAGGGTGGAATACCTAAGAAACTAGGAGATCTAGGAGTACCAACTATACCATGCTCCATTAAAAGAAACTATGTTAAAACTCCTTTCTGTGATCTTGGAGCCGGTGTTAGTGTTATGCCTCTCTCTTTATATCGTAGACTTGATTTGAATAAGTTGACACCTACTGAAATATCTTTGCAAATGGCCGATAAATCAACTACTATACATGTCGGTATTTGTGAGGATGTGCCTGTTGTGGTTGCAAACGTTACTATTTTAACGGATTTTGTTATTCTTGATATTCCCGAGGACGATAGTATGTCTATTATCCTTGGTAGACCCTATTTGAATACTGCAGGGGCTGTTATTGATTGCAACAAAGGCAATGTCACTTTTCATGTTAATGGTAATGAGCATACGGTACACTTTCCGAGGAAACAACCTCAAGTACACAGTATCAATTCTATTGGAAATATTTCATCGATTACTATTGGAGGTTTTGAATTTCCTCTTCCTACTGTCAAGAAGAAATATGATATTCTTATTATTCGGGATGTGCCTATCCCCGTTGAGGTAACCTAGTGCCATTCGAAAATTCTCCGGTTTCATGCGATTCGGAATGAGTTTGTTAACAAGACTTGATCAACCTTGTTAGTGGATTCCTTTTGATGAGCATGAGATGGATGAAGTTAGAAAGCACAACTCTCTGTACCCTCCTTTTACTTTCTGTTATTTAGATTAAATAAAGTAAAAATAGTATTTTCTGTCTGTTTTCTGAATTATCCTTGCAATAAAAAATATCCCGAAAATAAAAGTTCTCCAAATGCCCTGAAATTTATATATGATTTTTTCTAGAATATTTAAGAATATTTGGCGCTGAGAACACACCAGGGGGAGCCACCACCTGGCCACGAGGGTCCAGGGCGCGCCCTACCCCCTGGGCGCGCCCCCATGCCTCGTGGGCCCCATGTGGCACCCCTCCACTTATTCCTGCACCCACATGCTTCTTCTTCCTCTAGAAAAAATCCACAACCCGTGTTCTAGATCGTTTTGCTGCGATTTTCGATCTCCTTGCTCAAGGCTCCACTCACAAAACTGCTTTGGGGGATTATTCTTCGGTATGTGACTCCTCCAATGGTCCAATTAGTTTTTGTTCTAGTGCTTTATTTATTGCAAATTTTTATTGCTTAGGTGACCCTGTTCTTGAGCTTGCATGTCAAAATTATATGGTCCCAAGTAGTTCTAATGCATGATATAGTCTCTAGGCACTTGTGAGAGTAGTTGCTATCAATCATGTTGAGTTTGGTTCACTTTTATTTTGAGTTACTAAAAATTTCAGAAATTTTCAGAGAAAGAAAATGATGAAGAGATTGTTGAGGGGCTCTTCGAGTCGAAGCTCGAAGGATAAGCAAAGTGAGGAGAATAAGAAGCCCAAATATAATCTTCCTCGCACCACGGAGGTTCGACCGTGTGAATGGCCTTGTGATGAGTTCTTGAGAGCAGTTGGGATTCATGATGAGTTTTATTACTTGGCTGAGACTGCAGGCCTCACCAGCTTCCTCCACGACCAGCTCGAACAGTATCTCCTACTCACTAATATTTTTGTGCAAAATTTTCATTTCCATGCTAGGAGATCACCACCTTCTGTAGATTTTTATTTATATGATGAGTTTAGGGAGATGTCCCTTTATGAATTTTGTGCGGTTTGCAAGTTGCCTCCTCAAAGTCAGTTTTGCCCGAAAGGCAAGAGTCCTTCTCGGACTCTAGGGCTAGACGCCAGGGTTCCCGGTGTCTACCCCCTAGACACCAGGGTTCCTGGCGTCTAGCCTCTAGTCTCCGCAAAACATCCTTTTGCACTTTCCAAAAGCCTCGTGGGCTTTCCCCTTTGGCCCAAATAAAGTGTTCTCGTACCCAAACATTTCGGGAGACATCCGGAACCCCTTCCGGTGAATTCAGGAACCCTTCCGGAGACCAAACACTATTATCCCATATATCAATCTTTATCTCCGGACCATTCCGGAGTTCTTCGCCATGTCCGTGATCTTATCCGGAACTCCGAACAACATTCGGTTACCAACATACATAACTCATATAATACTATATCGTCAACGAACGTTAAGCGTGCGGACCCTACGGGTTCGAGAACTATGTAGACATGACCGAGACACCTCTCTGGTCAATAACCAATAGCGGAACCTGGATGCCCATATTGGCTCCTACATATTCTACGAAGCTATTTATCGGTCGAACCGCATAACAACATATGTTGTTCCTTTTGTCATCAATATGTTACTTGCCCGAGATTCTATCGGCGGTATCTCAATACCTAGTTCAATCTCGTTACCGGCAAGTCTCCTTACATGTTCCGTAATGCATCATCCCGCAACTAACTCATTAGTTACATTGCGTCCAAGGCTTATAGTGATGTGCATTACCGAGAGGGCCCAGATACCTCTCCGGCAATTGGAGTGACAAATCCTAATCTTGATCTATGCCAACTCAGCAATTACTATTGGAGACACCTGTAGAGCACCTTTATAATCACCCAGTTACGTTGTGACGTTTGGTAGCACACAAAGTGTTCCTCCGGTATTCGGGAGTTGCATAATCTCATAGTCATAGGAACATGTATAAGTCATGAAGAAAGCAATAGCAATATACTAAACGATCAAGTGCTAAGCTAACGGAATGGGTCAAGTCAATCTCATCATTCTCTAATGATGTGATCCCGTTAATCAAATGACAACTCATGTATATGGCTAGGAAACATAACCATCTTTGATTCAACGAGCTAGTCAAGTAGAGGCATACTAGTGACACTCTGTTTGTCTATGTATTCACACATGTACTAAGTTTCCGGTTAATACAATTCTAGCATGAATAATAAACATTTATCATGATATAAGGAAATATAAATAACAACTTTATTATTGCCTCTAGGGCATATTTCCTTCAGTCTCCCACTTGCACTAGTGTTAATAATCTAGTTCACATCGCCATGTGATTTAACACCAATAGTTCACATCGTCATGTGATTTACACCCATAGTTCACATCGCCATGTGACCAACACCCAAAGGGTTTACTAGAGTCAATAATCTAGTTCACATCGCTATGTGATTAAGACCCAAAGAGTACTAAGGTGTGATCATGTTTTGCTTGTGAGAGAAGTTTAGTCAACGGGTCTGTCACATTCAGATCCGTATGTATTTTGCAAATTTCTATGTCTACAATGCTCTGCACGGAGCTACTCTAGCTAAATGCTCCCACTTTCAATATGTATCCAGACTGAGACTTGGAGTCATCCGGATCAGTGTCAAAGCTTGCATCAACGTAACCCTTTACGACGAACTTTTTGTCACCTCCATAACCGAGCAACATATCCTTATTCCACTAAGGATAATTTTGACCACTGTCCAGTGATCCACTCCTGGATCACTATTGTACCCTCTTGCCAAACTCATGATGAGGTACACAATAGGTCTGGTACACAACATAGCATACTTTATAGAACCTATGGTTGAGGCATAGGGAATGACTTTTCATTCTCTTTCCATTTTCTTCCGTGGTCGGGTTTTGAGTCTTACTCAACATTACACCTTGCAACACAGACAAGAACTCCTTCTTTGATTGTTCCATTTTGAACTACTTCAAAATCTTGTCAAGGTATGTACTCATTGAAAAAACTTATCAAGCGTCTTGATCTATCTCTATAGATCTTGATGCTCAATATGTAAGCAGCTTCACCGAGGTCTTTCTTTGAAAAACTCCTTTCAAACACTCCTTTATGCTTTCCAGAAAATTCTACATCATTTCCGATCAACAATATGTCACTCACATATACTTATCAGAAAGGCTGTAGTGCTCCCACTCACTTTCTTGTAAATACAGGCTTCGCCGCAAGTCTGTATAAAACTATATGCTTTGATCAACTCATCAAAGCGTATATTCCAACTCCAAGATGCTTGCACCAGTCCATAGATGGATCGCTGGAGCTTGCACACTTTGTTAGCACCTTTCATACCGTACCAACCATGGGAAGATATTAGCATGGATTTTGTACTTGGTTTGCCTATAACTAGAAATGTAAAGGATATTGTGTTTGTTGTTGTGGACCGATTCTCTAAAATTGCACATTTCATACCATGCAACAAGATAGACGATGCTTCACATGTTGCAAATCTTTTTTGTAGGGAAATCTTGTGCCTACATGGAGTGCCAAAGACGATTGTCTCAGACCGCGACGTCAAGTTCTTGAGTTTCTTTTGGAAGACCTTATGCGCCAAGCTCGGAATCAAGCTCTTGTTCTCTTTGGCATACCATCCTCAAACCGACGGCCAAACGGAGGTGACGAACCGCGCGCTCTCCACTCACTACGCATGTTAATAAAGAAGAACATCAAGGAGTGGGAGGAGTGCCTACCAATCGCTGATGTAACGCTCCGGATCCGATGCGCCAGGTGTCTTCCAGTTATTCGTCGTTGTTGCCATATCATTTTCTTGCGTGTTGCATTTTGCCATGTCATCATCTGCAGTGCATCATCATGTTTTTCAAAACTTGCATCCGGTCTTTTTCCGCGTTGTCCGTTTCGCGATCCGACACTCCCACACGCGCCCGCGGCACCTCCGAAATATTATTTTATAAGTGGCCAGAAAATGTTCTCGGAATGGGATGAAAGTCGGCGGGCGGTCTTATTATAGTGTAGGTAGACCGCCTGTCAAGTTTCGTCGCATTCGGAGTTCATTTGATAGCCCAACCGCTATACATACAGCCGCAATATAGTCGGTTTAAACGTCGGACGTTTTCGGTCTCCGAAAACCATTGCCGGGCTGCATTCCTCCTTTTTCCTCTCAGCCCAACCCCTCTTCGCAGCCCACTAGTTAGCCCACCTAGGCCTACATAACCCCCCCTCTCGATCGGATCCGTCGGATCGCGATCGGAGGCTCCAAATCCACCCCTAGACCCAAACCCTAGCAAAACTGCTATATATAGCAGCCCCCCTTGCCATTTTTGGCCTTCTCCTCCCTCCTCCTCGAAACCCGCGCCCCCCAATCATCAGCCAGCCGCCTTCCACCTCCTCTCCTCGAAGCCCGGTGCCGGCCAACCCCTCCACCGCCACTTGGCGCGCCCCGGTTGGCCCAGCCGCCGCCCCGGCCAATGGGAAGCCTCCACGTCGCCCCTGCCTCCCTCCTCCTCCCGCCGCGGCCCGCCAGGCCCAGCGCGGGCCCGCGCGAGCCTATCCGGGCGCCGCCACCCGAGGCCACCCCGCGTCGCCGCCCGGGACCCCGCCGCCGCGCCCCTCCGGCGTCTCCCCGCCGGCCGTAGCTCGTCGCCGCCCAAAAGCCCCGCCGCCGGTGAGCTCGCCGCCCCGCGCCGCCTCCCGCGGGCTCCCGCCACCTCGCCGTTTCCACGTCGCCGGCGCGGCCCCGCCACCTCGCCGGCGCCCGCCGCCATGGCCGCTCGAGCTCGGGGCCGAGCTCCGCCGTCTCTCCGCCCGCCGGCCGCCGCCTCCTCCGTCGCCGGTCGCCGCCCCATCGCCGGATCTGGGCGGGTGGATGAGATCCACCCGTCCCATGATCCAAACGCGCCTCCTCGCTCCCGGATCCGTACATCCCGAACCGCGTCATCCAGTTTCCCGAAGGTTGAAATTCCACCAAGTCCCTAAGTTTTCTTCATTATGTACCCATGTTCATCATGCCATATCTTTATGTGTGCTGCTCCATTTTGTGCGTGTAATATGTCAAAATGTTAAGCATGAGATTCTCGTCAATTCATTATATCGTTCCATGCTTGTTTGATTCCATCTTGATGCCCTAATCATCGTTGCAAGAGTGCTATATGATGTTATCTGCTGTCTGCTTACAGAACTTGCTGTTTTGTCATTTTCGTTGCATTTTGTGTGTGCATCCTATGAGCATGAGCTCTACATCTGTTTTGTACTACATCATGCCCTCTTTACAGTGGTGCTTGTCTTGTATTTTTTTGATCTATGTAGTGACTAGTACAAGCATGCAAAGTAGCCTCCATGATGTTGCTGATTTCTGTGACTTGGTGATTTCTGCTAAGTTCGAGTCTGTTATATTTTGTTGCCAAGTAAACCTGCTGCTACCAGTCATTCTATGCATATTCTGGAGAGGTTCATTAAGGATGTTTTCTTCTACATGTTGTGCTCTATCCATCCATGTCCTTGCTTGCATTTATAGCCTGCTGTAGCTTGTTGTACTCTTGCTCCAAACTTGCTAAATAATGTTGCTGTCAGTTTGTTAACATGAAGTTCAGTCTTGACATGTGGTTTGCTAGTGATCCATGCACCCTATGAACTTGATCTTGCCATGCTTAGCTTCATAATTATGCCATATTACTGTTGGATGCCTTCACATGCCATGAAATGCTTTGTGATGAGTGATTTGAGCTCGCAAAGATGCCTTCATAATTCTGTTTATGCCATGCTCAGTTTTTCTGCTAAGTCTGAATCTGTCATATTACTTGCTATGTTTACATGGGTGCCATCATATCTTCTGTACCTTTTTGGCTCATGTTCAGTAAGGGACATTTGTTATATGCTTTGAGTAGAATCATTTCATGCCTTTGTTTGCTATGATCTGTTCGGGTAGCATGTCGTTTGATGGCTCTAAACTTAGCAACCTGATGTTATTTCTGCCATGTCCAGTGATTTCTGCTGAGTCTGTGAAACTGTTATTATTTGCAATCTTGCCATGTCCTTTTGAGCATGGTATAGTGATTTCTGGAGATAGCTCAGTGTTCATGTTTTGTTATGCTTTACCTGTACATCATATCCATTCCTTTTGTTTTCGTTGAGGTGCTGTAGCATATTGTTTTGATGCATGCAAAATGCCCAGTAGCTGTTTTGGACAGATTGTTGCTATGTCTTGTTTGGAGTGTATGTGTTGCACCGTTGCTCCGTTTTGAGCATGCTCTATATGAAACTTGCTTAGTTTTGCATGTAGTTTCAGGTTACCTTGTTGCATCCTTGTTTTGAGGTGTTTGCTTGATGTTTGGATGCATTTTGCATCAATGTCATGTTTAACTTGTTTTGCTCATATTTTCTAGGTCGTAGCTCTGAATCTAATGAACTTTATATGTAACTTGACTAGAATTTCGTGTAGATCATCTTGGTGCATCTTAACTTGCTGTTTAACAACTTGAACATAAGGTTTATTCAGATCTGGACCAATTTCGAAATTTGCATATGAGGACTTACCGGAATTGTTATATGTTGTTTCCGGCCTCATTTAAACTTGCTTTGATGTGTTGCTCTTGTATGCATCATCTCTTGCCATGAGTAGCTTCATATAGCCTTGTCATGCATCATGCTTGGTTGTGCATCATGTCTTGTTTATGTGTTGAGTGTTTACCATGTTGTGTGCTTCTTCTCGATAGTTCCCGTTTCGTTGCGATCGTGAGGATTCGTTCGTCTACGTGTGGTTCGTCTTCGTGGCTTCATCTTCTTCATGGACTCGTTCTTCTTCCTAGCGGGATTTCAGGCAAGATGACCGTCACCTTGGATCTCATTACTATCATTGCTATGCTAGTTGCTTCGTTCTATCGCTATGCTGCGCTACCTATCACTTGCTCTTCAAGCCTCCCAAATTGCCATGAACCTCTAACCTTTGTCACCCTTCCTAGCAAACCGTTGTTTGGCTATGTTACCGCTTTGCTCAGCCCCTCTTATAGCGTTGTTAGTTGCAGGTGAAGATGAAGATTGCTCCATGTTGGATTATGTTATGTTGGGATATCACAATATCTCTTATTTAATTAATGCATATATATACTTGGTAAAGGGTGGAAGGCTCAGCCTTATGCCTGGTGTTTTGTTCCACTCTTGCCGCCCTAGTTTCCGTCATACCGGTGTTATGTTTCTTGATTTTGCGTCCCTTACACGGTTGGGTGATTTATGGGACCCCCTTGACAGTTCGCTTTGAATAAAACTCCTCCAGCAAGGCCCAACCTTAGTTTTACATTTGCCTGACCTAGCCTTTTTCCCTTGGGAATCGCGCATCCCGAGGGTCATCTTTATTTAACCCCCCCCCCCCGGGCCAGTGCTTCTCTAAGTGTTGGTCCGAATCGAGCTGCCTGCGGGGCCACCTCGGGGAAACTTGAGGGCTGGTTTTACTCGTTGCTAGTCTCATCCGGTGTTGCCCTGAGAACGAGATATGTGCAGCTCCTATCGGGATTGTCGGCACATCGGGCGGCTTTGCTGGTCTTGTTTTACCATTGTCGAAATGTCTTGTAAACCGGGATTCCGAGACTGATCGGGTCTTCCCGGGAGAAGGTTTATCCTTCGTTGACCGTGAGAGCTTATAATGGGCTAAGTTGGGACACCCCTGCAGGGTATTATCTTTCGAAAGCCGTGCCTGCGGTTATGAGGCAAATGGGAATTTGTTAATGTCCGGTTGTAGAGAACTTGACACTTGACTTAATTAAAATGCATCAACCGCGTGTGTAGCCGTGATGGTCTCTTCTCGGCGAAGTCCGGGAAGTGAACACGGATTTTGGGTTATGTTTGTCGTAAGTAGGAGTTCAGGATCACTTCTTGATCATTGCTAGTTTCACGACCGTTCCGTTGCTTCTCTTCTCGCTCTTATTTGCGTCTGTTAGCCACCATACTTGCTTAGTCGCTGCTGCAACCTCACCACTTATCCTTTCCATACCCATTAAGCTTTGCTAGTCTTGATACCCATGGCAATGGGATTGCTAAGTCCTCGTGGCTCACAGATTACTACAACATCAGTTGCTGGTACATGTTTTGCGATGATCATGACGCGAGAGCGCTGTTACTTGTTTTGGACTTCTTCTTCTGCTTCTTCTTCGATCAGGGGATAGGTTCCAGGTCGGCAGCCTGGGCTAGCAGGGTGGATGTCGTTTGAGCTTCTGTTTGTGTTTCATCCGTAGTCGGATGTTGCTCTTATGTATGATGTTTTTGTATTCTTGCGGCATTTGTATGCCTTGTATGTATCCCCATCTATTATGTAATGTTGATGTAATGATATCCACCTTGCAAAAGCGTTTCAATATGCGGTTCTATCCTTGGTGGGACCTTCGAGTCTCTTTAGGATAGTATCGCATATTGGGCATGACAGCTGAGTACGCCTACAACCGTGTAAGACATTCGACTACCGGCAGGTCCCCTTTCGAGGTCGTCTATGGCTTCATCCTGTTGTCCCCATTGAACATTCTTCCGCTACCGCTACAAGAGCGCACCAACATGGATGCGAGTGCCCGAGTGAACTTCCTCAAAAAGATGCATGAAGATACAAGGCACACCATCGAGCTCCAAGTACAACGACTCGCGACCAAGCTCAACGTCAACAAGCAACCCATGATATTCAACATTGGTGGTCTTGTGTGGCTACACCTTCGAAAGGACTACTTCCCCAATGAACGCAAGTCCAAACTTCTACCACGAGCCGATGGACCCTTCAAGGTGCTTGCACGCTACAACAACAACGCCTACAAGATCGACATTCCACGCGACAAGTACTCCGTGAGCGACATATTCAACGTCAAAGATCTCTCCCCGTACCATGGTGATGAGGATTTCGATCCGAGGTCGGATCTTTCCCAAGGGAGGGGAGATGATGCGGAGCATCCTACGGTCATCCCCATGGACCTACCATCGTCTCACCAAGTGCCAAGAGAACCTATGACACGAGCATGAGCTAGAGCTCTCGAGAACGAGGTGACTTCCTTCCTTAGTGATATCACATATGATTCACTCGAGACATGGCTACTACCTAAGTCCGAGATGTTGTGCATGATTAGGTATCAAGAGGACCCCCTCGAAGATGCACGTGAAGACGGACAAGTCCTCAAGTTCACGGATGAAGAGAACCAACGGAAGGAGTCAAGAACAGCTTCCAGGCCCCGGACATCCGGCCACGACCCCGGACATCTGGCCCCTGGAGCATTGTCCACAGCAGCCGCACAGCCGCCAAGCACCTACAGATCCCGGACATCCGGCCCGAAGCCCGGAAATCTGGCACCCTCTATCCAGAGAGCACTGAGGCCGACCACGCCAGCCCGGACATCCGACCCATCTCAAGCCTACGGACATCCGGCCCATCGCCCGGACATCCGGGCCCCGCCTATCCAGAGCATCAAGGCCAACATCGACCGCCCGGACATCCGGCACCTCGCGAAGGCCCGGACATCCGACCCGACGCCCGGACATCCGGCCTCCCCTGTGTGCGCACAGTGTAAGGGCCCGAGGCCCATGTACCCCTTCGCCCACCTAGACTATATATACTCCTCCTCCTCCCTCTTTCTAGGGTCAGCGTTGTGATAGCTCATATGTGAGATAGAGCCTCGCTCATCCATACGGATCTACTCCTTGAGAGAGACCGCGACCCCTCTTCGGAGAAGATCCACGTTGGATTCAAGACCCCCTCTAGGGTGGCCCCCTCAAGACCTCACGGAGAATAAGCAGTTACCCTATGTATCGTCTCTTGTTGGATTTGGACCGTGTGATCTCTATGTGTACTTGGATCTAGCATATGTGTGACTATACCTTGTTGGTTTGAGTGTTTCTCTCGTGTTTTCCCTCGTGTTCTTCGTGTTCCTCATTGGGATCCGCTCCTTTCGTGAAAGATCGGGCATCTAGGGTTCCACCCTACATCAATGTATACCCTTATCTGCCCCTCGGACAGCCCTCCGAGAGGCGGTCGAACAGTCCCCCGGACGGTGTCGCGGACAGCCCTTCGGGAGGACCTTCGAAACTCGGACGGTCACACGGACAGCCCTTCGGGAGGCACTCTCGTACTAAGACCGAAACTACAATCTCTCTACAGAGTTGCACACATACAGTGTCATCTATCCGGCAGGGCTTCGCCGTCCAGAACTAGTTCCCACCGGAACCCAGACAGCCTTTCGGCTCTACGAAACTATTTCGCGAGGAGGGAGAGAGAAGCCAGATCATTGCAATGGCACTTATATGTGAGAAAGAGTGAGTGTGGAGAGTGCCTCTCCACCTCTATTTATAGGAAAACCCAAGGGGTAGGGGGCACATGAAAAACCCAGAATGCCCACACTTTATGTCACACATAAAGGGCATAAAGGGCTTAATGGGATGACAAGTGGAGCCCCATGGAGGAGCTGCACCCTCCAACGTCCCACCTTCATGGGTCCCCCCAAAGGGGGTTCCTTGATCCCCAAGTCCTTCTAGAAGCCTTTTGGGAAAAGCCCGAAAGGGTGCCTTTCCATAAATATCCCAAAAAGCACTTTCACTATTTACGACGACATTTTTCAGCGTCCGTTCGAACTGAAAATATTTATGTGGGCTTAGAACATTTTCAATACCCACTAAAATAATTTTCAACGCATTTAGTAACAATTCGGGATTAGTGATTTTCATCTGCGAAAAGCATGTGAAGTGGTTCCGGCAGCTCCGGAGCATTTCCAGCTTTTATCCCGGAAAATTCCAGAAAGTTTCCAGAATGACTCTGGCACCCTCCAAGAATTATCAGGCATGTGCCGAAACCAATTTGACTTAATAGTATATCCCGAAACAACTTTTCGGTTTTACCGAAACTCATCCGATGACCTCTCTCTGCGAAACTTTTCCGGTGTTCGAAACTTTTTCGGTGATTTTCTCGCAGACTCCCTGTCTAGTATTCAGCAGATAGATGACCCTTGAGCGTGTGACCCTATAGGTTCGGTGAATTATAGACATGACCCGGAACCCCTTCCGATCAATGATCAACATCGGAGCCGTGGACACCCATATTGACCCCTATACCCACACGAATAAATATTCGAGTGAACCTCCAGTTGCAGTGAGCTATTCCTGTTGCTTCGCGATATGTCACAAACATCCGAGATGAGATTTATTGCATCCCCGTGGACGAACAATTTGTCCACCATGCAAGTTACCTCGTTACCGGTTTCGTTCTCTTTTCTCGTTTCCGTGTTCTGTCATCCTAGTGATCAAATCATAAGGTGTCTGGCCAGGCGATTATGGATACTATAACACCGAGAGGGCCCGAGAATATCTTTCCATCGTCGGAGGAGCAAATCTCAATCTTGAGCTATCTTGTTACTTGCCATACTTTTCCGTGAACCCGTAAGCCGCCGTAATAGCCACCCAGTTACGGATGACGTTTAACAAACCCCAAAGTTCACGAAGCAAGCACGAAGGAACTCGATACCCTCATGGTCTAAGGAATTGTGCAAACATTAACTATCTCTGTGATATTAACCATAAACTTGTGACGAAAAGAATCTCATAGCATAACATCAATTTGGGTCAATTCAACACAAGTGCTCTACCAACATCGTGCCCTCAAAATTGCCAGCATAGAAATGCCCATGATCAGGAAAACAGGATTATCATGCAATACATGAGCCAGTCTTAAAGGCAAGACTAAGAATACATTTTACCGTTTACTATACCACACCTGCACATGAGTTTCCCTCCGAGCCTCGTGGATATTGCAGACTCGATAATCATTGCAGTTATAGCATGGAACATAAACATAATTATGAACTTGGAGATAAATAACATTATTTATTATTGCCTCTAGGGCATATCTCCTACACATTGTGTCCCTAAGAAAGTTGGCATTATTGTTGTTTCTAATGATAAAAATGAACTTATTTCACAAAGAGTTGTAAGTGGTAAACGGTTGTTGCTTCGAAGGTGATTAGGAATCCAGCCTCCCGCTAGCGCCGCCGCAGACCGATTTTGTCTTCCGTGGTCTTAGGCCACGAAGGCGTAGTGGATCTCGGCCCTTGCCGGCGGGAGGGTTCTTACTTTGTTTTTAGTTTTTTTTATAGTTTTTGTCCTATTTAGAAAGACGAGACGACGACGACGACTCCCTGAAATTGGAATAAGGTTCTTCCCGCCTAGTTCTCGTTCGTCTAGCATCTTCAGAGATTATGTGGAGATTTGTTTCCGACGGATCTCACGGGATTCGGTCGGCGTTTGTCTTCGATTGATCCACTTGGATCCGGTCTCCGTTCGTATGTGTTCGTGGGATTTTCAGGTCTAATCCTTCTGGTCTATGCTTCTCTTCATCGGCGGCGGCTGCTGTTCTGGCACGCTGGTCCTATTGGGCCTTAGCACGACGATTCCTGACTGTCTACTGCAACAAAGTTTGCCCGGCTTCAGTGATGAAGGGGTGATGACGGCGCCGCTTCTTCGGCTCGCTCTAGTGCTTGTAGACGTTGCTAGGTGGTCTATGGACCTGGATGCAATTTTTTACTTTTAGTGTTCTTTGTACTGTCTCTTGACACCGGAAAAAAATTCACCGTGTACAATTCCGAGCTCCACCCTACTTTAAAAAACCCCCCTTCTCCCCTCCTCTGATCCCCTCGCTCGCAAACAAACCAACGGCCAGCTCCCAAAAAAAGCAGAGGAAGACAAACGGCCTTTCCCCCTCCCCTCGGCGTCAGCTCCGCCTCCGCGCCCCCCTGCCCGGCTTCCCTTCCGCCTCCCCGCACCGCCGCCATGAAGCTTCCCGGAGCCGCGACGCGCGCTTGGCTAGTCGATTTCCTGCGCCGTCTGTTCTCCGCCCTGCGCCAGAGAACTTTCTGGGCGGAGACGGCGGAGGGAAACAAAGAAGCCAAGAAACGGCGGTGCCGACGAGTCAACCGCGCCGCCGCCGAAGCAGTCCTCATCCACCCCGCGCCTATCTCCCCAGAGGACCTAATGCCGCCACTCGACACCCTCGCAGCCACCAACGTGGTGCTCCTCCCTCCCGCGCCTCTCGCCGCCGAGCCTGAGGGCCTCACGCCGACACGCGGCGCCCTCTCCCCCACCAGCACCATCGTCCTCGACGGGGCGCTGCTCTCCTCCGAGGACCCTACCCCACCGGACGGCTTCCTCCGAGACATCAATGACATCATCCTCCACCCGGCGGCTGCCGTCCCCACGGGCCCCGCGTCGTCGGTCCCAGCCACCGGCGGGAAGCTGGAAGATGACGGTGGCTTTACCCTAGTCGTGGGCAGGAAGAGGAAGCGGGGGAATGCCCAGGCCACCCTCGGCCCTGTTGCCCCGCCACCTGCTCCGCGCCATGGTCCGCCGAGGGGCTGGTTTCGGCACCATGCTCGCCCCGCTCCTCCTCCTCCGAGCCGCCGTATTACGCCCGCAGCCCGGGTGAGGCCTCCTGCCACGGCCAGCGGCCCAGCTTCTTCTCGTGCACTTGCTCCCAGCATCCCTGCTGCCACGGCCAGAGGCCCAGCTTCGTCTCCTGCACCTGCTGCCAGCATCCCTGCTGCCACGGCCAGCGGCCCTGCTGCGTCCCCTTCTTCCATCATCCCCCAGGTGCAAATTATGAACTTTTTGTTGCCTTGTCATGTGCTGTTTTTTTTTCAAGTGCTGTACATTTGCTATTAGATTCAGTTTAGGTTCGATGCATTGATGGTGTACCTCGAGTAATTGAAGATCCCCCTCTCTTCTGGAATTGTTGCTTGCTCTTCTTTTATATCATGATAATTATCACTTTGTGAGTTCTGGTGACCCCGCTGTTTTAGGATTCGTATTGGGATCATGATTCCATGATCACCTAATTTGCAGAATTTAAGCAACAAATACACCTTATGTACTTTGCAAATGGGAGATTGTGTCTCTTGCGAGTTTTGATGATCCCACTTTTTTATGCTTCGGAATAGGATGATGGTTGCATAATCACCCTAATTTGCACAACTTAAGCAACAATTCCACTTATGCCATTTGCAAATAGGTGATTCTTACTAATTTTGAGTTGCTGGATTCTTTGGGAGGTAACAATAGTTAATTGTGATCAGTAGCCTTAGTATGTTGCGAGTCAAGTAAGGGAGTCTGTTACTAGAACTGGGTTTCTTTATATGAAATCGGAGAGGGAAAGCCTCTCTTTTGCTCCAAAAAAATAATAATTAATTGCTTAGGCAATGGAACTTCTGTGGGTGAATGAGAGAAACTATGTCGCATGCAATTCCTGCTCCCTCATAATTCAATTTTGCTCCAATTTGCTTGTCCAGTAATGTTGGTTGTCTTGTCCTTACTTTTTATTGGAGCTAATTTGATGCATCTGGAATCCTATTGTAATCTTTCTTGTCACTTCTTTTCTGATACATGAAGGAACCGGACGACATGGAAAAGGAGCGATTCCTTCACCTACAGTTCCGGGAGGAGATGTCAAAGCTGAAAGGCAACAAGATATACTGTCTGATCTGCTACTTGGAGCGTCGCCAAAAACTAGTGCCCATGCAGAATAATCAGGATGATATCAACCATCACAATAGAGCATCTCACAAGGGGCATCTTGAGAATTGTCGAAGTAAGGGCTGCCTTTTGGTGGCAAGTAACAGACACGACATTGGCATTCATGCCATTTATTGCCACCCTCACATGCTCTGAAGGCCAAGGATTTGCTCAAGAGTCGCTGATTAGTGTTCCAGGGCTTGCAGGTGCTTATGCTACTGTTTGTGTAGGGGTGAATGCTTCCCGGAGTTGAACTAGGAGAGATTGTGAAATACTTACCAAGTAGGCATAAGTTCTTATCTGACATTGTCCTCAGTTCAGACTGGAATATAGTGATTTGGTTACTCATGTGCAGTGATTTAGCTTATGCTGTTATTTCTGAAACGTGTGGATAATATAGTTTCGTTGGTTTAATGTTCGTTTCCTGCTTTATAGCCTTGCTGGATGATGTCTGCTGCTTTCTAGGACTATTTGTTAATATTACTGATTTGGTAACCTATCTAGTTTTTTATAAGGAAAACGGCAGGCGAATATCTATGGTCCTTTGGTAACCGCACTGAGTCTTCAAGTTACTACACAATTCTGTTTTGAAATTGTTGCAACAGAAGAGTGATATAGTTGCATTGTTGCACCTGCACCAACTATGATATGAATGCGGCTTTTCCTATTTAAACTCTGTATAAAGTAACTTTGGAGAAATTATGGCAGCTCTTGAGAGCTCAATTCATGAATTTCAGATCAGAAGGATTTGGAAGTCATGTATGAAGGCAGTTATTGAACTTGTGGCTTTGCTGGGTACAGGAGTAGAGAAGGTCTGATCTCAAAGATGGCAGCAAAATTTGGAGGAGCAACTCTATTTGGTTCCATCTTATTGAGTTTAATTAGCTTTTTCTGTACCTGTACTCTATTTCCAAGACTCTGTTTTGGTTTTTGGTGATAAGTTTGTTTTCGTAACGAACTGGTGACATTTTCAGCCTATGTGGTAGTTTGAAAGGTTTTCTGCTAAACTGTGTTAGTACTATGATGCTATCGATGATCCTATTAATTTCATTGTTCATTCTTACCCGTGTGTCGAGCCCAGGCTCAGCGATGTTGTGTGGAGCCTGATTAGAAAATGCTTTTGTGTATCGAGCTCTGGCTAATTTCTGTTTTTCTCAAGTGCATCTGCAGGTTTTGAAAATAAATCTCAGGTGTGTGGGATTGCACTCTGAACAAACTGGACTGTGATGTAAACATGGCTTGTTGGTTTCATTTCAATGAAATGGAGCATGGGGAGCTCCCTCCCTGTTCTTTTTAAAAAATCAAGAAAAAATTATATGATGATCAATAACAGCAGATAGTGTTGCTGCAATTGTCTCATTTTAGATCATCATACTGTAGTATTTGTGTTGTTTGTTCAGACCGTGACTGAATTTCTTCCTCCTATATTTTGCACAAATTTTCTGCCAACCCACAGTGTGTACCAGCAATCCCGTGATCTAATTTGTCTGAATTTTTTGAAACCTATAAATACACTTCTGAAATTTAAAAGTAAATAAATCACTGAAACCCCCGCTGTCTTAAGCCTATTAATTTGATTGTTCTTGCTTGCGTGTCCAGCCCAACGATGTTGTGCGGAGGCTGATTGGTAAATGCTTTTGCGTACCGAGCTCTGGTAAAGAAAATTCTTTCTTAAATGCATCTACAGGCTTTTAAAATAAATGTCCTCTGTGTGGGATTGCACCCTGAACAAAAAGAAAAGAAAAAGGCTTTTATGTTTCTTCTGGACTATGATGCAAACATGACTTGGTGGTTTCATTTCAATGAAACCCCTCACTGTTCTTCTATTGATAAGCAACACGAAAAATATACAATGATCAATAGGACCAAATAGTGTTGCTGCATTATTTCCCTTATTTTAGATCATACTGTAGTATTTGTGCTACTTGTTCAGCCCACTACTGAATTGTTTCCTCCTATATTTTGCACAAATTTCCTGCCAACCCGTAGTGCACTCCAGCAAGCCCGTGATCCAATTTGTTTGAATTTTTTGAAACCTACAAATACACTTCTGATTTTTCTCAAATAAACAGATCACTGAAAAGCCCGCTGTCTGGCCATCAAATGCAAGAGAATTGATCTGGATACAATGTGCCCCATGTGCTCTCGGCTAGATGAAGATGGGGCACATTTTTCTCAAATGCAAGAAGGTGAAAGCAGTGTGGCGTGAGCAGGGGCTGAAGGACGTCCGAACTAACTTATGTGAGTGTAGGGACTCGCATGATTTGATTCACCAGGTTTGTGCTCTGATTAGTTCTTTTATATATTAATAAGCACATCACTGATTTTGCGAGTGTACAGAGCTCCCCCATGCAAATGAGTAGTCAGTAATCAGCTTGGGAACCCCCTGAAAATGGCTTTGTAAAGATCAACACTGATGCTTCCTGCCTTGAGTCGTCGGAGTCTGCGGCGGCGGGGAAGCTTGAGCATATTAGAACTCCTTTGCAGGCTGAGGTTGGTGCTTGCTTGAAAGGGATTCAAGAAGCAGCAGACCTTGGAGCCCAGAGAGTGAGTTTTGAAGCTGTCCGTCAAACAATGGCGATGGCTCTGACAGGTAGGGAATATGATGCAGCGAACACCAGGTTTAAGTGCAATATATTTTATTGCTTTAGAAAAAATGGTATACCAAAATAAATCTCATATAGTCATGTGTGTGGGATTGCACTCTGGAACAAAAAGGAATTAAGGAAAGGAAGAAAAGGTTGATGGGGCTTCATGTTTCTGCTAGACTCTGATGTAAACATGACTTGGTGGTCTCATTTCAATGAAATGGAGCTGGCAGCTCCCTCCCTTTGTGTGTGTGTGTGTGTGTGTGTGTGTGTGTGTGTGTGTGTGTGTGTGAGAGAGAGAGAGAGAGGCCCCCTCCTTGTTCTTCTAATAAATTGAGAAGAAAAATATACGATGATCCATAACACCAGATAGCGTTGCCGCAGTTTTCTCATTTTAGATCATATTATGACTGTTGTTTGTTCAGCCCGTGACTGAATTTCTTCCTTCTATATTTTGCGCAAATTTCTGCAAACCCGGAAGTTCTTCAGGCAAGTCCATGGTCCAATGTGTTTGAAATCTTCTTCTTTTTTGAAACCTATAAAAACACTTCTGAATTTTTCGAATAAATAGACCACTGAAAACTCTGCTTTCTGAAGCCTGATGATTTCCAATGAGGTGCCGCACCTATCTTGTCATCGTCGCACGCAGTCATCCATTTCTTATCCACCTCATCCCGCCACAGGCCACACATCTCCGGCCACGCGGGACGCCCACTACCTCCCTCCGCCGTCCGATCTCGCAACCACCAGATCCCACCCGTCCACTGCCCACCCAAACCCCTCTTCCTCTCTCCTCTTCCCAACAGACCAGAGCCAGCCAAGGCAGATCCACACCACTCCCCACCCCACGCTCCACGACGCGAGCCATAGCCGCCCTCTCTGCCCGGCGGCCGCGGCCGCGTCGCCCTTGTCCGCCGCCGCCGCACCTCGCGCTGACTCCTTTGCCTGCGTGGTCGCGCGCGGGCTCCCGTCCCTCTGCGTCGCCGCGCCCCGCCGCCGCCGCGGCGACCTCGGCAGGCCTAGCGCAAGTGAAAGGCAATGATGACGATATTCGATGAGCTGGCCGTGGCAAAAAGAAACTGGTATGAACTCGACTTGTTCTGTCTGTGTAAATATGTTTAACCTAGTATTCAAGTTTCAGCCCATTATGATTAAACATGTTTGCAATGATAATTAGGGATTATAGTTTCTCATGCCATGCATAAGTAGTTGGGAGTTGATAATGATTTATCTTGGATATCAACATTGCGTTTAAATGATTGTGATGTAGTATGATGATATGGTATCCTCCTCCGAATGTTCGAGTGGCTTGACTTGGTACATGTTCGTGCATGTAGTTGAAACAAAACCAACATAGCCTCTATAATATTTATGTTCATGGTGTTTATATCCTACTCATGCTAGTGTCCAATGTTACTTACGCATAATGCATGGTTATGATCGTTGTTGCTCTCTAGCTGGCCGCTTCCCAATCTTAATTGCTAGCCTTCGCCTGTACTAAGTGGGAATTCTGCTTGTACATCAAAAACCTTGAACCCAAAGTTATTCCAGATGAGTCCACCTATATACGGTATTACCCTGCCGTCCTAAGTAAATTTGCATGTGCCACCTCTAAAAACTTCTAAAAAAATTATCCGTTTTGTGTGCCTGGATCGTTCATGGAACGACAGGAGGTGGTCGATATCTTCCGTGCTAAGCAAGTTATTCTCAGGTCGAGTGTTTATTCACTCGCCATCGCACGAGGAAATGGGCGGTAATAGGGATGCCCAGTCCCAAACTGCAAACATGAAAAAGGGTTCATCTCTTGAATAATCAAACAAAAACTCCCAATGAAGTCAGACAGTCAAGACAGACAGTTAAGACAGATGGCTAAGACAGACGGTAAACCGGCTGGTGGTAAACCGGCAGGAGTTAAGTCAGATGATAACCCGGCGGGTGTTAGTCATAACCCGGCAGACAATCATAACCCAGCAGATAATCATAAACCGGCAGACCATCATAAACCGGCAGACCATCATAAACCGGCAGACAGTGATAACTTGTTGACAGTCATAACCCGGCAGACAGTGATAACTGGTTGACAGTCATAACTCGGCAGATAGAGTCGCCTAGAGTTATGAAGCCCGAGACATTATGAAGCCCAAGACGTTAAGAAGCCCATGAAGAGAAGTTGGAATAGTTTAAGTCCCGCCTCTTCAACTTATATAAGAAGGGGCAGGGCACCCGAAGAGGGAGAGGAATAATCTTAGGGTTAGACATAACTGGGAGAGCCGGTTTACGGCGACTCCCTCGTGATCATAATGAGACCTAGCCTCAAACAGCATGTAGGGTTGTTACCGGATGATGTTTCCCGGGGACCGAAGCTGTCTAAATCCTTGTCTTGTGTTGCGTCTCTCGATTCCGCTCAACCCCTCTCAAGCTACCACATAGATGCGTTGGCCTCACGACTAAGTCCTCACACTAGGACATCTGCCGTGACAAAACCACGACAGTTGACGCCCACCGTGGGGCTCGCACACGGTGGTGTTAAGTTCTTGAAGGGATCTCTCCTAGGGATCAGAGGTTCGCAAATTTTTTCGGATGAAGAGCCAGTTTAGTTGTGATCTGTTCACTATTGTAAGTCGCTAAGAGATCAACACCCGGGTCTGATTGCTACTATGTCAACATCAGCGGTTGTTAAAGGTTAAATCCCGAAGCTGTTGATCAAAAATTTCTATTGGGAATAATCGGCTCGATATAGAGGAAGATGGAAGGCCCGGGCTCTGGCGACTCCGGCTCCCCGCGGGGCGACGCGCCCGCCCTGCTCCCGCCGGCGCCGCCCGCCCTCCCGGCCCCGTCCGCTGGTGACCCCGCCGCCCCCCTCTCCCCGCCTCCCCCCTCCTCGCCGTCCCCTGGACCCCCGGGTAGGGTGGTCTGGGCGGATCTGGCTGAGGACGCCGACCGCGCCGCCGGCCGGCCGGTGGAGTGCCGCGACCGGGTCCCCCCGCCCGCCCCGGCGCGCCCGCCGCTGTCCCGCTCTGCTGGCGGCCTTACTCCCGGGGGTGGGAGTTCGGCCGCCCGGGCGCGGACAAGGCCTCCCCGCCGGCTGCCGTGTGCTCCGCCGGGCATTGGGGAGAAAGCCAAGGACTTGGGCCCCGGGATTGGCCGCCGTCGCCGCCGGAACGCTGGCTGGGGTGTCGCCGGCCGAGCCGACTTTGGCCCCGCTCGCTCGTCGTGGTGCTCCTCTGGCCGGCTCGCCCTGGCCCGGCCGGCCGCGCCGCCGCCGCCGCCGCAGGTTGTCGGCTCCCCCGCGCTCTCCCGGCACTCCCCCTTTCGCCCCTTCATTGCTTTCTTCGGGTCCTCAAGACTGTGCTGCTCAACGTCCCCCCGTCGCCCTGCCTTGCCTCGCCCCCCCCCCTCGCCAGCCGTCGGCCGCCTTACCCGCGCCGGCGTCGGCTGGGGATGCCCTAGCCGGGCGCGTGGTTCCCGTCCCTGGGCTGGGCCGCCCGATTCTGGGCTTGCGGCCTGGAGTGGGCCTGCTCCCCTCCCCGCACTGGCTGTCTGGCCCGCCTGACCTGTCTGGGCCGGCTGGACCGCCTGACCTGTCTGGGCCGGCTGGACCGCCCCAGCCCACTAGGGACCCAGCGCTGGCCTCGGCCCACCCCAGCCCCGACTGGGGGAGGATTTGGCTCCCGCGAGGCTTTCCCCTCCAGCCGCCTCCCCCCCCCCCCCGCGCGCCCGCTCCTCGTCTACATCCTCATGCTCCCTCCTCCCGCCCCCGTCGCCCCCTCCGTCCCCACCTCCCGCCGCGGCCCCTCCGCCCATCCCCATGACGCATGACTGGGGAGATGGCTCTGGGCGCCCCAAGCGCCCCCTCGAGGAGTCCGGCGCGACCTCCCGCGCCTCGCCGGACGGCCACCGCCGGGAGGCTGACCTCCGTCGCCAGCTGACCTCCCGGGAGCCCCGGCGTTCCCCGGCGCGCGACGCCCGGCGCTCCCGCTCCCCCGCCCGCGACTCCCGGCGCTCCCCTCCGCGCGATTCGCGCAGTTCCCCGCCCCGTTCTGACCGGCGCTCCCCAGCGCGCGGAGATGGCTGGCACTCCCCGCAGCGGGATGTGGACCGGTGCTCTCCCGCGCGGGAGAGCTGCCGCGACCGCCCCCGCTCCCCTTCGCCCGTGCGTCGCCGTGGCCGCTCGCCGTCGCCCTCCCGGCCGCTCCCCGTTAGCACCGAGGCGGCCCTCCGCGCCCCTACCAGCCCCCCCGCAACCAACCAAGCTTGCCTCCCGGCTAGGGGGGCGTCGGGCTCGGGTCGCCAAGGTGCCAAGAAGAAGAAGCGGAAGGGCCTCGGTCGCCCGCCCAACCCCACGGCCCCGACTCCTGCATCCTCAGTCGCGGCCGTTTCCGCCCCCCCCCCCTCCCCCGCGATCCCCCGCCGTGCTTCAACTGTGGTATTGCCGGCCACTACCAGATCGAGTGCCCCAACCCGCCGATGTGCTACCTCTGCAAGGGCTCGGGCCACCCCGCGGCCCTCTGCCCGGACCGCCCGGTGTCGGAGCAGCTCATGATGTACGGCCACGGCATTGAGGGTCTCGGCTTCTTCCACATCGAGGTCGAGGACGTCCCTCCCCCATCCCCGTCACTCCTTGCGGTCGTGACCATTGTGGGGGCGGGGGTCGCCTCACCGGAGATGATCGAGGCCGAGCTTAACCACCTCTGCCGCCATGTTTGGGACTGGCAAGTGACTCCGACCTCGGACAACTCCTTCACCGTGGTCTTCCCCGACGCCCTTAGCCTGGGCCTCTGCACCCGTAGCGATGACATCACCCTCGCCCTCAACAAGCTCGTCGTCAACATCTCTGAGCCCCTGATGGACCCCAAGGCCGTGGCCGTGCTGGATACTGCTTGGATCCTCATCGCTGGCCTCCCCGACATTGCTCGCTCTGAGAAGGTGATCCGCAGTATGTCCAAGCTCCTGGGCAAGGTGGTGGTGGTGGACGAGCTCTCTCTCCGCAAGGAGGAGGAGGTCCGTGTCAAGGTCAAGTGCCTGGACTCCTCCATCCTCCGTGCCACCGTCCGAGTCTTCTTCAACGACCAGGGTTTCGACCTCAAGATCTACCCCGAGCCTCCCAACCACATCGGCCGCCCCCGACGCTTCACTGAGGACCACTTTGCCGGGGGAAGCGCGGACCACCGCGACGACTCCCATTACCGCCGTCCGCGCCCCTCCCGCCACGAGGACCCGGAGGACGACGATGAGCGCTCAGGCCGCAGCCGCTCCCCCTCGCCCGTCCCTTCGGACCCCCCTCCGGGGCGCGGGCATTCGGGAGCGGGCCGGTCGCGGGGGTTGGCCTCCGTCGAGGCGGCCCCTGCCGCGCTACCCGACTCCTCCCCCTCCTCTTCGGCCGAGCTCAGCGACATCTCCAGCGTCAGTCTCCTCGTCCTCCCGGTGCCTCTCCACCGAGGCCGTCCCGCCACCTCCGCCCCCGACGGTGGCCTATCCGCTGCTGTCGGGCTCGCCGGCGTTGGATCCCGCCCCCCTTGGGTCTGCCCCGGCTGACCCTCCTGGGGAGGATCCTCCGTCGCCTCCCGCCTCTCCACCGGCTTCCGCTCCCGCCCCAGTGGCCGACCTGCCTGCCCCGGACCCGCCCTCCCCCGACTTGGCGGGGTCCGGTGCCCTGCTGGCGCCACCGGCTCCAGCGTCCCCGCCGCGCCTGCTCCTGGTGGTCTCCGCTGATGTGGCCACCCCTGTCGCCTCCCACCCACCTCGGTCGGTTCCGTACGTCTGCCGTGCTCGGGCCTCGTCGACTCCGGTGACTGCCTCCCGCCGCGGTGCCCGACTCGACGCGGACTGCCCGGCCGGCCTCCCGGTTCCGTCCATCTCAGAGCGGGCGGAGATCCGGGCTGTGGCCTGGAACCTCGAGACAGGTGCGTCCGACACCCCCTCCAGTTCTTCCGTCTGCTCATTTTCTGCGCTCGAAGCGATCCCGCTGGGCCGCTTCGCCAAGGTGGCCCTAGACTCGGCTATAGTTTTCAGGGGGGAAGTGGGTCCCCCTTAGAGCAGATTGCGGCTATCCAGGCTCGCGAGATCCTTGACGGGAAACTCGCCGAAACCCGGGCCCGCCTCCTCCGCACCCCGGCACCCCAGACCCCTTCTGGGCTGCCGGCCGAGGAAATCTGTGGTCGCACTCGATCCCGCACTGCCGCTCTTAGAGCCCATAGTGCTTCCACCGTCTTGGGGTCAAGCAGCCCCTCAATGGTGGTTTAGATGCGTGCCCTCTTCTGGAACATCCGCGGCTTCGGCCATGACGGCCGCCGCCGCAGCTAGTTGAGTACATCCGTGACGAGCACATCGACATCATTGCCATCGAAGAAACCATGCGCATGGATTTCTGTCTTCCCGAGCTTGACAGCCTTAGCTCCCACCTGTTCGCCTGGCATTGGCTCCCTTCTAGTGGGAACAATGGCCACTTGGGTGGCATCCTCTTAGGTGTTAAGGATGCCACCTTTGAGGTGGGAGGTATGGATCGGGGCGAGTTCTTCGTTAGTATGGAGATCTTCGAGCGTGCGCTCAAATTTAAATGGGAGGTCATCATCGTCTACGGACCGGCAGACCACAGCCGCTCCCCGACCTTCCTCGCCGAGCTGCAGCAGAAGATCTCCGCGTCCCCACTCCCTGTTGTGGTGGGAGGTGACTTTAACCTCATCCGCTCCCCGAATGAGAAGAACAATGACCGGGTTAATCGCCCCCGGATGCAGATGTTTAACGAATGCATCGCGGAGCTGGGCCTCCGTGAGCTCGAGCGCACGGGGGCCCGGTTCACCTGGACTAACCGCCAGGCGAACCCAACGCAGTCTGTCCTTGACCGCGTCTTAGTTTCCCCGGAATGGGAGCTCAGATGCCCCCTGACCTCGGTTCAGGCTATTACCAGGATCGGCTCTGATCATGTTCCTCTTCTCCTCTCCTCTGCTGATGAACGCCCCCCATCCCCCCTCGGTTCCGGTTTGAGCTCTTCTGGCTCAACCAGGCCGGGTTCCGCGAGGCTGTTGCGGCTAAGTGGACCGCCGCGCGCAATTCCCCTCACCGCGCCATGTCCGCGGTGGACTCCTGGCAGTTCTACGCCAAGCTAGCCCGCCAATTTATGAAGGGATGGGGCGCAAACCTCGGTCGTGATATCCGTGACCGCAAGAAGGCCCTCCTGAGCGCCATCCAGGCCCTGGACGCCCGTGCTGACTCGTCCGGGATCTCCCCGGATGAGTGGATGTTGAGATATGATCTCGAGGACCAGCTCTCGGTCATCTATGTTGACGAGGAGGCCTACTGGCGGTTGCGCGGCACCCAACGGTGGGTGCTTCAGGGCGACGCCAACACGGCCTACTTCCAGGCGATTGCCAACGGTCGGCATCGTCGCAACTCCATTCACTCCCTGTGGGAAGGTGATACTCAGCTTGTTCGACCCTCGGACATCCGTGCCCACGTAGACGGCTTCTATAAAGCCCTTTTCACCCCCACCCCTCGGGGTGGGGCTGTGCTGGCCCCCGATACCTGGCCGGGTGCCCAGCTTGTCTCCGCCGAGGCCAACGCCGCTTTGGTGGCGCCATTCTCGGAGGAGGAGGTCCTTGCGGCGATCAATGGAATGAACCCCTCCTCGGCTCCGGGCCCGGATGGATTGCCAGTCCTGTTTTTAAAAACATTCTGGCAATCCATTAAGCCGGAGGTCATGGCCCTCTTCGACGAGTTCTTCTCTGGGACCATGGACCTGGGGCGCCTGAACTATGGGATCATTACCCTCATCCCAAAGGTTCCGGGGGCCTCGGACATCCGCCAGTTCCGCCCGATCACCGTGATTAACATGATCTTCAGGATCCTGGCCAAAGGATACGCCAATAGGGTGACCCTTCTTGCGGACTCTGTCACCCACCCCAACCAATCCGCCTTCATTCAAGGCCGATTTATTTTGGATGGGGTGTTGGTCTTTCATGAAGTCCTCCACGAAGTCCGATCCAAGCACCACCGCACGGTGTTCCTTAAGCTCGACTTCCATAAGGCCTACGACACGGTCCACTGGCCCTTCCTTTGGGAAGTATTGCTTCGGAAGGGCTTCGATGACCAATGGGTGACCCGCGTTATGCAACTTGTCACCTGCGGTCGGACGGCGGTCAACATTAACGGCGAGATCGGTCCCTACTTCCCCACCCTATGTGGGGTGCGCCAGGGTGACCCGTTCTCCCCGTTCCTTTTTAACATGGTTGTCGATGCCCTTGCGGTCATCCTTGATAAGGCCAAAGCCTGCAGCCATATTCGGGGCGCTGTCCCCCACCTAGTGGACGGAGGAGGGGTTTCCCTCCTCCAATACGCGGACGACACCATAGTCATGGTGGAGGGCTCCGCGTCCGACATCGCCAACCTGAAGTTCCTCCTCCTGTGCTTCCAACAGATGTCCGGCCTCACCATCAACTTCGACAAGAGCGAAGTGATGGTCCTCGGCTACCCCCCGGACGATGCTTTGTCCATTGCGGACCGGCTGAACTGCCGCCTGGGCTCCTTCCCCACGACTTACTTGGGGCTGCCCATTAGTGACTCCAGACTCACCGTCGCGGATCTCCGCCCGACGGTGACTAGGATGCAGCATAGGGTCGAACCCTGGAGGGGACGCTGGCTGTCGAAAGCTGCCAGGGTGATTCTAATCAACTCCTCGCTTGCCAGCCTTCTCTGGTTTCTCATGAGCTTCTACAGCCTTCATGAGACCCTCCATCAAGAGGTGGCCAAATACCGGTCGAGGTTCTTCTGGGCTGGTGAGGGCGACAAGCAGAAGTACCATATGATGAGCTGGCCCGACATCTGCAAACCTAAAGACCAGGGTGGCCTTGGGATCCTGTCATCCCGACGCATGAACATTGCCCTCCTGACCCGATGGCTGTGGCGTATTGCCAATGGGGAGGGAGGCCTCTGGCTCACCATCATCCGTAATAAGTACCTCCGTGGCCAACCTCTTGCCTTTTGCCAACGTACGGGTGGATCCCAGTTCTGGCAGTCCGTGATCCAGCTTCTGCCCGTACTACGCATCGGCACATCCATCTCGGTTGGCTTCGGGGCCTCGACCTTGTTCTGGTTCGACCGTTGGCTTGGGGACTCCCCCCTGGCTGCGCGATTCCCAGAACTATTTGCCATTGCGGCTGACCCTCGGGTCTCTGTCGAGACGGCCCTTATTGACTTAGGGCGTCTCGCCTTCCGGCGCCCCTTTGGCCCCCTCGAGGTGGCCGCCTGGGACTCCCTCCTCCAAGACATCGCACTTATACCGATTAACGTCGAGGAGGACCGGGATGTTCTCTCCTGGCGCCTCGAGCCCTCTGGCCGTTTCTCCACGAAGTCCCTGTATGGCGCCATTGCTCCCTCGACGGCCTCGGAATCATTTATCTTGATCTGGGACATCCGACTTCCACTGAAAATCAGGATCTTCCTGTGGCAATGGATCCGTGGCCGCCTCCCCTCTGGGCTTGAAGTCCTCAAGCATAATGGCCTGGGTGATGGGATGTGCCCCATCTGTGGCACGATTGAGGATGCTAACCTCATCTTTTTCTCGTGCCACTCGGCCCAGTTCCTTTGGGCCTGCTTCCGCGAAACGGTTGGCGGACAGTGGTGTAATACCAACTTCCCCGACCTGCTTGCCGAGCTCAACGCTTCCCCTACTCGCTACCGCCATATTAGATGGTTGTGCGTTGGGGTTCTCGCCTGGACGCTTTGGAACATTCACAATAAGCTTGTTATTCAGAAGGTGCCTCTCCGACGTGCGAATGACGCAATCTTCAAATTGTGTGGCTACCTGCAGCTTTGGCGGCCGCTTAGCCGCCCCCAGGACCGGGACGTCATCACCACCCTCCTCTCCGATCTCCGCTCAATGGCGCTCCGCGTGGCTCCCCCGCTGCCGCCTCCTCCTCCTCCTGAGCCCGACTAGACCGCTTGGCGGCTATATGGTGTGTGTGTTTTGGGTTTAGGGCTTGTTGTGCTGTGCCCTCAACATTGACCCTTTCTTGTACCTTTTGTTCCTGTGGACTTTCATGTGTGTGTGCGTGGTTTTGTGGACCTTGTTGGATGCTTGTGGTGCGGTTGGCTTTATAATACTAGATGACCCGTTGCGCCAATGGCGCAAAGGCCGAGTGTAAGCCAAGTATTGAAAAAGTGAGCATATATTTCTTTTATCATGGCTGTTTTAAAAGCATACCACACAGCAGTCTAAGCAAGAAATAGCCGATAGTTAAACGCGCAAGATGGTCTTAAGGGATTGCATAAGATCCAAAAGGATGATAAACACAAAGTCTTGGTAGGCATTTATACTAACATTAAGTTATATAACAAGGGGCTCTTGCAACTTGCTTATATTGAGTAGACGATTAGGCGCAGTCCCTTGGAAGTGCATTTGAAGGCGAAAGCATATGCTTGCCCTTCGCTCATGTGTGCCTGACGGAAGTTGCTCCAGCCTTTAGTGATGGTGGCTCTTTTGTCAACACCCTTGATAAAGCGGGTTGTGACAGCGGTAGTCCCGTCTCCAGTTGTGATTGACAGTTCACCGTGGTCAGCATCCATGTGTGGGAAAAAAGAACCCGTAGAAAAGGGAACACTAAAGTACTGAAAATAACAATAAAGATTAGTTACTATATCATTTTATACCATGCTATTGTATGAAATAGGACAGAGCAATTGCAAAGGATTACCATTCTTTTGTCATTTGTTGCAAATGTCTCTGGCATGTGGCACACATAGTAGCGATCGGGCGTGGTGGTGGTGCGGATGATCTTTCGCAGTCTAGAAACATTATGGTTGTAGAGCTTAACTATGTTGCCCCCACAATGTGGCGACTAAACTCATCTAAGTAGTGGATGCAAGGCTCACCTATGTTAAATTGTATAAAGTTATATCATTTAGCAGTTGTTGCGTGAGTTGTTGCAGTGAGAAGAGTAATGTAGCCCTTACCACGGAGAATGTACTTTCCAGGCTTTAGTTGGATTTTCTTGCCTTTGAACTTTTGGATTGAACCTGCTTTGCCTGGGCGATGAATATACTCAAATGGCTTATTGTGCTTGCAACATAGTGGTTCGGCTGTGATGAATAGATAAGGAGATCATGGTAAAAGTTTGCAATAGAGGACAACATAAACAGACAAAAGACCTATTGAATTTGAAAACACAGCTCAATTAATTGGATGGCTATTTAGCTTGTGTGTATTAGTGAAAACAGAAAATGCTATTTATCGTGTATGATCAGTGAGAAGCAGTTGGCATTGCTTGTAAATCAAAGCATTAATGAATAGCAAACAGAACACCTACTGGACCCCGAAAGAAGTTTGTTTTATTAGATAGTTGATCAACTTGCATGCATAAGTGATAAAAAAAGACCAATCAAATAGCATGCATTAGTGAAGAAGAAGAAACATTCTTTCCAATGTACAAACAATCCTAAGTATGTTTTTAGCATTACCATGGGTAATTTGGCCACCGCTGATATCACCGGTTGTGTTTGCTTCTTCTTGTTTAACTGCTGTCATCTGAAAAGAAGTAGTAGAATAATTAAGCTGGTTTATCTGGCTGTGTTTTCAGTTGGGATGTTTAACTGTGATGCATGTGTCTTAATATAGTAAAAGGCACTACAGCAGGCATCCTGGACATGCAAAGTAATGGCAGAATTATGAACAGAAAAGAACACCCGAGAGTAAACAGCAAAGGCAGACATAAGGAACAATCAACAACAGATAATAGTAAACAAAAACACGAGACGACACAACGCACGTAACACACATGGTTAGAACCAACATGAAGACTAAATTTTAAAGGGGTGCAGCAAAGGAAAAGGCAGGGAAGGAGGTGGAACCTTGGCAAGATGAAAGACAGGGCGCAAGGCATCACATGAACTGAACCACAGCAGAAACTTGGCGAACCGGGAGTGAGAAAATTAGCCGATCAGGCAGCCAGACGTCGCAAAGGAAGACCTGCAGCACATGAAAAAGCAAACGAACGTAAGCAAAGGCGTACAAGCTCATGGGTTCGCCTCTTACCGAGTAGTCTTTCGCAATATCTTTGTTCTTCAGAAATAAATATATGAATAATGACAGCCAGAGTAGACCCTAGACCAAACAAACATGAACAAGAAAGACAAAGAAGGATGACAATCGTAGCACACACATGCCTAACAAGAGCAGACAAAAATTTAATGAACAACAACAAGCTCCAGTCAAAGAGGCAGAAGAATTAAACCAGATGCACAAGAGCATTAAAGCCTAGATAGCTGAGGAACAAACACAAATAGAATTCACCTGCAACAGACCCCATGGCCATGCAAACCTAGGCATAACCATAACCCAGACGAAGGCAAGAACGCAACTAAAACAGACTTAAACTAACAGAGCCAATCCCTAGGTGTAGGAATCACATCAACCAAAGCATAGAAACATATGTAAAATCATCTCCTAGAAGCATCGCACAACAGATCTAACATGGCAAACCCTCATCCATGTCTAGGAAAACAAAGGAACGATCTTAGACCGGCAAAAACCCAGTCACGCATTTCATCGAGCAGATGAGAAGCAGGGGAGCACGCAAAACCTCATCTCTCAAAGAAAGAACAAGCAAACACGCAGGCAGACAACAAAGCAGACGCAGCAGCCCTGCAAACAAGAAGAAAGGAGAGGGAACAGACAAGAACAAGTCAGTATAGATCAATCTACAATGAGGCCAGAAGGAATTGACCAAACAAAACAAGAAACTCTCCCTAGCCAAACGCAACAGCAGCAGCGCGAGGAGCCATGATGAAACAAGCCGACGACAGGATAAGCAGGCAATGAGCAAGCCGCTAGTTATCAATGACCAACTACGACGAGCGACAATGGCGACTGGATGAGAGCAAGACAAGGAGGCGGCGAGGGCAAGTGGGCTGAGAGGCGAGCCACAGAGGCAGAGAAGAGCAGAAGGAAACCACGCACCCGGTCAGAAATGCCTCTCGCAGGCGCTGTAACTTCTAGGGAACCTAAAGAGAAACACAACTCGCCCAACGCGTGGGACCAAGGATAGAAAGGGACCACATGCAGCGAGACGAGGCCAAGCAATCCCGCGTAGCCGCATGTAGAGACCGAAAACCCTGTTTTACCCAGCGAACCGAGCGGAGGTGCTCACATGACCAAGGACGACCAAACCGCCGCGCACCCACGAGACCGACAGATGGGGCCAGACGCGGTTGAAGTGGAGGCGCCGCTGCTGGGTGCAAACGAACACGGTAAAAAATGCCCTGACAACCCCACGATCGATTGGCCGCAGCCCACGAGCGATCCGGCCCTGCTTTTCATCGACAGAAGCACGCCCCGACCGCGTCGCTGCGAGGCTGGCCCGCGCGCAAGCCTGGCCCACTCGTCAGTTGCTCCTAGCCCCAATACGCGGCATACAAAATAATGAGCGACTGGATCTTTACCAGGTCGACGAAAAGTACTTTTACCAGGGCCAGCGAGGCGAATCGAGCGGGCAGGATGAATTTGAGACACGAAGGACGCTGGAATGGCAGGTACTCTAGCTGGATTTATATGTTCGATCAAGTGATTGTGATCCCATGCTGACATTGCTGCAAAGTGAACACACTTAACCAAGATTACGACGGAATCACCTTCAAAAGGATTGACGACTCTGGATCAGTATGCGAAATTTACAATAGGCTACTCTCCTTATGTTATTGCATTCAAAACCGAAGAATAAAACCATCCACTCTCCTATATTATCTGAAAATCAATCCTGCTGAATCAAAACAATGAGTGAGAATTTTACTTTGAAAGGACTGTGCTTCTTTGGCAGTTCTATGCTTTTACTTAAGGTACCCTGATTGTTTTTAACATTCAGTGAGATGACAAAACTTATTTCACAAAGCTGCAATGAAAATTAGAATAGTAGTGGTGATTGAGGACAACTTTTGATGTACTTTATGCGATGCTGAAAGTTATAGCACTATTACATATACTTAGAGTTCTTGCGGAGAAGCAAAACCGAGATATTGTTGCGACACTAAGCCCCACTAGAGTAAGAAAGCTTTCTTATTCATAAACTAATCCATGCTCATTTCTAATGACACTTAATCGGGTTTCGAGCTTACTATAATGCAGGTGTAAATTAATTATTGCAATGAAGGGCAAACTACCATTCCGTTTCGATGGCAAGAAATGTTTTCACTTGTAATTAGTTAGATTCACGCATTTTGTAAGATAAATACAATGATGACATTCATAAACGTCCAATCCATCTAGTTGTGTATGTATCAGTGGTTAAAGTCATGCCTCGAAGACCATAGAAGATCAACCGTGCCTTGGTAGTACTACAGCAGTATGAGAAGACAAAGGTCAAACAGGAAGCACAAACCTTGATAGCAAGCAGATGACGAGCCAGCGAAGGGAGAAGAAGTAATGATAACAACGCCTGTAGAACAAAAGGAAATCGGAAACCTGAAAGGAATCAGAGGTTTATGAAAGATAAAAGAAAAAGCAAGCATGTTTAAAAACAATAAGCAAGTGGTGTATATGTCTGACTGTATTTTGTAACCTACATATTTATTTTCTATTGATGGAGGCATCATTCCTTTATTAGCAAGCAGCAACTATCACGTGCTGCATATGTTTCTTTTAATGCACTAACTTGAGCAAGTCTTGTAGTTTACTGGGAATTAGCAAAAGGTAAGAAAACAGGCCATACTATACAAGCACGGGCATGAACCAATGGCCTACAAGCACCCAATCAACCAGGAAGAGGACCGTGTATGCATAGGACTAAACCAGCAGTACAACCGTAAAGATAGAAGGAAAGTTGTTTTCCTGACAAGATCTGAAGCAAAAACCCCATACATAGTACGACAAGCATGGTAGATGAACCCAAAAAAAAACAAATAGACAGGGAAGCTGGTCGCACAAACACATAGATTCATAGGCTGTTCATCAAGCACTAATCAACCAAGCGAATCAGAACAGATCCAACCTTGTTGGTTAACGACAGAAGTCCCACGAACCAACAAAGAACCTACACGGCAAGGAAACATGAAACACAGAATGGTTCAGCTCACAGATAGTTTATCAAACAAGAGACGAGCAAGCAAGATCTTACCTCGCGGAGCAAATAAACAGAGGATAAAGTCGGCAAGAACGAGTTCATGTAGTAGGCCAGAAGCATCTTCTTTGTGCTAACGGTAGAAAAAAGATTCTTATGAAGATATTGTAGTGGTGGGTATTTAAACTTTTCAATATATAGAATGCACGCTCCTGCTGTAACTAAACTTCCAAAGGAAAGCAAAGTTTCACCTTTTCCCAATATAACCATGACACCGCTAAAAATAGTTAATTGTAATGCGTGAATCTAATGACCTGAAATAATGAGAGAGAGAGAGAGAGAGAGAGAGAGAGAGAGGGCAACATTCCACTACTGATATCAACAAATACTGGAATGAGCAGATTTAGGTTACACTAAAATGCAGAAATTTCTTACAAACAAAAGAATGATCCAACAGATAAAAAGAGCGATTCCAAAAAAAACTAAGGCAAGTTTGAGGCTAGGCATTCATATTGGTGGAGGAGAGCCCAGCTCGCTGGGCACCGTTTTGTAAAATTCCTTGTTCGTCCTGCCAGCTCTCTCACCTGAATGACATTTAATCACGCAACTTCGTTGTGTTGTTGTAATAGAGGTAACTCAAATTCAGAATGAAAGTGGTTATCGATGATCTCATTCTTTCTACACCATTAATCCGGGAGGGTTGCTCGTGTACTACCTACTTTAGTATGTGGTCAAGCTTTTCTAATTTGACTATACTAATATACCCCCCTCCAATACACACAAATTGTATCGATAAGATGAAACAATATTATTAGGTTTTGCCATTAATCATATTTTATTAATAAAGGGCATAAACATTTCTATTTAAATATGTATATAATAAGTACTGGTCAAATATGCATATGGGAGATCATATCAACGTCATAGTTAGGAATTACCGCCAAACTTACAGGCGTACAACGCAAGAATTGATCTGAATCACTCAATCTAATGCTTTCACTTTCTGCATCCAGACACAATTTGCTCAGCGGAGAAACAAATAATGCTCAGGGTTCAGGCATGCTGCGTTCAGACACAATTTATTCACCAGAGAAACAAATAATGCCAATGGTTCAGACGCTTTCACACAAACAAATTTTGCCTTTGTTGGTATGGTGTGGTGCATGGGAAGAATAGAAGGGGACGAAAACGATGCACCTGGCAAAGCACTTTTGGTGACACCTTACCATCATTTTGAGTCGATTAATTGATTTCTCGGTGGATTGGAATACCAAGTCATTAGATCCAAGTCGCCAGGTCCAAGTCGTCGTTCCTGTGCTTGCTAGCCGGTACTAATATGCAGACCAAGCATATACTTGCATAATCTGGAAAGCTAAAAGATACAAACTCTGTTACAGTCAAGCTTTTCTGAATGTGACTATATACTAATATGCACAGACAAATTAGATTGACAAGATGAAACATATAGGCTCCCTTCCTTAGTTTAACAGAGAGGGAGCGGAGGGGAGTGGGGGAATACCTGCGTATGGATGGGAGGCTAGACCCCAGCCAACTTCCACCTGTGGTCGTGAGGAGGAGCATGTGGATGACAGCGGCGGCGCCGGCGAGTAGGAGAACAGCGGCGGCGGCGAGTAGGAGAATAGCGGCGGTGACGAATCTGACGACTTCGCTTTGCCCTTGCCAACAGTTACCTCATCATCCTCGTCAACCTGGCATCGGCGGTCCTCCTCCGAGCACAGCCATGGCGCCGGTGATGAAGAGAGGAGCCATGAGGGGGAGGTATGGGGAGGCCGGCGGCGGCCGACATTGGAAGGAGAGGTGAGGAGAGGTGGCGGTGGAGAGAGAAACAAGGGGAAGTGGCGGAGGCGCAGGCTCGGCTCCCGATCTAGGAGTGGATCGAGCCGCCGCCAACCGCCAGGTCCCGCCCAACCTCGCCAGCGTGCACGCCGACGCCGGCCGACGCACCTCCGGCTACTCTTTCCTCTCTCTTTCTCCCTCCGCTCCTTCCTTGTCTCTCTCCCTCTCATCTTCTCTCTCCTGCAGCAGGACTAATCCATGGCGCTGCATCGTTCGCATCACGTGGTCTGGATCCGGAGGTAGGGAAGGAGGAGAGGAAGGGGAGGAGGAGGAGGCGCTGAAGGCGGAGGGGGCGAGGCGGCCGTGAGGGACGGGGAAGAGGAGAAGGCGGCGGCGGCATGGAGAACTGGAGGGGAGGAGGGAGAGAGAAGAGATATTTTCTCGCTGCGGTAGCTGCCTTTCTCTCGCACGACGCAGCGGACGTGGTACTTTCACCCGGACAGAAGCACGCGCCCACGGTGTCGCTGCGAGGCTGGCCCGCGCGCAAGCCTGGCCCATGCGTCAGCTGCTCCTAGCCCAATTACACGGCGTACAGAATAGCGGGCATCCGGATCTTCACCAGCGCGACGAAAAATACGCTGACAACCGCCAGCGAGACGAATCGTGTGTGCAGGATCGCTTTGACACGGGGAGGGCGCTGGAATGGCGGGTTTCGTAGGAGGGTTTATATGTTCAATAAAGCGGGGCGAAAGCCTTTTTCGGTAAATTTTCTATTATTATTTCCGCGTCGAGACACCGATTCACGGAGAGAAGATTGGACAAGTCACTGCTGCTACTATTCATTACATGACGAAAAGAAGAGGCAATCTGCTACTGTGTTGAACCAAGTAGTGTCTTTTGTTACATCTCACATAAACTGCGGTCAAATTGGTTATCGGTGACAATTAAGGATTGGATTGACAAAGAAAACGGAAGAGCAAGAAGTTTCGATTAGTGCTCCACGACAAAGGAAAGTCCCAAGAGACTTGTTGTTTTTTGGGAAGGAAAAGTCGGTTAACTAGCACAACAACTCCACGATCTGAAGGTGGATTCGGACGTAGATAGCCAGCCGCAACCCGGAAACAAACACTGGCCATGGATTCAGTCTCAAACCACGCCGCCGACTCGCCTCGCCGCCGTTTGCTCATGGCCGCCCCGGTCGAGATGCCTGCATGGCTATGCTCCAGCCTCGACTCTGCCGTCGAGCCGCCCTCCTCTATGTATGAGTCGCCTCCGCTTGGTTCTACTCTGGATTGCTGATTTTGGCTGCCATCTCTGAAGCCTTGCCTCCGGCGCCGGTGCTGCGACCCGCCCTTGTCTACCGTGGATTCACCACTTCGCTGCTGAATAGAGCCGTTGCCCACGGCTGTGTCCGCTGCGGCCCTTGCCTCAACCTGCCACCGCGCGTTGACCCAGGCTGCTGCCCCTGAAGCCTCATGCTGAACCGGACTCCACCGAGCCACCAACTCTCCATTTCAGAATAGGCCGTTGTAAACCGCCGCAATCGGCCGGCCTCCTTCCACGCCTTCACAACGGCCGGTTCTGGACCCCACTGTCGTGCGCCTCCCCAGCCGTGACTCACCGTAACCGGCTTCAAGCCGTCCTGCCTCGTTGCCAGGAGCTCGCCTCTGCCGCAGAGTCGGCCCTGTCATGTCCACGGCGGCGCGTTGAGCCGGCCACACTTCCCTGTGCTGGCCACACCTCCACTCCCGTGGCCTCGGTAACCTGCCGGTCTTGAATCGCCGCTTAAACCCCCGTCTCCGATCGGTCTCGGATGGAGTCACCACCATGGCACTGAGTCGCCATCATCGCTACAACCTGCCAGCCTTGAATCGCCGCCTCCGCCACTGGTTCAGTCGCGCCTCTCCAACCCGCCGCCGGTTCAGTCGCGCCTCGCCTCCTCTAGGTCGCCATCACCGACCCGCAGCCGTGTCGCGCTTGATCCGCCGCGTCGAGGATGGACCGGTCGTACCGTCGCGCTTGACCCGCTGTGTCGCGCTTGATCCGTCGCGTCGAGGATGGGCCGGTCATGTCCTCGCTTTAACCCGCCGCTACTTCGACACGCCAGCGCCTGATCGATCGCTCCGTCTCCGTCACCCTGGCATACCCCCCGTGCTGCTTCGTGAGCCGCCGGTTTCTGTCAAAATCGCCATCATACTTCGCCAATCCACGAGCCGCCTCAGGCCGCCGGACTCCGCTTCCGCGACCACGTTAATGGACTTCTCAGAGCCGCCATCATGGCGATTCGCCATCACTGGCTTCGCGAGTGAACTGCCGTCGAGAGACCCGCCGGTTTGGCTCTTCCTCCGCGGCCCCGCGGCCGTCGAGCCCAGCGCACCTCAAGTTGCTCGCCGTCCTGGCCCGAGCCACCCCCGCTAGCGCAGCCTTGAGCCGCCTTCAGGGCCTCCTCGACCGCAAGCCGCCCTGCCTCTCTAGACCACCGTTGTGACTTCTGCAGCCATGGCCTGCTACCGCGCCGCTCCTTTATTGTCGCGGGCCGCTTCCGCCGCGCCGGGTCTCTCGTCCGCTTGTCCAGTCCTCTCCTGCGTGGTTGGATGCGGCCTCGTTCCACATGACCCACGGTTTCATCTGAATCGCTGCCCTTGGAGCCATGCGTCAGAGTTATTGGCGTCCATCACCAAACACCAAGCTGCCGTTGCCACCGGCCGCGGTCATGCTTAAACCGCCTCCACTGTCTTGAACCGCCACGGCCCCGAGCGGTTTCAGCTACTCCGTCGGGTCGAGCCGGCGACTCACTTCTGGGCCTGCCCACGCTGTCTCTCCCACTTTGAGGCCGCCGTCCCTCACTCATGAACCGCCCGCTCCGGCGCGCCTGTGCCTCTCGCTACTGTCCGCATGTGCCGGGTCACTCGCCTGCCCGTAGCCCCGGCCGCTGCGCCGATCGCCGGCTCTGCTCCGGGCCGGCTCCGTCTCCTGCGCTGCGCCCTTGCACCAGACTGTTCCCGAGCCGGCTCCATTTCCCACGCCAGCACAACAAGCCTCGGTCAACACCAAACGCATCAGACCAGATGCTCTGACTTGGAGAAGGACACGTTATGAGTCAATTGATCCAGCCCACGACCCGGAAAGCGCTACGGGCGGTTTACTACAGGAAGCTCATGATAAAAGGAGAGAAGGTTAAACCGGATATGTGTTTGACCTCATACACATGCATGAAAGAAAAATCAATTAGTACTGCACGGTAATACTAGGGGAACAGAGCAATGAGTCATCATCGCAATGAGTCATCATCTGCTGGTCCGCTCGAAGTACATCCAACAACCTCTAGCGCCAACGTTTGCGTTCATCCGACAAATATATCAGGTGAAATCCATCCAACATATTTTTATATTATATATTGCTTTCTTTAAAAGAGTAATTACTTTGGCTTGGAAGCTCTGCAATGCAGGACAATTGTTCATTACAAATGAGGCGTTATATTACGGATGCGGAGCACGCGCTAGCAACGTTCTGCACCGACGTTTCGTCCGTGTTATACCACCCGATGAACGGACGTGTGCAAACCGCTGCCATGTGGTCCGGTCTACATCAACACACCGGGCCGTACATGTCTGCATGAGCTGTTTATTGAGTATGAGCAAGTCACTGCTTGGGTAGCCCGGTTTTTATTCCAGCAAATTGAGGGCAAATTGTCATGTATTATTAGCCGCCGTCTGCACTGAGTGGATCAATGGGCATGCGCACAAGTCGCCACCACTACAGTTTGGTTAAACTTCAAGCAACCAGTTGGAAGGAACCATTGGCCGAGTTACTGACATGGCTCATACGGGATCATTTATAACCCGCCGCAGTCACTTCAATGTTCTGTGGATTCACATCGTGCTATCAAAGCCAATGATATACATCTTATGCTGTGGTCAAATATGGAGAATTTCAAGCCAACTCTTCGAGTAGTCTTAAGACTCGGGGGCTACGATGATATGACTCAACAAGTCTTGCCAGTTTCAGCAAATTCAAGTTCCCCAGGACGTTGAAGGGAAAGATAACCCGGTCCCGGAGGCTACTGTTATATTGATGAACATTTAAAGGCCGTCAGAAATATTCTGGCTCACAATGATGCTTCCGGTTTAAGGGAAATCCCGTCTCCCACACAGCGCTGAAGTCCTTAGTATCTGGTTCAAATCCGGTTTAAGAGGAAACTATCTCTTGCAAAGCTCTGACACTCTCAATATCCGGTTCAAAATCCCGGTTTAGGAAGAATTTATCTCTTGCAAAAAGTTAAAGGTTGCCGAAGAGGACCTGTTGCCATGATGCGCGGTTCAAACATGGGTATCCTGCCTTATTGGCTTATCATATTATTGATCACATGGGGGCTTGGTCGTATTCGAACCATAGCTACACCTCTTGATCGGCGTAAGGCCACCAGAGAAATCACTTGGGGGCTTGGTCGTGATCGAACCATAGCTACACCTCTTGATCGGTGTAAGGCCACCAGGGAAATTACTTAGGGGCCAAAGAGAGTGTTGCAAAAGCACAACTCAAACATAGGCACCCACTGAGCACATCTCAAAATATTGCTTGGGGACTCTTTGCTTCGCAAAGAACAAAGAGTCTACACTTGTAATAGGCTATCAAGCCAGGCTTGGAAGCCATGTGTATTCACCTAAAACCCCGGGTTATCCTGCCTTTTTTAAGTAAGCCACTCCGTCCAGGTAAACCTGGTATGACCCGCCGAACGTTTGACAAGTCAATCTCATAGACCCTGAACTTGTCAAAGTTAAAACGACGATTGCTTAATGATTGAGGTCCATCTTAAAAGGCTTTGTAAAATGGTTTAACTCAGTGGCCTGGCAGCCCATGAAAAGCCTCGACTACAAGTTTTCATATGCTTTTATTTGTCAAATTTTCTCTTTTGATGAGGTTTACAACACTTTATGATAAACCGGTGTTTATTGACCCGGCCTGGTTTTTGGCTATAAGTCACCAGTATGAGAAAAGGTAATTATCCGGTGTTTATTAACCCGGTCTGGCTTTGGACGTTAAGTCGCCAGTATATATTGGGATTGCGCCATTGGAATCATGTGCTTATAAATGATTGGATTATATTATTCAAATCTTTAATAGCCAACATGGCTGGATTTTATTATGGTTATCAATAACCAATATTATGATTGAGGTTTTCAAAGTCGCTTTTAGCGCAATGGTTATTATTTTATCAATAGATATGATTTATTCTACAATGGAGGGAGTAGTCCCGAGTCGCTGCAGGCTTACGACCCGGCACTTGGGGGCTACATTATTTAAGTTGAGATTATATCAAATATGCAAGTCTCATGTCGCTGCAAGCATGCACCATGACACTTGGGGGCTAATGCAAAGTCATTTTTGCTCACCTCATCGAAGACCCAACTCATCACATCATAATGAGCCGGCCCTTGGGGGCTACCAATTGCTCCTGTCAAAATTCAAGATACACAAGTTTTAATCCATTATATTGAGAGATTCATTGCTCAGTTGGTAAAGCACAAAGCTCGTAACCTTGTGGACGTGGGTTCAAGCCCCGTGATGAGAGTTACATCATATGAAGTTATTTTCAATGAAGTATACATAAAGTCCCAGCTCAGTATTATCTTACTAAACCGGCCCTTGGGGGCTACACGTTGCTGTTAAAGTCTACATGATCATATTTTCAAAGTCCCTGCTCATTATTTGCATAATGACCCGGCCCTTGGGGGCTACACTGGTTGAAGTTTTTATGAGCATCAGGAAATTACAAGTCCCAGGTTGCTAAGCATGACAACCCGACACTTGGGGCTATATATGGAATACTCAGTTTATGACCAGTGATTGAGATGAACAAACTGGATTTCTTCAAGCTTGTGACATTCATATTGAAGCAAGTCTTAAGTTGTTACTATGTTCCCTTCTTAAGACTTGGGGGCTACAAGTGATAGGCATATAAGAGGTATATTTTCAAGCTTGATGTTAACTACAATTATGACCCGGTGCCATCAATATTTATAAACCGGCAATTTTTGTCTTGATAAACCGACAAGTTCTACATTCTTAAATCGGTTGAAGATCAGATGAGTATTTCAAAGACCAATATTTCTGTTAAGCATTGGGATCTGAGTCAAAGGAGTTATTCTTCACAATATTTCTGTGTGACAAACCAATGTCAGCAAATTGATTATGAAGCTGGCCTATTGACCCGGATTTTCTAGAAGAAGGAAATGACAAGGACTTAAGGATGATCAGGATCAGTTTAACATGGATAAATCCAAATTAAACTGGGGGCTAATGTCGGGGATATACCCTGCGGTATGACCCGGCCGGAGTTATGACCCGGCTGGGACTTGGTAAACCGGTGAACAGTTAAGACAGACAATTAAGGCAGATGGCTAAGACAGACGGTAAACTGGCTGGTGGTAAACCGGCAGGAGTTAAGTCAGATGATAACCCGGCGGGTGTTAGTCATAACCCGGCAGAAAATCATAGCCCGACAGATAATCATAAACCGGCAGGAAGTCATAAACCGGCAGACCATCATAAACCGGCAGACAATGATAACTGGTTGACAGTCATAACCCGACAGACAGTGATAACTGGTTGACAGTCAGAACTCGGCAGATAGAGTCACCTGGAGTTATGAAGCCCGAGACGTTATGAAGCCCAAGACTTTGAGAAGCCCATGAAGAGAAGTTGGAATAGTTTAAGTCTTAATTCGAGTTGGACTCTACATGTAACCCGCCCCTTCAACTTATATAAGGAGGGGCAGGGCACCCCAAGAGGGAGAGGAATAATCTTAGGGTTAGACATAACTGGGAGAGCCGGTTTACGGCGACTCCCTCGTGATCATAATGAGAACTAGCCTCAAACAGCATGTAGGGTTGTTACCGGATGATGTTTCCCGGGGCCCGAAGCTGTCTAAATCCTTGTCTTGTGTTGCGTCTCTCGATTCCGCTCAACCCCTCTGAAGCTACCACATAGATGTGTTGGCCTCACGACTAAGTCCTCACACTAGGACATCTGACGTGACAAAACCACGACAGCTTGGGAACCGCCACTAGCGTGCTTAGCATGGAAGATGTTGATAACTGATAGTCGTGAAGTGAATGAGAAGGGGGCATGTCCCAAAATATCATTTATCTCTGTTTTAAAACTGAGCTCTGGCACCTATGCAAATCACTGCTTCCCTCTGCGAAGGGACTATCTATTTACTTTTGTTGTGTCATCACCTTCTAAACACATGCGCCAGAAACTGAGTAGAGCACAACTGTCATGATTTATGCATTGTGTGTAGCTAATGTTGGGTGCATCATGACTGGATCTTTTCTACCATGAATTACAATGTTTAGTCGTTGCTTGAACTTTGGAGGTGCTCTGCATTTATCTTTTGCGGTCTCAGAAAGGCCTAGCGAGATACCACTATTGTCATATTATATCATGGTTGTTTTGACAACATGTTGCTGTTTGAGATATCTTATTATTGCTCGCTAGCTGATTATGTCATTGATATGAATCATTATAATCTTTAAGAGTTATTGTTGACATGGTTAGTTATAATGTTGGCTGAAAACCTGGGTGTTGTTTAAGGTTATTTATGCAAACAAGAGCAAAAGAGTTCGTAAAATTTTTTCTTTCTCACTTTCAGTTTATCAACTGAATTGCTCGAGGACAAGCAAAGGTTTAAGCTTGGGGGAGTTGATACGTCTCCAACGTATCTACTTTTCCTCACGCTTTTCCTCTTGTGTTTGGACTCTAATTTGCATGATTTGAATGAAACTAACCCCGGACTGACGTTGTTTTCAGCAGAACTACAATGGTGTTGTTTCTGTGCAGAAATAAAAGTTCTCGGAATGGAACCAATCTTTGCGAGGATTTTTTTATATCAATAATAAGAATTTCTGGAGCCAAGACCCACCAGAGAAGGGCCCCTGGTTGGGCACAACCCACCAGGGCGCGCCCAGGTGGGTTGTACCCACCTGGTGGCCCCGCTGATGACCCCCTGATACTATAAAATCACATTATTTCAGAAAAAATCAGGGAGAAAGAATTATCATGATCCAGGAGACAGAGCCGCCGCCAAGTCCTGTTCTTCCTCGGGAGGGCAGATCTGGAGTCCGTTTGGGGCTCCGGATAGGGGGGTCTTCGTTCTTCGTCATCACCAACCCTTCTCCATCGCCAATTCCATGGTGCTCCCCATCGGGAGTGAGTAATTCCTTCGTAGGCTCGCTGGTCGGTGAGGAGTTAGATGAGATTCAGCATGTAATCGAGTTAGTTTTGTTAGGGCTTGATCCCTAGTATCCACTATGTTCTTAGATTGATGTTGCTATGACTTTGCTATGCTTAATGCTTGACACATTGGGCCCGGGTGCCATGATCTCAGATCTGAACCGTTTATGAATTCATAATTATATCCATGTTTTAGATCCGATCTTGCAAGTTGTAGTCACCTACTACGTGTTATGATCCGACAACCCCGGAGTGACAACAACCGGGCCCACTCTCGGTGATGACCGTAGTTTGAGGAGTTCATGTATTCACTATGTGTTAATGCTTTGTTCTAGTTCTCTATTAAAAGGAGGCCTTAATATCCCTTAGTTTCCAATATGGACCCCGCTGCCACGGGAGGGTAGGACAAAAGATGTCATGCAAGTCCTTTTAATAAAGCACGTATGACTATTTACGGAATGCATGCCTACATTATATCGATGAACTGGAGCTAGTGCCGTATCGCCCTAGGTTATAACTGTCACATGATGAATATCATCCAACAAGTCACCGATCCAATGCCTACGAATTTATATTATATTGTTTCTGTTGCGTTACTACTGCTATCATCACTGTTACACTTGCTACAAAATTACTGCTATCACTGTTACTGTTACTGTTGCTGCTATCACTACTATCAAAACTATCATATTACAGTGCTACTGATCACTTTGCTGCAGATAATTAATCTCCAGGTGTGGTTGAATTGACAACTTAGCTGCTAATACCTTCAAATATTCTTTGGCTCCCCTTGTGTCGAATCTATAAATTTGGGTTAAATACTTTACCCTCGAAAACTGTTGCAATCCCCTATACTTGTGGGTTATCACTTAGGGCCTTGGATGAGCACTGGCATCATTATGAACTTCCACTTCATGCACAACCAAGGAGGAAGGTTATAGATACATAGAGTCATGGGCCAGGTGCTATGATTGCTGCTCTGCTCCCCAAAAGGATTAATGCCATCTGCGCATAAACCAAACAATACGTTCCTTCCGTCACCTGCAAAGTCCCCCCACTTTCTCTCGATTTTTCTCCACCGCGACCCGTTAGCGGGTGCTCTCAACTTCCCGTCTTTCTTACGGTCCTCTTTGTGCCATCGCATCAACTTGGCATGCTCTTTGTTTCTGAACAGACATTTCAACCGTGGTATTATAGGAGCATATATACCACATCACGTTGGCAGGAACCCTCTTCTGGGGCGCTCGCCGTCAACATCACCAGGGTCATCTTGTCTGATCTTATACCGCAATGCACCGCATACCGGGCATGCGTTCAAATCCTCGTACGCACCACAGTAGAGGATGTAGTCATTAGGGCACGCATGTATCTTCTGCACCTCCAATCCTAGAGGGCATAGAACCCTTCTTTGTTACGTACGTACTGTTGGGCAATTCATTATCCTTTGGAAGCTTCTTCTTCAATATTTCTAGTAGCTTCTCAAATCCGTTGTCAAATACACCATTATCTGCCTTCCATTGCAGTAATTCCAGTGTGGTACCAAGCTTTGTGTTGCCATCTTCGTAATTGGGGTACAACCCTTTTCTGTGATCCTCTAACATGCGATCGAACTTCAACTTCTACTTTTCACTTTGGCATTGTCTCTTTGCATCAACAATGGCCTGGCGAAGATCATCATCGGGCACATCGTCTGGTTCCTCTTGATCTTCAACTTCCCACATTGCAGCATCACTGTATTCAGGGGGCACATAGTTGTCATCATCCTCTTCTTCTTCGTTGTCTTCCATCATAACCCCTCTTTCTCCGTGCTTGGTCCAAACATTATAGTGTGTCATGAAACCCTTCTCAAGCAAGTGGATGTGAAGGGTTTTTGAGTCAGAGTAAGACTTCGTATTCTCACATCTAGGGCATGGACAACACATAAAACCATTCTGCTTGTTTTCCTCAGCCACTTCGAGAAACTTATGCACGCCCTTAATGTACTCAGAAGTGCATCTATTGATACGTCTCCGTCGTATCTACTTTTCCAAACACTTTTGCCCTTGTTTTGGACTCTAACTTGCATGATTTGAATGGAACTAACCCGGACTGACGCTGTTTTCAGCAGAATTGCCATGGTGTTATTTATGTGCAGGAACAAAAGTTCTCGGAATGACCTGACACTCCAGAGAACTTATTTTTGGAAAATATTAAAAATACTGGAAGAAGAATCCACGTCAGGGGGGCCTCCACCTGTCCACGAGGGTGGGGGGCGCGCCCCCTGCCTCATGGGCCCCCTGACGCTCCACCGACATCAACTCCAACTCCAACTCCATATATTCGTGTTCGGGGAGAAAAAAATTAGAGAGAAGGATTCATCGCGTTTTACGATACGGAGCCGCCGCCAAGCCCTAAAGCCTCTCGGGAGGGCTGATCTGGAGTCCGTTCGGGGCTTCAGAGAGGGGAATCCGTCATCGTCGTCATCATCAACCATCCTCCATCACCAATTTCATGATGCTCACCGCCGTGCGTGAGTAATTCCATCGTAGGCTTGCTGGACGGTGATGGGTTGGATGAGATTTATCATGTAATCGAGTTGGTTTTGTTAGGGTTTGATCCCTAGTATCCACTATGTTCTGAGATTGATGTTGCTATGACTTTGCTATGCTTAATGCTTGTCACTAGGGCCCGAGTGCCATGATTTCAGATCTGAACCTATTATGTTTTCATGAATATATGTGAGTTCTTGATCCTATCTTGCAAGTCTATAGTCACTTACTATGTGTTATGATCCGGCAACCCCGAAGTGACAATAATCGGGGCCACTCCCGGTGATGACCATAGTTTGAGGAGTTCATGTATTCACTATGTGTTAATGCTTTGGTCCGGTACTCTATTAAAAGGAGGCCTTAATATCCCTTAGTTTCCATTAGGACCCTGCTGCCATGGGAGGGTAGGACAAAAGATGTCATGCAAGTTCTTTTCCATAAGCACGTATGACTATATTCGGAATACATGCCTACATTACATTGATGAATTGGAGCTAGTTCTGTGTCACCCTATGTTATGATTGTTACATGATGAACCGCATTCGGCATAATTCTCCATCACCGATCCAATGCCTACGAGCTTTTCACATATTGTTCTTCGCTTATTTACTTTTCCGTTGCTACTGTTACAATCACTACAAAACCCAAAAATATTACTTTTGCTACTGTTACCGTTACTATCACACTACTTTGCTACTAAATACTTTGCTGCAGATACTAAGTTATCCAGGTGTGGTTGAATTGACAACTCAACTGCTAATACTTGAGAATATTCTTTGGCTCCCCTTGTGTCGAATAAATAAATTTGGGTTGAATACTCTACCCTCGAAAACTGTTGCGATCCCCTATACTTGTGGGTTATCAAGACTATTTTCTGGCGCCGTTGCCGGGGAGCATAGCTCTATTCTTTGAGTCACTTGGGATTTATATCTGCTGGTCACTATGAAGAACTTGAAAGACGAGAAAACAAAAATCTATCCCTCAACTACGAGGGGAGGTAAGGAACTGCCATCTAGCTCTGCACTTGATTCACCTTCTGTTTTGAGTAAGCTTGCGACACCTAAACCTGCTTATGCTATTCATTCTGATATGTCGCATGTTATTGATGATGCCACTTATGCTATGCATGATACTTATGATGAAACTACTTCTATGCTTGATACTACTGTGCCACTTGGTGAATTTCTTGATGAACAACTTGCTAGGGCTAGAGAGAATGAAATTATTGAAACTGATAATTTTGATGATAGTGATGATGAAGACTCTCCCCCTAATAAACATGAATTGCCTGTTGTGCCTGAGGGTTATGTTCTGGATGAAGAAGCTGCTAGAGCTATTCTTGCTTGCAATGATAGAAGTGATCTTAAGAAGTTATTAGCTAAATGGAAGCAGCAATCTCTTAATGCTAGAATGAAACCTGACCCTGCTTTTGCTACTTCACCTATCTGTGTTACTGATAAGGATTATGAATTCTCTGTTGATCCTGATATAATTACTTTGGCTGAATCTGATCCTTTTGATGGCTATGAATCTGAAACTGTTGTGGCACATCTTACTAAATTAAATGATATAGCCACCCTATTCACTAATGATGAGAGAACTCGCTACTTTTATATCCTTAAATATTTCCGTTCTCATTAAAGGGTGATGCTAAGATATGGTGTAATTCTCTTGGTCCTTGTTGTGTGCGTAGTCCCCAGGATATGATTTATTACTTCTCTGCTAAATATTTCCCTGCTCATAAGAAACAAGCTGCTTTAAGGGATATATACAATTTTGTGCAAATTGAAGAAGAGAGTCTCCCACAAGCTTGGGGGAGGCTTCTCCAATTACTTAACGCTTTACCTGATCATGCTCTTAAGAAAAATGAAATACTTGATATCTTTTATAATGGACTAACCGATGTTTCCAGAGATTACCTGGATAGATGTGCTGGTTCTGTTTTCAAGGAAAGAACACTGAATGACGCTGAAATTCTATTGAATAATATGTTGACGAATGAAAATAATTGGACACTTCCCGAGCCAGCTCCTGAGCCTATTCCTAAACCAACTCCAAAGAAAAGAGGGTTCTATTTCTCAGTCCTGAAGATATGCAAGAGGCAAAGAAATCTATGAAAGAAAAAGGTATTAAAGCTGAAGATGTTAAGAATTTACCTCCTATTGAAGAAATACATGGTCTTAATTTACCGCCTGTTGAAGAAACATATGATCTTAATCCATCACCTATTGAAGAAGCTCATGGTCTTGATAACCCGACACAGGTAGTAAAGGTAAATTCTCTCTATAGATATGATAAAGCTGAAATCCCTCCTACTAAAATTGCTAGCCAATGCTTGGATGAGTTTGATAACTTTATGGTTAAGCAAGAAGATTTCAATGCTTATTTTGGTAGACAATTAAAACAAAATGCTTATATGATTGAACACTTGGGTGATTATATGTCTAGAGTTAAAGGTGAACTTAAACTCATTAGTAAACATGCTTCTATGGTTACCACTCAAGTAGAACAAGTACTTAAAGCTCAAAATGATTTGCTCAATGAAATGAATAGTAAGAATAATGATTATGCTGTTAGAGTGGCTACTAGAACTGGTAAAATGACTCAGGAACCTTTGTATCCTGAAGGCCACCCTAAGAGAATTGAGCAAGATTCTCAGAGAAATAATTTAGATGTACCTAGTCCTTCTAAAAGGAAGAAAAAGAAAAATGATAGGACTTTGCATGCTTCTAGTGAACCTGTTGCTGAACCACCTGAGAACCCAAATGGTATTTCTATTTCTGATGCTGAAACACAATCTGGTAACGAACATGAACCCAGTGATAATATTAATGATGTTGTTCATGTTGATGCTCAACCTAGCAATGATAATGATGTAGAAATTGAACCTGCTGTTGATCTTGATAACCCACAATCAAAGAATCAACATTATGATAAGAGAGACTTTGTTGCTAGGAAGCATGGTAAAGAAAGAGAGCCATGGGTTCAGAAACCCATGCCTTTTCCTCCCAAACCATCCAAGAAAAAGGATGATGAGGATTTTGAGCGCTTTGCTGAAATGATTAGACCTATCTTTTTGCGTATGCGATTAACTGATATGCTCAAAATGAATCCTTATGCTAAGTACATGAAAGAGATTGTTACTAATAAAAGAAAAATACCGGAAGCTGAGATTTCCACCATGCTTGCTAATTATAGTTTCAAGGGTGGAATACCTAAGAAACTTGGAGATCCAGGAGTACCAACTATACCATGCTCCATTAAGAGAAATTATGTTAAAACTGCTTTGTGTGATCTTGGAGCCGGTGTTAGTGTTATGCCTCTCTCTTTATATCGTAGACTTGATTTGAATAAGTTGACACCTACTGAAATATCTTTGCAAATGGCTGATAAACCAACTGCTATACCTGTTGGTATTTGTGAGGATGTGCCTGTTGTGGTTGCAAACGTTACTATTTTAACGGACTTTGTTATTCTTGATATTCCCCGAGGATGATAGTATGTCTATTATTCTCGGAAGACCTTTTTTGAATACTGCAGGGGCTGTTATTGATTGCAACAAGGGCAATGTCACTTTTCATGTTAATGGTAATGAGCATACGGTACACTTTTCGAGGAAACAACCTCAAGTCCACAGTATCAATTCTATTGGAAAAATTCCATCAATTATTTTTGGAGGTTTTGAATTTCCTCTACCTACTGTCAAGAAGAAATATGATATTCTTATTATTGGGGATGTGCATATCCTCGTTGAGGTAACATAGTGTTATTCGAAATTTCTCCGGTTCCATGTTAGTCGGAATGAGTTTGTTAACAAGACTTGATCAACCTTGTTAGTGGATTCCTTTTGATGAGCATGAGATGGATGAAGTTAGAAAGCACAACCTTCTGTACCCTCTTTCTACTTTCTGTTATTTAGTTGAAATAAAGTAAAAATAGTATTTTTCTGTCTGTTTTCTGAATTATCCATGCAATATAAAAATACCCCGAAAATAAAAGTTCTCCAAATGACCTGCCAATTTAATATGTTTTTTTCTGGAATATTTGAGAATATCTGGCACTGAGAACATAGCAGGGGGAGCAAGCACCTGGCCACGAGGGTCCAGGGCGCGCCCCCTGCCTCGTGGGCCCATGGTGGCTCCCCTCCACTCATTCCTGCACCCACACACTTCTTCTTCCTCCCAAAAAAAATCATCATCCAGCTCAAGCACGAGTTCTAGCTCATTTTGCTGTGATTTTCGATCTCCTTGCTCAAAGCACCTCTCACAAAACTGCTTTGGGAGATTGTTCCTTGGTATGTGACTCCTCCATTGGTCCAATTAGTTTTTGTTCTAGTGCTTTATTCATTGCAAATTTGTGCTGCCTAGGTGACCATGTTCTTGAGCTTGCATGTCAAATTTATATGGTTCCAGTTAGTTCTAATGCATGATATATTCTCTAGGAACTTGTAGGAGTAGTTGCTATAAATTTTGTTGAGCTTGGTTCACTTTTGTTTGAAGTTACTAAAAATTTCAGAATTTTTCAGAAAATAATGAAGAGATTTTTGAGGGGCTCATCAAGCTGAAGCTCGAAGGAAAAGCAAAGTGAGGAAGCAGAGAGGCCCAAATATAATTTGCCTCGCACCGCGGAGGTTCGGCCGTGTGAATGGCCTTGTGATGATTTCTTGAGAGCAGCTGGGATTTATGATGATTTTTATGAATTGGCTGAGAATGCAGGCCTCACCGACTTCCTCTGTGACCAATGCGAACAGTATCTCTTACTCACCAATACTTTTGTGCAAAACTTCTACTATTATCCTAAGGAATCACCTCCTTCAGTAGAGTTTCATTTATATGATGTGGTTAAGAAGATGTCACTAGATGAATTTTGCAAGGTTTGGAAAACACCTTTCGAGGGTAGCTTAGAGGAACCACATCGTAAAGATGTGGACAAGTTTATTGACACTATTACTGTAGGGGAAACTACGAAGGTTTCCGATGCAAGAATCACTAGCATACATTTTCCTGTTTCACGCTACTTTGCTATATTTGCTAGTCGTTGCTTAATTGGTCGCGGAAACTGTGGAAACCTTAGTGTGCCTGATATTATTATTTTGTTCCATGGTTTATTCTGTGATGACTCTGTTAGTATGGGCGGTATTATTGCAAAACGGTTAAGTCTGAACCGTACAAAGGGGCCCATCTTTGGAGGTGTTTATGCTTCATGCCTTGCTGCATACTATAACATACCTATTAGGCACTATGAAAAAGAAGAAAAATTGCTGCCTACTGTTTATTTAGATTATAAGAGCATGGTAGCGCATGATTTTATTGTGAAGAATAGGGAAGGGGCGCTTAAATACAAATTGTTCTTTGATAAACATCACCCTGAGACTATTACCTTGCCTTCTCCTTCCTTGTTTGATTCATCTGCAGGCACGTATCTCGTTCCGCTGGCGGCCATTCACGCCTACCGGAACCCTACATCAGCCATAGAGCCAGAGCCAGAACCACAATTTGATCCTCCACGACAGTCTAATTACCAGTGGGATCCGGAGATGATTGCCAACCAGTGGCAATCGGAGTCCTCCTCATCGCAGTACAACCCCAACTACAACTATGGATATTCACCAGGCCATCCGTGGCAATAAATCAACTTAGGCCAAAAGCCTAAGCTTGGGGGAGTACGTATTTCTCACCGACACTACATTCATGTTCACACACTCATTGCTAGTTGTCGGTGCTGATACTCTTTCGCTGTAATATCCATGCTAGTTTATTTTCCCTTTTCTTGCTTTCTTCTTGTGTGTTTAATAAACCTTAAGAAAACCAAAAAAAATAGTGTAGCTTTTAGTTAGTTTACCTATCTTGCTATAGTAATAATTAGAAGGAAAACCCAAAAAGATTTCCCATTCTTCTTTTGCTTGTTGGGAGCTTTCCCGTGTAAATAGTTTTATTTCTTTTCTTTTCTTTGGGGGTCGATAGGAGAAGACCATGATTAAATTGTTGAAGTGGCTCTTATATGCATTATTGTTGATTTAACCAAGAGCCCATATTGCCTTGTCCTCTCCTGTTTATTGAATGCTCGCAGATTCCAGCTTAGTCCAATGCACATGCACTCTTATTATTATTCACATCATTCGGTCGTGCAAGTGAAAGGCAATAATGACGATATATGATGGACTGACTGAGATGAGAGAAGCTGGTATGAACTCGACCTCTCTTGTTTTTGTAAATATGATTAGTTCATCGTTCCTGATTCAGCCTATTATGAATAAACATGTTTGCAATGACAATTAGAGATTATAGTTACTTATGCTATGCTTGATTAGCTATGAGTTATAATCGTTTACCTTGCGTGCCAACATGCTATTAAAATGGTTGTGATGTGGTATAGTGGGGTGGTATCCTCCTTTGAATGATTTAAGTGACTTGACTTGGCACATGTTCACGCATGTAGTTGAAACAAAATCAACATACACTACAAAAAAAAGACACATCCGTGACATTTTGGGCCGAACGAAATTTTTTTCTGTCATACATATGACACTTCTATGACGATAATTGTGAGAAAACACGGTATCATCATAGATGTGGTGGGCTCCTACTTCTATGACAAAAAATCATGACAGAAAATGGGCTTTTCGTCCTGGGCGGGCCGGAGACGCAGCTGCATGACATTCTTTGGGTCGTCCATGACGGAAAAAACCGTGGTAGAAGCGAGGGGGAGGAAAATTTCGGGGAGTTCCCGGTTACGGTGGGAGGTCGGGGGCCGAGCGATGCGCGTTTCTCTCGTACACGTACGCGCGTGTGTGCGAGGCGTTGGGCTCTAACTGAACCCGAGCGATTGCACTGCAGGCTACGCGTTACTGAACCCGAGCGATCGATCGATGGCTGTTAACTGAACCCGATCGAGCGATTCCTTCACTACTGCTGCTAACTGAAGCCGATCGATTGGATGAAAAGTGAGCGTTGCGGGGGGGGGGGGGGTTGGATGAACAGTGAGCGGTGGCGTTGCCTCTGGATGAACAGGACCCCGTGGTGTGGAGGGCTGGATGAATAGTAGACGGTGGAGGGGTGCCCGTGGAGGGGTGGTTGAACAGGACCCCGTGGTGTGGAGGGCTGGATGAACAGTAGACGGTGGAGGGGTGCCCGTGGAGGGGTGGTTGAACAGTAGCCGGTGGAGTAGCAGGCGGTGGAGGCTGGATGAACAGGAGCCCGTGGAGGCTGGAGGAGGTCGACGGTAGCCCGTGGAGGCTGGAGGAGGTCGACGGTGGAGATGAACAGTATCCTGTGGAGTCCCGTTTTGCGGTACGCCACACCCCTCCCGATGAACAGGACCCCCGTTTCGATCGTAGGAGGTCCGTTTCGTCCGTTTTGCGGTACGCCACACCCCTCCCGATCAACATGACCCCCGTTTCGACCGTAGGAGGTCCGTTTCGTCCGTTTTGCGGTACGCCACACCCCTCCCGATCAACAGGACCCCCGTTTCGACCGTAGGAGGTCTGTTTCCTCCGTTTTGTGGTACGCCACACCCCTCCCGATCAACAGGACCCCTGTTTCGACCATAGGAGGTCCGTTTCCTCCGTTTTGTGGTACGCCACACCCTCCCGATCAACAGGACCCCGTTCCGAACGTAGGATGTCCGTTTCCTCCGTTTTGCGGTACGCCAGGCCTCGTTTCCATCGCCTGTTCCGTCCAAGCCCTCCCGATGAACACGACCACACATTCCGTTCCGACCCAGCCGGTTGGCTCCCACGCGTTCCGTTGCCTCCCGATGAACACGACGCATTCCGTTGCCTCCCCATGAACACGATGACGACGCTGTTTCTCCGTTCCGACCCAGCCATGTACACGAGCCCTGGCCGTACGTATGCGCGAGTAGGCGTTCGAGACCCCGCCCGTATGTACACATACGTGGCCATTTTTCTTTCTTGCACCCTGGCCGCTATACGTACATGTACATGCTACGTGCGCGCCTCTACCACGACACGTACGCGCACTACGACACGTGCGCGCCTCTACATCCACCAGTATATATGTACGTACACGTTCGCGACCAGAATGACAACGCTACGTACGCTTCGACCAGGTCGGTCCTGACTGTCAGGCACTTCCTTGCGTGCGAAGATGTAGCTGGTGGGTCCCAGCAGTCAGGGGGGCGAATCGTTTTTTTTGCCCGGACGCACTTCCTTGCGTGCGAAGATGTAGCTGGTGGGTCCCAGCAGTCAGGGGGGCGAATCGTTTTTTTTGCCCGGACGCACTTCCTTGCGTGCGAAGATGTAGCTGGTGGGTCCCAGCAGTCAGGGGGAAACGTTTTTTCGCGAAATACGGTGGCCCGTCCGGTGGGTCTCCTCTGTCAGGTGGAGGAATCATTATTTTGCGCGTAATAAGGAGGCACTTCCTTGCTGCGGCCGTGGACCCAGCTGTCAGCCTCTCCACGTACAGTCCACGTCTGATGGAAGTCGTTCCTTGACCACATTGACCACGCCGCGCCGATAGCACCACGGCGGTGGACGACAGCAAGGACTCGGAGCCGGGGAAGACGCCGCAGTGGATGCCCACACGAAGCGGAGTACGAGGGTTCACTGGTTCGGCTGCGGTGTGAGGCTGCTGTCGCCGCAGAATAACAGGTGGTGTGGGTGAGTAGAGGGATGGCCTGGCCAGCGGTGGGAGTAGTAGGGGGCGGTGAGGCCTCCGCGGCATCATAGCCGGCCACGGGAGGCAGGAGCACGCGGCACGACCGGCGCTGGTTTGGGCGGCTGGAGCAAAAAGACCAGAGGTTGAAGAAGCACTACGGCCGTTGGATGAACATCGTACGGTAACAGGAGCTAGAATCGTTCATATTGACTAAGTTGACAAAGCCCTCCGTCCCCGTCAACTTGGTAGGCCCACAAGTCAGCCTCCCACTATGTTGGGTTCCAGCTGGCAGGGGGAGTATTCATTTTTTTTGTGCGTAATAAGGAGGCACTTCCTTGCGTGCGAAGATAGCTAGTGGGTCCGACATGTCAGCGGGGGGCACGTTATTTTCACGAAATACAGAGGCCCTTCCGGTGGGTCCGAGATGTCAAGTGGAGGAATCATTACTTTGCGCGTAATAAGGAGGCATTTCCTTGTGTGCGGCCATGGACCCAGCTGTCAGCCTCTCCACGCACAGTCTACTTCCGATGGTGTCGTTCGTTGACCACGTTGACCACGCCGCGCCAAGCGCATCCAAGGTGGTGGACGACGACGAGGCCCCGGACAGCAACGAGCCGGAGATGGGAAGACGCGGGAGTAGAGTCGCAGACGGAGAGGTGTACGAGGGTTAACTGGTTCTAGTGCGGTGTGGTTCGGCAGTCGGTGGAGAAGAACAGGAGGTGTGGAGGGGTGGAGGGATGGCCTGGCCAACGGTGGAGTAGCGCTTCATACCGAAGCGTGCTAAGCAGAGCTGCTAGCAGCAGGAGGCGGGAGGTGGTCCCGGCGGCGCTGGAGGAAGAAGACGAGAGATTGAAGATGGATGCCGATCGTTGGATGTAAATCCAACGGCTAACATGTCAGAATCATTTGTTGACTCACATTTAGCCTCCAAAAATGTGGCACGTATTCAACCATTTTTTCAGAATTTAGTCTTTTTTTTGCGCGGTAGAATTTACAGTCAATTAGATCTTTTTTTTTGAATTATAGCCATTAGCTGGGCTGGGTGAACAAATAATGTAGCGTCCATGCGGCCCATTTATTTTATTTCCTAAAAAATTACAGGCCATTTGCACTTTCTCGAAATACACGATTTTGCTGGGCTAATTCTAATTATAATGTTGGGTTGGGCCAGCAATGTTATCAAAAAATAAAAAGGGGCTGAGCATTTTGTTATAAATATATTTAAATAATAAGTGATATTATTACATTCGTCCTTAAATCTTACCAAGCTTTTGTACACAATCACTAGGATTTTCGTGCCAAAACAATCCAGGATTTTATTTGTTAAGAAATTATTTTTATAAGTTAATAAGATGTGGGATATTGTTTTCTTACATATGTAAGTATCTGTTAAATATATGATGACAATAAAAATAATATATAATAACATATAAAATAATTTAATTATATATAATATAGTTAGAAGGGAAACATAAGTTGGACCTGGCGTTCCTATTCTTATATATAAAAATAGAACAGACCTCTGCGTTTTCTTCAAAAAAATACATAAATTGGGCTGCCAAAAATAAAACCTCGGATGGGAGGTCCATAGGCCGGTCGATACATGACGGCCCTAAGAAAATACAAACAGGCCTATGGACCTCCCATCCGAGGTCGTGGGTTGCGCATGTTAAAAATGAAAGCCTAGACGGGGCAGCCCAAAACCACGTCCAACACTTGCCAAAACTTCGTCCCTCGTTTTCTCTGTGTTTCGCACACTCGACATTGTGTGGGCATTTTGACTGTGCATCATATGAAGATGTGCTATGCATGAATGTTGATCAGCATGATGTTAACTGGCTGGTAGTTCCATTTTCGACCATGAATAAAACTTCCAACATGATGTTAACCCTGTTTGAAAAGGCCGTGTTAATATAAATGCTCTGCCTCTGAAAGTTGCAGTTTCTTATCTGAAACTGAACTTGGAGTTTCTTATCTGAAACTGAAACTTGCAGTTTCTTCTCTGAGAATCACATTGTCTGCACTTTTATACTCCTATGAAACTACATTTTTTAAGTGCTAAAAATAGATCTCTAGAATTCATAAAATACTTCATATGCTCAATACTGCAAATCTGAAATTCAAAAGACATTCATATCTGAAAGTACTCTCAAAATACACAACACAAAACACAATTCACAACCTGCAAATACTGACAACCCTAAGCTCCTCCTGACAATTCACAACCTGCTCGACTATTGGGCTGGGGGGCAGCCCCCTCCTATTCCTCAGCGGCAGATAGCCGCCCCGTGAGACGATGTGAACGGCGAGGGAGACGATGGCGGGGAAGCGTCGTCTGGCCAACTGCTTTTCTCCTCTTGCAGTTGGGTTCGGTCGACGAAGACTCCACCGGCTCGCTCTGGCAGGACACCCTCACAAACGGCACCCTGTAGATGCTCGATCCTTCAATCTCTGGTGGATGCTCCATCTGGGATCGATACTCCCACCACTGCTCCCTCACGATCGGATTCGGTGAATCTTTTTGCTCCATGGCCCAAAGGAGCAGCTCTATGTACTCCGGCGCGACTCCCTCCGGGAGTATCGCCGCCTTTTCGCTCTGTTGCAGATATTTGGCCATGGATGTCGCCGTCGCCGCTAGTTGGTCCTTGTTGTCAAACCAAGACTGTATCTCCAACATCCTAGCTAGCTTCACAGGGTTGCCGTCTGCGATCCTCACGTATCGGTTGTACTCCTCCATCGATCTACTTCTCCACATCACCTTCACTCGCCGGCGGTGGTTTTTGAATGGAAGAGGAGAGGAGCAGCGCTGGTTTTGGATTAGAACGGGAGAGGAGCGACGCTGGTTTTGGGCTAGAACAGGAGAGGAGGGGCGGTGGTTTTGAAATGGAAGAGGAGAGGAGCGGCGCTGCATTTAGATTGGAACAGGAGAGGAGCAGCGGTGTTTTAAGAGGAGAAGAGCGGAAGAGCGGCGCTGGTCTTGGAAGTATTTTTTTGTTGTTTTGCGTATTTTGTGTCAAAGTTTGACCACGTACTGTATTTGACAAGCAAAATGTGAATGCATGTCACCAAAAATTGTATCGTTTGGTTCGTATCTGAATGTACTTTCAAATTATATTATTTTTGCAACGTATAACATATATTTTATGTGCAAAAATCATGGTCAATTATGACCCAGAATAAAAGGGAGACTAGTTAATGTGGGTTCACTTTCTTAATTGAAGGGTAAATTCATTTTGATTTTGATCCAGTCACAGCGCGCCGGCCCTCTCGTCCAATCCTAAATCGCTGTCGCACGCTCCTCTCCCTCTTCTCCATTTCAAAACCACCTCCTCTCCTATCCATCATCTCCATTCCAAAACCACTGTCTCGCCTCTCCCTCTTCTGATCTTCTCCATTTCAAAACCACCTCCTCTCCTCTCCATCATCTCCATTCCAAAACCACCGTCTCGCCTCTCCCTCTTCTGATCTTCTCCATTGCAAAACCACCTCCTCTCCTCTCCATCATCTCCATTCCAAAACCATCGTCTCGCCTCTCCCTCTTCTCTATTGCAAGACCACCATCTCTCCTCCCATCTTCCAAAGCTAGCATCGGACCACTCAGAAGGACATCTCTGGAGAGGATGCAACAGCAAATCAGGCAGATCGCCGGCGGCGACCAGGCAAAGTTAGCCAGGTTGAAGGAGATTCTTAGTTGGTTTGACAATGAGTGGGAGATTCCGAGGACGGTGCGGGCCATGTGGCAATGTATGCGAAAGAGCGAGACGGCGGCGATGAGGGCGGCGATGTACATGTACTCCCCGGCGGCAGTCACGCCGCAGTCCTCCGAGTTCATCGAGTATCTCCTCTGGGCGATGGAGCAGACAGATTCGCCCGAGGCGACAGTCAGGCGGAGGTGGTGGGCGTACAGGTCGAAGGTCGAGCACCCAGAGGATAACGAATCGATCAAGTATGGTGTGCCGTTCGTGAGGGTGCAGAGCCAGCCGGAGCCACAGGAGTATTCGTTCTCCCACCGCAAGAGGAGGCCGGATGGCGCGACGTCGCTTCCCCGCCGTTCTCCACGGTTCCCTCGACGCTCGCCTCGTTTCAACGGCGGCGGTAGGCTTTAAGGTAAGCTTCGCACTAACCTAATCTTCCACCTGCTCATGCTTACAATCAGTGTGATAGCTAATGAAAATCATGCTTACAATCAGTCTCCGAGTACTACGCCAATCACCCTAAAATAGCTCTGGACCTTTGGGTCAAAGTTGTGACACAGTGTACAAATAAAGAAAAATAGATTGGTGCTTCTTTCAGAAAAGAGTACTCCCTAGAAAATTGCCAATATAAGCTACTAGTATTTGGTTAGATGATTTGCTGCCGAGAAAGATCCGTCCACAGAGAGCGCCACACATCCCACTGGTGGTGGTGGATGCCAATGCGTGCATGCAGCATGGTTGGTGTCGGTAATTTTTACTTGGCACACCTCGCACTCTGCATATATGCCGGTTCCATACGTACATTTGTGCAGTTCCACCAAAATGCAGCTGAATAACCCTGTTTGCACAGATAATGAAAAAGCGTGATTACATTATAGTGGCATTAGTTGATGAAACACACAAAATAAATAGAAGAAAATATTGCGATAGTATCATAGTATGCCATGCTGTGAGGGCGAGATGGGCCCTGTGACGCCTCATACGGTACGCCTCATACTGGACATCGTCCCAAGTCTCCCAGATACACCTTCTGCCAGTGATGAACATCAGTGTACAGCGGTAGTACAAGGAGGCGCCTTGAGACATTCAAATCTCTATTTTTGTACATATCAACTAAAATTAAGCACCCCAGTTTGCAGAAACGCTTAAACATTAACAATGGGACTAGTTGATGAAACATACGTTTACAAAGAGAAGTACTTTCTTTATCTACATTGGAAATGAAATGATAGAGATGACACTCGCTCTATTTTAACTGTATTATTACTTCATTTTATCAGTGACACTAGGGTCGAGCAGGTGGCAAATGAGGTGTACCGTGCGTCGCAAGGATGGAGGCCGGGGGTGCTTAGACTGGGATGCTGAAGCTGGCTCTTTCAGTCACGAACATGGATGATTCAATTCATGGGACCTTTTGGTGCAGTTCACCTAAAATGAAGCAATGTCCCGTGAGCTAGCAGCTTCTTCTTCAATTTTTTTAAGAAAAGGGCTCCAGCCCCGGTTCCATTTCCATCAGAAAACGAAACCCACCGAGCTTCTTCTTCATTAGTTGCAATAAAATTGAGCAACATCAAGGTTGGCTGTGAAGCTCCTGGAATGCTCAACTCTAATTTGGATATCATTTGTGCAGTTCAACTAAGATCGAGCGTGAAATGTATATCTCTGTTTGCACAAAAAAAGGTGGAAAGGAGGGTGACTAACAAGTGATGAAACGTGCATCAAATGAAAAGAAGCATGTTCCTTATTTAAATGGCAATCCTACATGGACAGTAGCAATTTCTAAAGCACTGGCATTGCTAGATATTAGTGTGGGCATTAGGATTAACTATGACAACCGTTAAATACGACATTACTTTGGGCACGGGAGAGTAGGCGGACCAGGACAGTTGCATTTCCAACGAAAAGAACCAACTTATCTTAATGGGAAATTTTAGCAGGACATGTAAAGAAGTGCCATTGATTCATATTACTGGAGGCATTACATTGAAAACAACATTGGTTTAACGTGTCCTTACTTTTAACAGTGCGACTGCTACATTTTACCAGTGGCATTACATAAGAGTGGCTCGGGGCAACAAATATCAGAACAGGATATCTGGGTTGGTCCCATTTTTGTTCGGTATAGCCACCTTATACCGTGTGAGGCTAGCAAATCTAGTGCTGGACTTACTCTGTTGACTTGTCCCCCAGTCCCCACTTTCTTTCCTTTTTAACCAATAGATCGGGTTTATATTGAGTTTGTACTGCGTTTCCCTTTATTTCCCTGTTAGACCTAGAGACCAGTTGGATAGCCAGTCTCTGCTACTTTTCGCCCCATTATTTCCTCTTTCGACCAAGTCCTGGATTCAGGTAACAAATCTTCCCCCACCCCCACCCCCTTTCTTCCTTGTTCGAACCAAGTAGTACTAGATTCGAGTACATGAACTAATTTTACCTCTTAAACATAAAAAATTAGGTGGTTTTCGAACAGCCGATGGATCCTATCTACGAGGGGGGCTGAGAAATAGTAAAAGATACAAATGCAGCAACGTCAGGAGCTCGGGAAGTAGAGCAAGGCCGGTTTCGAAGGAAGTTATACCTGATGGTCACCGGGATGTCGCTAGGTGGGCGGCGGGAGGCCGGATCTGCCCACACTACAGCAGCGAGGAAGAAGGGGTCGGAGGCCCTCCCTCGCCAGCGGTGCTTGGGAGAGAACGGCAAGGCAGGCTGATCGGGACGCGCCCAGCAGTGGGTAAGAGCCGTCGCGAAGGACGACCGCGTGAACGTTGCACCTTTCACCTTCCCCGGCGGAGAGGATCCGGCTGGATCTGTTACCAGCGGTGAGCAGAGAGAGAGTGTGGCCACCGCTGTCGTGTTTAGATCTGGAGAGGCCGAGACAGTGTGAAGAGAGCAACACTAGCAAGCAAGCGCGGAGGCTCCTGCCTATATAGTGGAGTAGTACTAGTTTTCTTTTGTCTACCGGAACCAGCTTGACCTCGTCAATGACTATCGAGAAGTCTTCATGCATGTGGCCCGGAGGCGCAGTTGTCGTCATTTTGATGTGAAGCGCCGGATTATAACATATAACACAAAAAATGCCACATGACAAGAAATCATAACCTCACTGCCCAAAGGAGACAACATGAATCCCGACGGACAAACTAGATGAGGAACAAAGCTCAAATTAAAGATAAACTCGTAGAAAAGGGGTCTGTCGATAGATGTCCTAATTAACATAGCCGGCTTGACCTAGATGGCAGCCGAGTAGTCACTGTTCGTGCATGTGCCCCCAATGACTAGCCCAACTCAGTTGTCGCTGTATAACCCTCGCAGTGATCCGAAGCACATGACACCTAATTTTGCGAGATGACAAGAAACCTTTTTTTAGATTTCTCACCACAACTACAGCCATGTACAGCATAGCCGGCACGATATGTACACGATAGCCAATCCAGGCGTGTCTGCTGGAGTCTGGTCACATGCATGGACGAACTGATCTTCCATGTCTTGCAGGGATTGTCTAGGCACCAACATAGTACAACACTTCTCTAGTACTATCGCTCGTCGCCCTCTTCTATTAAGTCACCCGACTTGCGGGGCCGGGGAGTGTGCCTATGGTCGGTTCTCAATTGCCGTCCCACATGTGTGTGCAAACGCAATATGACGCGTGTTCCATTTGGAGAGCAGCGTGCCAGACCGACCGACCGTCTGGGGTGCGACGCGAATGCGACGGGCGTGCTGTATACTCCGTACATGTGTACCGCCGTTTTCTAGACGCTTTGCTCCATGGCGCGGGCGCAATCCATGGATACAAAAAGTATACTGTATACTATTTAAAAGTCGAGGGCGGGGCTTTTCCTGCGCGGTAGGCGGCGGGGCAGTTCCGCCTAGTCGGTTCGACAGAGACGCGAGAAGACGAGGGAGTAGGCTGCTGCAAACGTAGGGCTGTGTGATTTGACAGCGAGTTACTACTGGACAGGTGGGGCCCCGTGATTTGACTTGCCATTATCATTTTAACTGCGGCGCTACGACCGGCGTGAGTCTCCTGATTCCTGACCACCTCCATACAGGTGCCTCTCCCAATGCTCCACCATGTAGTAGAGGCTGGCTCTTGCATGAGAGCCCACTTCTCCACTTTTTCCTTGCCTCTCTTTCCTCCACATATGCAAAAATGCCATGTAAAGCGCACTATTGTACTTACTTTTACTTGCTCCTACAGGTGCTTAACCTTGCCACATAGGCATAAAGTCTGATGTGGCAAGTTAATCAAGAAGAGAGAGACTAGTTTGGTGACCCAAGGAAGAAACGGTGCTAAGCGCGTGTACCTAGGTGAAAAGACAATTTTGAGTCTATAGCTAATTAAATGAAGCAAACTTAGCAACACCATTTCATTGGAAGAGGTCACTCCTTGGCAAATGCAATAAATACTAGTACTCCCTGTGTCCCATAATATAAGAACGTTTTTGGCACTACACTAGTGTCAAAAACGTTCTTATATTATGGGATGGAGGGAGTACGAAGAAAGAGATAGAGAGGAGTAAAAAAATACACTTATAGCCAACCTTATAGCCAACCTTGTTGTAGTATGAGTGACTAAGTGATGACTATGTATGACATGCCAACATCAGATAGCCTAACGCACCGTGTTAAATCTCCAAGGGCGCGACCGCGCGAGCGACGCGACGCTCGTGGTAGGTGCGACCATGATACGGGCTGCTGGCAGCCCTTGGATCTGAGATCAAACGGTCGCATGCTAAGTTGCTGAAAATTTGCAGAATAACCCTCCAGGATAGGATATTCACCCATAGGTCTAGAATCACGCCATGCAACCGTTCGATCTCAGATCCAAGGGCTCCCGGAAGCCCGTATCATGGGAGAATGGACAACCACTACCCTGCCGTTTGCACGCTGGCAGTTCGCTCCTACTCGTCCCCGCACGTCCTTCAATACTATGGCGGTTCGCTCCTAGTCGTCCCGTCCATTCACATTACGACAGTTCCACTAATCCTAACCCTCCTCCCAAATCCATGGCATCCCAAATCTCCACGATCGGCGGTGAGTACAAGGATAGAACCATCACCGGCGATGAGTTCGACGTCATCTACACCCGTTCTTCCGCGACGGTGAAAGGATGCCTTTCTCGCTTCAGACGCATGTTCGAAGACTCAGATGATGAGTGGGTCACTGGGCTAGATATTGAGTACACCACAGTCCTGGGACGAGAGAAGGATCTAAAGGACGAAGAGAGGAAGAAGCCCGCCGTGATCCAGGTTTGCGTGCATGACTTATGCTTGGTCTACCACATATGCCATGCCGACGTTGAGTGCCAAGATTTTAAGGACTTCCTCGAGAGCAACCTAGTCAAATTCGTTACTGTAGACTTTGGTAACGACAAAGAAGTCCTGCATCGGATAGGCCTCATTGTAGGCAACACCTTCGAACTCCAGAAGAATCGGCTGGTGTCCTCTCGTCAGCCTTCAATGCTGACCCTGGCAGGAGCCATGGTTCATCCTTCGTACGGTAAACTGGAGAAACCTCCATACACGTTTCATCGTCATGCATGGCAGCGGAATGTACTAGATATAGACCACATCCACTACGCTGCAATGGATGGCTACCTTTGCTTCAATATCTACAAGGGTTGGATGAAGAGCAACAGCCAAGTGTGCGGTTCAAGCAAAGAAGTATCGGCCAAGAGGAAGAGGGACAAGGACGAAGTCGAGGACACGGATGAGGACTCCGAGTAAGGTGGCAGTGTCGTTGCTCATAGTGGTTCTAATGCAGTGTCTACCGGAATAGTTGCAAAGTTTAATTTCAGGTGTGCTTAATTTAATTTGAGGGGTGTGTTGTGCTGAGCCCCCAGTAGAACTATGTTATGTTTCTTCTCGTTACTTTAACTCTTCAGTACGTACATACTAGTATTTCTTACATTTCATCTTTTAGTTGGTATAGTACTATCACTCGTTTCTTCACATTATATACGTACAATATATATGGCCAACATCATATAGCCAGCAGTTTAGTTGTCAAAGAATTTCAGGGTGCTTAGTTTTGTCAAAGAATTCCAGGATGCTTAGAGGGTGCTTGGATCCAAGGGACTTATTTTAGTCTGACTAAAAATAGTCTCTTTAAGAGGCTAAAGTTCCAAGCACCCCTGACTAAAGAGGGGCTAAAACTAGTCTTGAGACTAAAATTTTTTAGTCAGGGGTACCCCTACTAAAATGTGGATTAGTCCTCTCTCTACGCATTTAACTCCTCTCCTTTAACACAGGCGAGTTCTGGATTGGAGGGTTTGGAGGATAATAAATGCTCATTAACTTGATTTTAGCCTTTTTAGTATTTGGATCCAAGCATGGGTGAGGCTAGTAGTTTTAGTCCCACTACTTTTAGTCATGGGACTAAAACGTATCCAAGCACCCTCTTAGTTTTATTTGAGGGGTGGGTTGTGCTGGACACCATTATTGTGACTAGCCTTTTTAATAGTACTATATGCATAATTTGGCGACGAGCACTCTCTATATGTACCACCTTTTTTTAATTTCAAGTTTTGCTCCATGGCGCAATCCATCGATACTACTGATGTACAAAAGTATACATTTTTTAAAAGGCTAGAGAGCGGGGCAGTCTAGCTTGGTCGGTTTCACGAGAGGCGAGGGCCTTTGTGATTTGACGGCTCATTACTGCTAGTGTTGGGAATCGTAGCATAATTTTAAAATTTTCCTACGCTCACCAAGATGCATCTATGGAGTATACTAGCAACGAGGGGAAAGGAGTGCATCTACATACCCTTGTAGATCGCGAGCGGAAGCGTTCCAATGAACGTGGATGACGGAGTCGTACTCGCCGTGATCCAAATCACCGATGACCGAGTACCGAACGGACGGCACCTCCGTGTTCAACACACGTACGGTGTAGCAACGTCTTCTCCTTCTTGATCCAGCAAGGGGGAAGGAGAGGTTGATGGAGATCCAGCAGCACAACGGCGTGGTGGTGGATGTAGCGGGATGTCGGCAGGGCTTCGCCGAGCTTCTATGAGAGAGAGAGGTGTAGCAGGGGAGGGGGGAGGCGCCCAAGGCTGTGTTATTGCTGCCCTCCCTCCCCCCTTTATATAGGCCCCCTGGGAGGGGGGCGCCGGCCACAACCCATCTAGAGGGGGGCGGCAGCCAAGGGGGGTGCCTTGCCCCCCAAGGCAAGTGGGGCGCCCCCCCACCCTAGGGTTTCCAACCCTAGGCGCAGGGGGGAGGCCCATGGGGGGGCGCCCAGCCCACTAGGGGCTGGTTCCCTTCGCACTTCAGCCCACGGGGCCCTCCGGGATAGGTGGCCCCACCCGGTGGACCCGCGGGACCCTTCCAGTGGTCCCGGTACAATACCGGTAACCCCCAAAACTTTCCCGGTGGCCGAAACTTGACTTCCTATATATAATTCTTCACCTCCGGACCATTCCGGAACTCCTCGTGACGTCCGGGATCTCATCCGGGACTCCGAACAACTTTCGGGTTTCCGCATACACATATCTCTACAACCCTAGCGTCACCGAACCTTAAGTGTGTAGACCCTACGGGTTCGGGAGACATGCAGACATGACCGAGACGCCTCTCCGGTCAATAACCAACAGCGGGATCTGGATACCCATGTTGGCTCCCACATGTTCCACGATGATCTCATCGGATGAACCACGATGTCGAGGATTCAATCAATCCCGTATGCAATTCCCTTTGTCAATCGGTATGTTACTTGCCCGAGATTCGATCGTCGATATCCCAATACCTTGTTCAATCTCGTTATCGGCAAGTCTCTTTACTCGTAGAGCAATGCATGATCCCGTGACTAACGCCTTAGTCACATAGAGCTCATTATGATGATGCATTACCGAGTGGGCCCAGAGATACCTCTCCGTCACACGGAGTGACAAATCCTAGTCTCGATCCATGCCAACCCAACAGACACTTTCGGAGATACCCGTAGTGCACCTTTATAGTCACCCAGTTACGTTGTGACATTTGGCACACCCAAAGCACTCCTACGGTATCCGGGAGTGGCACGATCTCATGGTCTAAGGAAAAGATACTCGACATTGGAAAAGCTCTAGCAAACGAAACTACACGATCCTTTATGCTATGCTTAGGATTGGGTCTTGTCCATCACATCATTCTCCTAATGATGTGATCCCGTTATCAATGACATCCAATGTCCATAATCAGGAAACCATGACTATCTGTTGATCAACGAGCTAGTCAACTAGAGGCTTACTAGGGACACGTTGTGGTCTATGTATTCACACATGTATTACGATTTCCGGACAATACAATTATAGCATGAACAATAGACAATTACCATGAACAAAGAAATATAATAATAACCATTTATTATTGCCTCTAGGGCATATTTCCAACAGTCTCCCACTTGCACTAGAGTCAATAATCTAGTTACATTGTGATGAATCGAACACCCATTGCGTCCTGGTGTTGATCATGTTTTGCTCTAGGGAGAGGTTTAGTCAACGGATCTGCTACATTCAGGTCCGTATGTACTTTACAAATATCTATGTCTCCATTTTGAACACTTTCACGAATGGAGTTGAAGCGACGCTTGATATGCCTGGTCTTCCTGTGAAACCTGGGCTCCTTCGCAAGGGCAATAGCTCCAGTGTTGTCACAGAAGAGAGTCATCGGGCCCGACGCATTGGGAATCACCCCTAGGTCTGTAATGAACTCCTTCATCCAGACTGCTTCCTGCGCTGCCTCCGAGGCGGCCATGTACTCCGCTTCACATGTAGATCCCGCCACGACGCTTTGCTTGCAACTGCACCAGCTTACTGCTCCTCCATTCAAAATATACACGTATCCGGTTTGTGACTTCGAGTCATCCAGATCTGTGTCGAAGCTAGCGTCGACGTAACCCTTTACGACGAGCTCTTCGTCACCTCCATAAACGAGAAACATATCCTTAGTCCTTTTCAGGTACTTTAGGATATTCTTGACCGCTGTCCAGTGTTCCATGCCGGGATTACTTTGGTACCTTCCTACCAAACTTACGGCAAGGTTTACATCAGGTCTGGTACACAGCATGGCATACATAATAGACCCTATGGCCGAGGCATAGGGGATGACACTCATCTTTTCTATATCTTCTACCGTGGTCGGGCATTGAGCCGTGCTCAATTGCACACCTTGCAATACAGGCAAGAACCCCTTCTTGGACTGATCCATATTGAACTTCTTCAATATCTTGTCAAGGTATGTACTCTGTGAAAGAGCAATGAGGCGTCTTGATCTATCTCTATAGATCTTGATGCCTAATATATAAGCAGCTTCTCCAAGGTCCTTCATTGAAAAACACTTATTCAAATAGGCCTTTATACTTTCCAATAATTCTATATCATTTCCCATCAATAATATGTCATCCACATATAATATGAGAAATGCTACAGAGCTCCCACTCACTTTCTTGTAAACACAGGCTTCACCATAAGTCTGTGTAAACCCAAACGCTTTGATCATCTCATCAAAGCGAATGTTCCAACTTCGAGATGCTTGCACCAGCCCATAGATTGAGCGATGGAGCTTGCATACTTTGTTAGCATTCTTAGGATCGACAAAACCTTCCGGCTGCATCATATATAACTCTTCCTTAAGGAAGCCGTTAAGGAATGCCGTTTTGACGTCTATCTGCCATATCTCATAATCATAGTATGCGGCAATTGCTAACATTATTCGGACGGACTTCAGCTTCGCTACGGGTGAGAAAGTCTCATCGTAGTCAACCCCTTGAACTTGTCGATAACCCTTAGCGACAAGTCGAGCTTTGTAGATGGTCACATTACCATCCGCGTCTGTCTTCTTCTTAAAGATCCATTTGTTTTCTATGGCTCGCCGATCATCGGGCAAGTCAGTCAAAATCCATACTTCGTTTTCATACATGGATCCTATCTCGGATTTCATGGCTTCTAGCCATTTGTCGGAATCCGGGCCCGCCATCGCTTCTTCATAGTTCGAAGGTTCACCGTTGTCTAACAACATGATTTCCAGGACAGGGTTGCCGTACCACTCTGGTGCGGAACGTGTCCTTGTGGACCTACGAAGTTCAGTAGTAACTTGATCCGAAGCTTCATGATCATCATCATTAACTTCCTCCCCAGTCGGTGTAGGCACCACAGGAACATCTTCCCGCGCTGCGCTACTTTCCGGTTCGGAAGGGGTGACTATCACCTCATCAAGTTCCACTTTCCTCCCACTCAATTCTTTCGAGAGAAACTCCTTCTCCAGAAAGGACCCGTTCTTGGCAACGAAGATCTTGCCTTCGGATCTGAGGTAGAAGGTATACCCAATAGTTTCCTTAGGGTATCCTATGAAGACGCATTTTTCCGACTTGGGTTCGAGCTTTTCAGGTTGAAGTTTCTTGACATAAGCATCGCATCCCCAAACTTTCAGAAACGACAGCTTAGGTTTCTTCCCAAACCATAATTCATACGGTGTCGTCTCAACGGATTTCGACGGAGCCCTATTTAAAGTGAATGCGGCAGTCTCTAAACCATAGCCCCAAAATGAGAGCGGTAAATCGGTAAGAGACATCATGGATCACACCATATCCAATAGAGTGCGATTACGACGTTCGGACACACCATTTCTCTGAGGTGTTCCAGGCGGCGTGAGTTGTGAAACTATTCCACATTTCCTTAAGTGTGCACCAAACTCGTGACTTAAATATTATCCACCACGATCTGATCGTAAGAATTTTATTTTTTGTCACGTTGATTCTCAACCTCACTCTGAAATTCCTTGAACTTTTCAAAGGTTTCAGACTTGTGTTTCATTAGGTAGACATACCCATATCTACTTAAGTCATTAGCGAGAGTGAGAACATAACGATATCCTCCGCGAGCCTCAACACTCATTGGACCGCACACATCGGTATGTATGATTTCCAATAAGTTGGTTGCTCGCTCCATTGTTCCGGAGAACGGAGTCTTGGTCATCTTATCCATGAGGCATGGTTCGCACGTGTCAAATGATCCGTAATCAAGAGACTCCAAAAGTCCATCTGTATGGAGCTTCTTCATGCGCTTGACACCAATGTGACCAAGGCGGCAGTGCCACAAGTATGTGGGACTATCGTTATCAACTTTACATCTTTTGGTATTCACACTATGAATATGTGTAACATCACGTTCGAGATTCATCAAGAATAAACCATTGACCAGCGGGGCATGACCATAAAACATATCTCTCAAATAAATAGAACAACCATTATTCTCAGATTTAAATGAGTAGCCATCTCGAATTAAACGAGATCCAGATACAATGTTCATGCTCAAAGCTGGCACTAAATAACAATTATTAAGGTTTAAAACTAATCCCGTAGGTAGATGCAGAGGTAGCGTGCCGACGGCGATCACACCGACCTTGGAACCATTCCCGACGCGCATCGTCACCTCGTCCTTCGCCAGTCTCCGTTTATTCCGTAGTTCCTGTTTTGAGTTACAAATATGAGCAACCGCACCGGTATCAAATACCCAGGAGCTACTACGAGTACTGGTAAGGTACACATCAATTACATGTATATCACATATACCTTTGGTGTTGCCGGCCTTCTTGTCCGCTAAGTATTTGGGGCAGTTCCGCTTCCAGTGACCACTTCCCTTGCAATAAAAGCACTCAGTCTCGGGCTTGGGTCCATTCCTTGGCTTCTTCCCGGCAACTGGCTTACCGGGCGCGGCAACTCCCTTGCCGTCCTTCTTGAAGTTCTTCTTACCCTTGCCCTTCTTGAACTTAGTGGTTTTATTCACCATCAACACTTGATGTTCTTTTCTGATCTCCCCCTCCGCTGATTTCAGCATTGAATATACCTCAGGAATGGTCTTTTCCATCCCCTGCATATTGTAGTTCATCACAAAGCTCTTGTAGCTTGGTGGAAGCGACTGGAGGATTCTGTCAATGACCGCGTCATCCGGGAGATTAACTCCCACCTGGGATAAGCGGTTGTGTAACCCAGACATTCTGAGTATGTGCTCACTAACAGAACTATTCTCCTCCATTTTACAGCTGAAGAACTTGTTGGAGACTTCATATCTCTCGACCCAGGCATGAGCTTGAAAAACCAGTTTCAGCTCCTCGAACATCTCATATGCTCCATGTTTCTCAAAACGCTTTTGGAGACCCGGTTCTAAGCTGTAAAGCATGCCGCACTGAACGAGGGAGTAATCATCAGCACGCTGCTGCCAAGCGTTCATAACGTCTTGGTTCTCTGGGATTGGTGCTTCACCTAGCGGTGCTTCTAAGACATAATCTTTCTTGGCTACTATGAGGATGATCCTCAGGTTCCGGACCCAGTCCGTATAGTTGCTGCCATCATCTTTCAGCTTGGTTTTCTCTAGGAACGCGTTGAAATTGAGGACAACGTTGGCCATTAGATCTACAAGACATAGTGTAAAGATTTTAGACTAAGTTCATGATAATTAAGTTCATCTAATCAAATTACACAATGAACTCCCACTCAGATAGACATCCCTCTAGTCATCTAAGTGAAACATGATCCGAGTTAACTAGGCCGTGTCCGATCATCACGTGAGACGGACTAGTCAAGATCGGTGAACATCTCCATGTTGATCGTATCTTCTATACAACTCATGCTCGACCTTTCGGTCCTCCGTGTTCCGAGGCCATGTCTGTACATGCTAGGCTCGTCAAGTCAACCTAAGTGTATTGCGTGTGTTCTGAGGCCATGTCTGTACATGCTAGGCTCGTCAACACCCGTTGTATTCGAACGTTAGAATCTATCACACCCGATCATCACGTGGTGCTTCGAAACAATGAACCTTCGCACCGGTGCATAGTTAGGGGGAACACTTTTCTTGAAATTATCATAAGGGATCATCTTACTTACTACCGTCGTTCTAAGCAAATAAGATGCAAAAACATGATAAACATCACATGCAATCAAATAGTGACATGATATGGCCAATATCATTTTGCTCCTTTGATCTCCATCTTCGGGGCACCATGATCATCTTCGTAGCGGCAAGAAGAATTGGCAACATCAACTCCCACAACTTCTTTGTGTTCTACTCGTGCATAGTAACTATGCATAGGCCTGGCTCTGATACCACTGTTGGGAATCGTAGCATAATTTTAAAATTTTCCTACGGCCACCAAGATGCATCTATGGAGTATACTAGCAACGAGGGGAAAGGAGTGCATCTACATACCCTTGTAGATCGCGAGCGGAAGCGTTCCAATGAACGTGGATGACGGAGTCGTACTCGCCGTGATCCAAATCACCGATGACCGAGTACCGAACGGACGGCACCTCCGCGTTCAACACATGTACGGTGCAGCAACGTCTTCTCCTTCTTGATCCAGCAAGGGGGAAGGAGAGGTTGATGGAGATCCAGCAGCACGATGGCCTGGTGGTGGATGTAGCGGGATGTCGGCAGGGCTTCGCCGAGCTTCTACGAGAGAGAGAGAGGTGTAGCAGGGGAGGAGGGAGGCGCCCAAGGCTGTGTTATTGCTGCCCTCCCCCCCTTTATATAGGCCCCCTAGGAGGGGGGGCGCCGGCCACAACCCATCTAGAGGGGGGCCGGCAGCCAAGGGGGGTGCCTTGCCCCCCAAGGCAAGTGGGGCGCCCCCCCACCCTAGGGTTTCCAACCCTAGGCGCAGGGGGGAGGCCCATGGGGGGGCGCCCAGCCCACTAGGGGCTGGTTCCCTTCGCACTTCAGCCCACGGGGCCCTCCGGGATAGGTGGCCCCACCCGGTGGACCCCCGGGACCCTTCCGGTGGTCCCGGTACAATACCGGTAACCCCCGAAACTTTCCCGGTGGCCGAAACTTGACTTCCTATATATAATTCTTCACCTCCGGACCATTCCGGAATTCCTCGTGACATCCGGGATCTCATCCGGGACTCCGAACAACTTTCGGGTTTCCGCATACACATATCTCTACAACCCTAGCGTCACAGAACCTTAAGTGTGTAGACCCTACGGGTTCGGGAGACATGCAGACATGACCGAGACGCCTCTCCGGTCAATAACCAACAGCGGGATCTGGATACCCATGTTGGCTCCCACATGTTCCACGATGATCTCATCGGATGAACCACGATGTCGAGGATTCAATCAATCCCGTATGCAATTCCCTTTGTCAATCGGTATGTTACTTGCCCGAGATTCGATCGTCGGTATCCCAATACCTTGTTCAATGTCGTTACCGGCAAGTCTCTTTACTCATACAACAATGCATGCTCCCGTGACTAACGCCTTAGTCACATAGAGCTCATTATGATGATGCATTACCGAGTGGGCCCAGAGATACCTCTCCGTCACACGGAGTGACAAATCCCAGTCTCGATCCATGCCAACCCAACAGACACTTTCGGAGATACCCGTAGTGCACCTTTATAGTCACCCAGTTACGTTGTGACGTTTGGCACACCCAAAGCACTCCTACGGTATCCGGGAGTTGCACGATCTCATGGTCTAAGGAAAAGATACTTGACATTGGAAAAGCTCTAGCAAACGAAACTACACGATCCTTTATGCTATGCTTAGGATTGGGTCTTGTCCATCACATCATTCTCCTAATGATGTGATCCCGTTATCAATGACATCCAGTGTCCATAGTCAGGAAACCATGACTATCTGTTGATCAACGAGCTAGTCAACTAGAGGCTTACTAGGGACACGTTGTGGTCTATGTATTCACACATGTATTACGATTTCCGGACAATACAATTATAGCATGAACAATAGACAATTACCATGAACAAAGAAATATAATAATAACCATTTATTATTGCCTCTAGGGCATATTTCCAACAGCTAGAAGGCGGGGCCTTGTGATTTGATTGCTCGTATAAATGCGCCGACGACCTGATCGAGGAGGAGCAAAGAACCATGCGGTATACTCAAGTTTTCCACTGGAGTAGTACTGCGACGGAGGAGCACGAAACACGGCAGCCCAGTGCCATATGGCAATAAAAATGATCTAATTTGCTAGTCATCTCATTGTTAGCATTGTTCTATTCATTCCCTCAAAAAAACATTGTTCTATTCATGCCTCGCAGAGAACGTGACACGTGCGGCGAAGCACCCGAAGCAAAAGATGAAACACAGGAGCAAATGAAGAAGGAAGATTATCACCCCAAATGATCTAATTCCCCGCGGAGTCGTAACTGCTTCTTCATCACCTCCACGACCTCCATCTCCTTGCGCGTCTCCTCCGCCATATTTTTCATTCTGTCCATGACGCGGGATTTCTCGACGTGATCCTTCATCATCTGTTCCACGGCCGCATTACGTACCTTGACAGCAGCCGGGTGCTCGATGCGGAGCTTCGCCAACTCCTCCTTCTGTTCCATGACGAGGGCCTGCATCATCTTCATCGAGGAACTACTATTCTCATGCAGCTTCTTCCAGCCGGCGTTCTTCTCCTTCAACAGGTCGATCTCGTGGCAGAGCTTCGCCTTGTCCTCCTAAAGTCGCAGGATTTCGCCGGTCGCCTTCTTCTCCGAGGCAATGCTCTTCTTCAGCAGCATCACCAAGCCGGCGGTCAACTCCCCTTGCTGATTGAGCTCAGCAGGCATGTCGTCGAGGCTCTCCTTCAGCAACTCCATCAAGCCTTGGATGAACTCCTTCTGCTTATTGAGCTGATCGGGCATGCCGTCGAGGGATAACGACTCCAGCTCTGCCGGCTCGGCATGTTCGCCTCCACGGCTAGGGCGCTCCTGGGAGCCATCGCCTTCCCGTGAGAGATCTTTCGAGGTCTCTGCGTGGCGGTGAGCCCTCTCTTTTTTTCTCGCAGCCTTGGTTGCCACTCCCTTGTTACGAGTAGTTCTCGACCTAGAGCTGTGCTCACCGGCCATGGCAACGACGGACGAAGAAGAAGCACTTATGAGGAGGAAAGGTAGAGTAATTTTCGGTTAGGTAGTTCCCCTTTTTATAACCTAAGTACTAGCACTAGTACTAATACCTGCATAGTGGGAACACGTTTAGGTTTGGTACGTACTAGTAGGTGTGAGCAGGCTTTCGAATGTGATGGGAACAAGGTAAAGATTAATTGATGGTTTTGGTTTCAAGGCCCGAAACGGCTCCCGATGAGTTTAGCGGAACATAAATTTCAAGTACTACACTACTCAAATGCGTAAATATTATGTTACTGTCAAAAATTGGCACAAAATACGAAGGAGACCAATGGAAGTACTACTAGCAACCCACGATTTAACTACTCGCATGCGCGCAGTGGAGTAATAATGTCTTTCTTCCGCCCTCACGTCCACTCAATTTGCATGCGCTGTATTAATTGACCATCAATGAAGTGAACGACTTTACACGCGTCAAATTATCACATGGGGTGGATCTTGGTACAAAATTGCGTCCGCCCGTGTACCCGCGTGTGCGTGCGAGGGAATGAGTGCGTGCGTGGCGTGCGTGCACATCTTCGCTTCGTGCATATACCGCCAGTATGGCTCAGGGAGGACGAGTACATTCTTCTGGAACCAGCAGCACGTCACTGTGATCAATCCACGCAAGGAGGTCGCGACAACGCCTCCACATGTGCCACGTGGCTTCATGAACTGTAAGAGAGACACTATGTAGCATGCCATTGGAATTACTCAAAGTACTAGTAAGGTACACGTGGAATTGCACGCATCAGATTTTGCAACCAAATTATGAATAAATACCACACTATAGCATGTAAGCTCTGAGTCATATATGCCTGATGTAGCCCTTCGTTTAATTCTTATAGTTCATCTCATTCAAAATCAATTAGTTTTTATAAAAAAAGCTAAGAACGCGGGAATAGGAAAAACATGGGATTATAGTGGAATGTCGTCTTGAATCCTACAGGATTGTACGAGTGTTTGATTGTGCATAGAAAAAACGCAGAATTCTTTCAAAGAGGTTTGAGTGGATGGGATGTCTCCTATGAAATCTAGTGCAAATGAATCATATGGAAAAATTCCTATGGTTTACAATCCTACGAATCAAACAACCAAGATAGGAAAAATTCCTAATGATTAGAATCCTCCAAAATTCCTTTGAGAATCCTTTGAATCAAAGAAGCCCTTAATCTATTTTATGATTCATGGAATTGTGCGTTGTAAAGCATAAAGTAAAAACAAATAATGGCAATTCAACTAGAAAAAAAGTTTGGGCAGTTATGATACGGAAGATTCTAGAACAAAAGAGAACCACTGTTGTTTGAGGTTTGTGCATTATGCTTAAGTTCAACCATGGAGTCTGCTAGATTGTACATGTGGCAAAATCCGTTGGGGGCTAGGAGATGGTGCGAGGGGCCGAGTGGAGGGAGACTATGAAGGAATGCACAAGTGCGAGATCGATATTTAGAGAGAGGGGGCGAACACGTGCGCTGTTGCGCGCAGTGGCGGAGCCATGAAAAATAAATGAGCTAGGGGGCCAAGCATTGCTAATCCTTTACGAGGAGGGTCAATTCATGAACTTAAACCATTTTTAGCAGCAATTGTCTAATGATCACATTCGTATTAGCCTCGATATATAGTGATGTTAGGGGGGAGGGGGGCAGGGCCCTTACTGCCCCTGTCTTCGCCATTGTGCACGCGTCTGAGAGATGAAGCGGAAGGCATGGATGATGAGAGGGGGACGTTGTATATATAATTAATGTGGGTGTATTAGCTATATATGTTAATCCTATATAGAGAGGTATAGATTGATCGATGTGGACGTGGGAAAGAGGGTGAGACCTCAGTGGATATATCGATTGATCGGTTTGTGTGGAAAACTATGAAATACCTAGCTATATACACACATACATAGAGGAACATCAATCGTTGCGCATGCAGGCGTGAGAGATAAAGAATGCCCGATATGATGGAGAGGGGGATGTGTGTGGGTGTGTGCCTTCATGGGAGACCGACCTGAAGAAAAAGATTGCATGCGTGCGATGGATAATGCCGACTGGTAGTGTGTGTGCATGCATGCACGAGAGAAAGTTAGTGGTACAATTATAAAGAGAAGACTACTGTGTGGGTGTAAAAGAATAGGTGAGGTCATAATCAATGTAAAGTTGAATTCAAATATTTGAATAAGAGATCCTGATGTTTGAAACCCATGCATGCATGAATATAATGGAGATCTGCGCGGTGTGGTTTGGAAACGAGCATGTTGTAATGTATACACATTGAACAAGGTCAGACTGATTTGAATTTGAGATACCGATGGCAGACATCATTTGGCCACGTCGCATCCGTGCATGGACACACTATTCTAATTGGAGATGATGGGCGGCTTTCGCATCACATATCTATATCTATACCCCTATATATATATATATATTATATTTTATATTTTTTTATATTGTGTGCGGGTAGCTTTAACTTTGAAAGATGGTCATTGGATGAGGCGAATCCGATGGTCCAAAGATGGCAAATTTGAGCACTACTGGCCATTGGATATCATCTAGATTCCACCAGATTTCGCCACATGTATAATCTAGAAGACTCCATGGTTGAACTTAAGCATAATGCACAAACATCAAAACACAAGCACTTCTTATTTGTTCTAGAATCTTCCGTATCAGAATTGCCCAAATGTTTTTCTACATGATTTGCCATTATTTGTTTGTACTTTATGTCTTACGACGCACAATTCCATGAATCTTAAAATAGATTAGCTTTCTTATAAAAACTAGATGATTTTGAATGAAATGAACTATAAGAATTAAACGAACATCTACATCATGCATATATGACTCAAAGCTTGCATGCTATAATGTGGTATTTATTCATAATTTGGTTGCCAAATCTCATGCGTGCAATGCACGTGTACCTTACTCTAGTCTAAATGGTGTTTGTGTGTGTGTTGTGCGTGTTGAGGTGCAAATTGTCTTTTTTTGGGTACACGTTAAGCTTGTTCTTCCGAAATTTCAAGCCGCGCCTTGTTATGCCGAAAATTCAAGCTAGCGTCTCTGTCTATCGTGCTGCGAAACTCCCGCCTCTTCAACCCGCACCTTGTTAGCCCGAAATATTTAAGATATATCTTTGTCTCATTGTGCTCCGACAACTCCCTCCATCTCAACCCGCGCCTTGCTATTCCGAAATTACAACGCGCGCGAAAACTCCCACCTCCTGTGAAATCCCGACACGCGAAATGCCCGTGGTACCCCTGAACCGAAAGAACCGCCTCAAATCAGTGGGGGTACTTTCATAACTTACCCCACACTTCGGACAAGCGCGTCTCTAAGCCATGGTTCCCCACTGCCATCCCATCCGCCCACCCATTCGTACACCTAGGCCGCGAAAACCCGCGACGAAACCCCACACCCTGCTCCGTCCGCCACCCAGCCGGAGCCTCTTCGCCGACGACGTCGTCCACAGCAACACCTCGACGTCCCTCATCCACCGTACCGGATGAGGATCCGTCATTGATCTCATCGTCCCGCCGGTTTAGCCACCCCGTCCTCCACCTCCAAGGAGCTGCCCCGACATTCCCCTCGTCTTTCGCGCCACCTCCATTCCCACACCGCCGTCTTCACCTGCACCACCGAAAGAGCATCATCATCACCGTTTCCTCGGATGAAGCTGCGGCCTAATCGGCGCCACCAAAGAGGTTGTACACTAATCGCCGCATTTTCTTCTTGATTCGATCTCACGGTGCTGCCGGCGCTCGGTCCCGAGCCGACACGGCGCGGCTCCATCCACGGCGGCGTCGCCGGCCATTTCCTCCACGGCGTCGCTCCCTCGGCGGCGATGTCCACATCAGTAGGAGCTGCTGCTGCTTTAGCTCTCGCTCGTGCTACTGCTCTGCTCTTGCTCTCGGTCCCCTGCCTGGTCTGCTCTTGCTATTGCTCTTTCTCGCGCTGCTGCTCTCGCTCTTGCGCTTGCTTGTGATGCTGCTCCGATTTAGCTACACTTCAGTCGACTAAATCGACTTTTGGGTCAGTCGATTTTCAGGGGGCGGGGGGCTCGCCGGGGTGAAGGAAGAACCAGCCGCAGCGGGGAGAGGGGCTCGCCGGAGAGGTACCCCACTATCTATCTTAGGGTTCAGGATGGGGGCGGTGGTCGCCGGCGGTGGTGGGGCGTTGGCGGGGCGGTGGCATGGGGATCGCCGGAGAAAAAGCTCGGCAGGGGGGGGCTAGAGGGATGGCCGGGGCAGCGGCGGACCGGCGGTGGGGAGTGTTTTCTGGGCGGGCGGGGTGGCGCACCACCGGCCGCGGGCGGCGGGGGGCTCCTGTTTGGCCGGTGGTGGCTGGTGGCTCAAGGGGGTGGAGGTTGAAGATGAACCGCAGGCCCTTGATTTCGTATCCAACGGCTGCAAAATCGACTGACCAGAGATGAAAAAGTCAGTCGACCGACGTGTAGCCTCACCTTGCTAGTGCGTTCGGTTTCGACAGCAAAATTCAGTTTCGACAGTTAAGTTTAGTTTCGACAGTTAAGTTCAGTTTCGACAGTTAAATTCAGTTTTGACAGTTAAGCTCAGAGATGAGCGGCTGATGTATTTTACATCTAGCACTTTGTGGTTATGTATTTTACGTCATGTATTGGAGATGCTATTAGAATTCCACTCAGGTTAACGTTGTTCGTTGTCTCTCTTGTCCTGCTTCAGCCTCGGCGTCGTACAACTCACCGGAGCCGCTCCAACGACGAAACCCTCCATCACAGCGGAGAAGTACCTCGGGCTCCATCTCTAGACACCTAAGATCTTCTTCCCCTCCTCCGACAGCCAAGTCAGCCGGAGCATCCTCACCGGCCAACCCAATCACGCTGAGATCGACATGGCTTCGCCAAAGAGGTTGTACACTTGTTGCATCTCTTTTTTACTCTACATGTTATATATATTGTCCACTTAGCACTCGTAGTAACGGGAAATACGATTATTTTATCCTACTATATGACAAGAAGTGAGGTACCAGGCAACTTAGCTATCCGTGATGGACTCTCTTGAACGCCATCATTATTTATCTCTGCGCGTTTGAGCTGTGCATTTGTCGATGGGCCTGGGAGTTGAGCTAGTATGGCAGTGGCCTGGGTCCAAAGTAATAGAAGTAGCACAAAAACATTTTTTAGTGTAGGATTTTCCTTGCTCAAGCCTGCCTACTAGAATCGCCAGTGCTTGAAAGGAAAAGTGAATGAAAAACATCGGAATTGGAAAGTTTCCTATGGTACTACTTTTCATGAATTTGGTGCAAAGGAATGGAGCAAAGGAAAACTGTAGGATTTGTTCCTTTAGTGTCTCCTTGAAAGAAAAACCGTAGGAATTCTAATTTCCACTTCTCCTCCTTTTCATATTCCTATTCATCAAGCACAAGACTAAGAGATAGTAGCATAATAGAATTATAACCGTACATTTTCTTGTGGTTTGACTTAATCTCACCATGCTTTTTTGCATCCTGTGATCTTCCAATTGTTGTGAATCAAACACCCAGATTGGCAGAAATCCTGTGTTTTTAAATTCTCTGTTTTGCACGTGCATTCCTATCCTATTCCTGTCTATTTCCTATCCCTGCATTGTTAGAATCCTCAAATTCAAACAAGCCCTTACTCAATTACTTCTGTTACAGATATGTGTCAAAGAAAACCTTGTGTGGTTTGTCCTGCTCCTGCGGCGCTGTGTTCCACCCCAGCTCAGCTGCTCCAACGACGGAAGGGTTCACCACAGCAGGGATCCGCTCTCCAGACTGTCTTTCGCCGCCTCAGATCTTCTTCCCCACCGCCGGCAGCCACGGCAACTGCATTACCATCATCAACTGAGCAGATGACCTTCAGGACTACACGGGTCCGCAAGAGAGGTCGCACTCTTCCATGTCTGCTTACGTTATGTGTCGCTTAATATGATGACATGCTACATTATCGTCGTGTTCACCTATTAGACTCTGATTCAAGTCCAAACTAATGCTGAAACTTGAGTTTTTAAATGGTTGTGGGGTACATATTGGGGCAGCAATCAGTACTATCTGTCTACTATCTGGTTAATCTCCGGTGTCTACTATGAGTTTCATGTTGGGTGCAAACAAACATTAAAGGAGCCATTATCTGTATTTTTTAACTAAAGCTATTATCTGCCTGCTATCATTGGTTTTGGGTCTATCCACAGTTTGCTACCATCACTCTGGATTTGTGCATGCACTCCTTACATAATCTCACTATGTTTTATTCCTATGCATGCCAGTTATTGTACACAATGGAACTGATCATGTAGAGCAAAAGAGACGAGCCTTGCGTGGCAATAAAATTTCATGCAGACGTCGTTCCATGGTGGGCGCAAAGGCAGCCCCCCACCCATTTCGGATCGTAATCAAGAGGAAGATAACTGTTCTGAGGGGGATTCAGAAGGAGAAGACCACTCCTATTTACCCCATGAGGTCTTCGCTCTAACTTGGCATGCTGATGTTGGTAATATCATGCATATGGTGCCTTGCATTGCTTACTGTATACATTAAAGATGTCATCTGCTTAGTTTAGACATGCTTTGTGTCAATGCCATCTGTTTAGTTTCTTTATCGTATATGTGAATCATGCAATGCCATCTTGTCTAGCCAGGCATCATATATGTGAATTTTTCAATGCCACCCTGGTTAGCCAGTCATCTTATATGTGATATATATCATGCCATCATTTTTTATTACGTGTTAAATTTGTCAACAATTTTAGTACATTCAATAACTCTTCCTGTGCATCAGCCATTCGGCATGGTCATGGAAAAATCTGGAGTGGAAACAAGGTCTTCAGAGCAGACAATGCTATCTGACGAAGCGCATGTCTTGCTGGTTACCGATAGCTCCTCAGAGGAGGATTCAGAGACAGATGACCAATCATATTTCCCCCCCGAGGTGCATGCCCTAACTTGGCAGGGTTATGTTGCTCATATCGTGCGTATGGTATCTTGCATTGCTATGTCATTTGCTTAGTTTAGACATGCTTTGTGTGAATGCCACCTGTTTAGAGTTTAATTACCATATATGTGAATTATGCAATGCCATCTTGTTGCAAGACATTATATATGTGAATTATGCAATGTTATCTTGTTGCAAGGCATTATGTATGTGAATTATGCAATGCCATGCTGTTTAGGCAAGCGTCATATATGTGAATTATATCATGCCGTCCTTTTTTTTTGTATTTCTCATTGCTTTTGTCGATAATGTTTGTATATTCAACTGCTCTTCCTGTGCATCAGCCATTTGAATTGGTGATGGAGAAATCTGGAGTGAAAACAAGGTCTTCAGAGCAGACAATGCTACCTGCTGAAGCAGATATCTTGCTGGTTACAGATAGCTCTTCAGAGGAGGATTCAGAGGCAGATGACCAGTCCTATTATCCCCCTGAGGTGTATGCTCAAACTTGGCAGGGTTATATTACTCATATAATGCATATGTTGTATTGCAATGCTTAGTTTTTACATCATATACACAATATTGAATGCCATCTCCTTAGTTGACACATCATATATGCGATTGCCCTCTGCTCACTTCCTTAGTATATAAATCATATATTTGAATTATGTCATGCCATGATGTTTACATAGACAACATGTATCTGAATTATGGGATGCCAACCCATTTTCTAAAGACATAATATAGTTATATCATCTCATCCTGTTTACATAGTCATCATATTTTAAATTATGTCATTCTATCCGTGAATTATATCATGCCATCATGTTTCCATCGACGGCATGTTTGTGATTTATGGCATGCCAACCACTTTAATAGACACATCGTATAGTTATATCATGTCATCCTGTTTACATAGTCATCATATTTTGAAGTATGTCATTCCATCCTGTTTAGTTAGCCATCATACATGTGAAATTGTGTCATGCTATCCTGTTTAATTAGCCATCATATATGTGAAATTATGTCCTGCTATTCTGTTTGCTTAGACAACATAAATGTGAATTATTTCATGCCCTGTTTTCTTCCCTACTATCCATTGCACCTGTCTATCTTATAATGTCTATACATTCAATTACTTTTCTTGTTTATCAGCCATTTCAATTGGAGGGAGTGATGGCAGTATCTGTGGGAGTAAAAACACGGTCTTCAGAAAAGATCGTGCTACATGTCGATGCAGATAGAATCACGGTTGTACTTTCCCAAGAACCAGCCCCACCACACATAACCCACACTCATGCAGATTGTACCCCTACTCAGTTGGACAGAGAACCAACTACACCCCTTCTAACCCCAACCCCAGCAGATAGACACCCAGTTCCCGTTGACACAGCACCGTCTCCACCACAGAGCATCCAAACACGAGCAGTTAGTAAGGCAACTGCAGTGCCCAAATCACGAGGACCACCACTCCGAACCCGAAGTCAACGCTTAAAGCAGAAGAAGAAGTGTTCTCAGGTCAGGTTCCGTAGCTATGGTTCATACTACTTTGCTCTTGCATCACTGTATTTACTGATAGTAACTAATTTCAAATTTGAAGGATGCAATTAAAACTCCAATGGCGCAACAGGTATGTTTTAAACCTGTTTCTTCAACGTGTTTGGCTGTTTGCTGTTGTAACTTGCTCTATGTTGATTTCAGTTTCAATTGAATAAACAATTATGTTCTCATGCCATGCACATTACAAGTGTTGTTATTGTTGTGTAGTTTCCCACACTTATATTCTGTCTATGCTGCTTTGTCTTAAATAGATATGATTCGAACTGTATCTATCTTGATTTGGCAACATAAACTAGAATGATATAGACCATACAGTGACCATACTACATAGATATATGTTTGTTTCATGCTGTTATCCTGTCCACCTTACTACTGAACTGGTTTACCAAAATGAGTTTCATATACTACATTGTAAACCTGAGATGTGTTTGTTTGTTTCTCTTTTAGAAAGCGGATAAAATATTGGAGAAGAGTACCCTGTTATGCAATGGTAAAGGAAGTAATGCAGATAAGGTTCAAGATAGTGAGACATCCTTGTTGGTCTCCAAGAAAGCTGATAAAAACTATATTGAAGACACTGAGACAACCCCAAAGTCCTGTCTTGATGTAGTGTTCGAGTTACTGGCTACCACTGCTGGCACCAGCTCTTCGAACTCGTTGCTTGAATCAGTTCGGCTTCTTGAGTCTCAACTTCAAGTTGAATGACATTGATCAGATGTTATGCGACAAGAAGCCAAAGGACTGAGGAAGTCCCTGTAGAATTCAGATGCATACTTTCTGGTGCAACAACAAGCACTGGAGGACTTAAGCGCCAAACAAGAGAAAGTTAATAAGCTTGCTAAGCATCTTGCCAGCATTATGGGTACCCAGGATATTGTTTCTTGAGCTCTTCTAAAGTGGTTTCAGTTCTGGACTTGTTTTGCTGCGGCGTTTATATGCTGCTGTGTTCCCTATATTTCCACTGGTGGCGAACTTTGATGCCCAGTGGATGTAATATGTGCAATAGCCGTGATAGCCTAGTGTAAGTTGCTTGCTTATTTATTTCCTTGTTGTCTTGTTTATTTGTTTGCTGGTAGTCAGTGCAGTTCTTTTTCTGCGGTTTGCTAGTGGCTGCAATAACCTATTTTTTAAAACTAGGCCACAATAACCATGGGCTAATATTTACTGTAGTGACACTGGGCCTCCTACGGGCCGTAGAAACAGTGGGCCTTCTACGGGCCATATAAACAGTGGGCCTTCTACGGGCCGTAGAAATAGTGGGCCTTCTACGGGCCGTAGAAACAATGGGCCTTCTACGGGCCATAGAAACAATGGGCCTTCTACGGGTCGTATCATCAATGGGCCTTATACGGGCTGTATGATCGATTGGCCAAACATGGGCCAAACAGACCGCATTCTGGCCGTAAACGGGCTAGAGTTGGAATCGTCCGTTCATGGGCCGACCATGACGGGCCATCGTTAATAGGCCGTATTTGATGACGCTATGAAAACGGCCCAACGTATTAACGGACCACAAACGGGCCGACTGTAACGACGGGCTGAATTTGGCCCACAAGCAGAAAATGACAGTAACGGGCCGTAAGTAAACGAATGCTGGAAAATAGCCCAAAAATAAATGGGCTCTGAGAAGGCCGAAAGATAACATGGGCTGGAAACGGCCCAACGGAATAACGGGCCATTAATGGGTATAAAGTGATACACTGTTCATTACGGCCAGTTTCACCACGGGCCGTTAATGGGTGTAAAGTAATACACTGTTCATTACGGGCCAGTTTCAGCACGGGCCGTTAATAGGCCAAGAGTTACATAGGGCCTCATATGGGCCGAAAGACGTCATGGGCCATACATGGGCCAGAAGTGAAAACGGGCTGGAATCATATTGGATGGCCCAGATGACGCTACTGGGCCTAATTCGAATAGGGCGTAACGGGCCTTGGGTTAGCGGGCTGTAAATGGGCTATATGCGAACATGCCGTTAATAGGCTTTCCATGGGCCGACCCGCCAGCTTTTGACCAAGTCAAATGGGCCGGCCTTTTCACAGGAATGGGCCACTGTTGGGCCGTGCCACGTGTCGACATATCATATGCGCCTTCTGTCCAATGAGTGGATGACATCTGTCCCAGCGATGAGCCGACACGTGTTTCCTCCAGCCAATGATGATTTTACACGTGGAAAATCCCCATTGATCGGGGCTGTTAACGGGTTATCGGATCCAAAACCCGACCCGATAGCTAACGGCTTTCCGTTACGGTGGATGCCACGTGTCGGTCACCCTTGACGAAAGCACTTCTGTGACGCGCGATTTATCATCATGGAAGTGGACACTTCTGTGATGATAATTTTGGTAATGTCATGGGACACTTCTACGACAACACAGGTATGACTATCTTGATTCTGTCATAAATTTGTCATGGATGTACATGCATGACAAAAAACGCGACCTACTGTGACAAACATGTATCATCACGGAAGTGTATTTTTTTTGTAGTGATAGCCTTCACGATATTTATGTTCATGGTGGATTATATCCTACTCATGCTTGTACTCAATGTTTATTAATTTTAATGCATGTTCATGACTGTTGTCGCTCTCTAGTTGGTCGCTTCCCAGTCTTTTGCTAGCCTTCACTTATACTAAGCGGGAATACTGCTTGTGCATCCAATCCCTTAAACCCCAAAAGTTATTCCATATGAGTCCACTATACCTTCCTATATGCGGTATCTACCTGCCGTTCCAAGTAAATTTGTATGTGCCAAACTCTAAACCTTCAAATGAAATTCTGTTTTGTATGCTCGAATAGCTCATGTATCAACTAGGGTTGTCCGTATCTTCCATGTTAGGCGGGTTATTCTCAAGAGGAGTGGACTCCGCTCCTCACTCACGAGAAAATGGCTGGTCAACGGGATGCCCAGTCCCATGCTTTATGCAAACTAAATCAAAATAATTGCAAACAAAACTCCCCCTTGAACTATTGTTAGTTGGAGGCACTCGTTGTTTCAAGCAAGCCATGGATTGATGCTTGTTGGTGGAGGGGGAGTATAAACTTTACCATTCTGTTTGGGAACCGCCTATAATGTGTGTAGCATGGAAGATATCGCCATCTCTTGGTTGTTATGTTGACAATGAAAGTATGCCGCTCAAAATATTATTTATCTCTGCTTTAAAATCGAGCTCTGGCACCTCTACAAATCCCTGCTTCCCTCTGCGAAGGGCATATCTATTTACTTTTATGTTGAGTCATCACCCTCTTATCATAAGCACCAGCTGGAGAGCACTGCTATCATTTGCATCCATTACTATTAATTTATATTGGGTATGACTGGATCTCTTTTACCATGAAGTACAATGTCTAGTCAGTTCTTGATCTTTAAAGGTGCTCTGCATTTATGTTTTGCGGTCTTAGAAAGGGCTAGCGAGATACCATCTTGTTATATCATATCATGATTGTTTTGAGAAAGTGTTGTCATCCGAGATTTATTATTATTGATCGCTAGTTGATTATGCCATTGACATGAGTAAACATGAGACCTAAATGTTATTGTGAATGTGGTTAGTCATAATCTTTGCTGAAAACTTGAATGCTGGCTTTACATATTTACAAGAGCAAACAAAGTTTGTAAAAGTTTTTCTTTATCACTTTCAGTTTATCAACTGAATTGCTTGAGGACAAGCAAAGGTTTAAGCTTGGGGGAGTTGATACGTCTCCGTCATATCTACTTTTCCAAACACTTTTGCCCTTGTTTTGGACTCTAACTTGCATGATTTGAATGGAACTAACCCGGACTGACGCTGTTTTCAGCAGAATTGCCATGGTGTTATTTATGTGCAGGAACAAAAGTTCTCGGAATGACCTGAAACACCACGGAACTTATTTTTGGAAAATATTAAAAATACTGGAAGAAGAATCCACATTAGGGGGGCCTCCACCTGTCCACGAGGGTGGGGGCGCGCCCCCCTGCCTCGTGGGCCCCCTGACGCTCCACCGACCTCAACTCCAACTCCATATATTCGTGTCCAGGGAGAAAAAAATCAAAGAGAAGGATTCATCGCGTTTTACGATACGGAGCCGCTGCCAAGCTCTAAAACCTCTCGGGAGGGCTGATCTGGAGTCCGTTCGGGGCTCCGGAGAGGGGAATCCGTCGCCGTCGTCATCATCAACCATCCTCCATCACCAATTTCATGATGCTCACCGCCGTGCGTGAGTAATTCCATCGTAGGCTTGCTGGACGGTGATGGGTTGGATGAGATTTATCATGTAATCAAGTTCGTTTTGTTAGGGTTTGATCCCTAATATCCAATTTGTTCTGAGATTGATGTTGCTATGACTTTGCTATGCTTAATGCTTTTCACTAGGGCCCGAGTGCCATGATTTTAGATATGAACCTATTATGTTTTCATGAATATATGTGAGTTCTTGATCCTATCTTGCAAGTCTATAGTCACCTACTATGTGTTATGATCCGGCAACCCCGGAGTGACAATAATCGGGACCACTCCCGGTGATGACCATAGTTTGAGGAGTTCATGTATTCACTATGTGTTAATGCTTTGGTCCGGTACTCTATTAAAAGGAGGCCTTAATATCCCTTAGTTTCCATTAGGACCCCGCTGACACGGGAGGGTAGGACAAAAGATGTCATGCAAGTTCTTTTCCATAAGCACGTATGACTATATTCGGAATACATGCCTACATTACATTGATGAATTGGAGCTAGTTCTGTGTCACCCTATGTTATGATTGTTACATGATGAGCCGCATTCGGCATAATTCTCCATCACCGATCCAATGCCTACGAGCTTTTCACATATTGTTCTTCGCTTATTTACTTTTCCGTTGCTACTGTTACAATCACTACAAAACCCAAAAATATTACTTTTGCTACTGTTACCGTTACTATCACACTACTTTGCTACTAAATACTTTGCTGCAGATACTAAGTTATCCAGGTGTGGTTGAATTGACAACTCAACTGCTAATACTTGAGAATATTCTTTGGCTCCCCTTGTGTCGAATCAATAAATTTGGGTTGAATACTCTACCCTCGAAAACTGTTGCGATCCCCTATACTTGTGGGTTATCATCTATCACCGTACATCCATTGCCGGTTCATCTGTGCATTATATATATTAAGGGTCTTTTACATCTATATCTCTAACTCGAACCCACTACTCACATTTGCCCCTAATTCGAAAGCCTTCTAAAAATGCCCCTCCGCTGTTACATGCCCTTACAGAAATGCCCTTTTGCACCGTTACCGTCCAGTCAAAGCTGGTCAAAGGGCTTTGACTGTCCTGAAAAAAATTGCAAAAAAATCTAAAAAACCTGAAATTTTGTGGGATCAAAGATACTCAGGATCACAAGATACGTGCAAATTTTCGTGCTGTTTGGACATTCCAGGAGGGCGTGGAAAAGAAAAAAACAGTAAATATATATGCTTGTGAACAGTAAATTCAAAAAAATTGAAAGAAAATTCAAAAAAGTATGACATTTTTTGGCATCAAAGAGGCTCGGATCTGCAAGGTGCATGCAAATTTTTGTTGTGTTTGGACACTGTAGTAGCTCGTGGAGAAAAAAAACAAAATTTGGCTAGGGAAAAAACTTTGGAAAAATGACTATTTTGTTTTTTTGCTAGAGCTCCTCACATGTCATTTGATCATTAAAACTTGCAAGCACCTTGTCCACCCAAGCCTCTTTGATGCCAAAAAGTTTCATATTTTTTTGAATTTTATAGCTATTTTATTTCAAATTTACTGTTCACAAGAGTACAGATTAACTGTTTTTCCTCGCCACGAGCTCCTGGAATGTCCAAATAGCATGAAAATTTGCACGCACCTTGCGCACATAGGTAATTTCAATCTCACCAAATTTTAGATTTTTAAGATTTTTTTGCTATTTTTTGGTGGACGGTCAAAGCTCTTTGACCGGGCGGTAACGGCGCAGAAGGGCATTTCTGTAAGGGCACCTAACGGCCGAGGGGCAAATTTGAGCAGGCTTTCGAATTAGGGGTATATCTGATTAGGTGGTTCGATTTAGGGACAGAAATGCAAATGGTCCATATATTAAAGTGTGTGAAAAACCATTATAGAACATCATGAATAGTGAAGTGATCAAATTAATAGAAGTTCATCATCACATTAAAACCAAAGTAATGTAGTGATCAAATGTTATTACTGAGAAAATAAATACATAAATTTCATACATAGTTCTCATTGAACAACATATAGCTCTCTAGAGCATCTAATTAAACCATACTTTGAAACTATGTGAAACATTTCAATGCAACAACAAATGCGATCATAATCTAAACTAAGGTAACAATTGATCCAATGGAATAATGATACCAAGCCTCGGTATGAATGGCATGTTTTCTAATCTTTCTAATCTTCAAGCGCATTGCATCCATCTTGATCTTGTTGAAAGGACATGTGGTGCCCCCATGTGTGATTTTGGTAATTGATGACAATCTCTATGGACTAACGGCTGCCTTGAGTTATATTTGAAGGATTTGTCCATAGGATTGTCTTGAAGTCCATGTGTTGGTTTCAAGGAGTTAATGAGATGGCCAAAGTGCTTTTTAAGGAATTATCCAAAGATTGGTCATGTGAGAGTTGAGCTTATTGCAAGCATGTCTTGAAGAAGAAGATTGTGTGAACATTCAAGTTTACCTTCAAGGCATCATCCTAATGAAGAGAGTTGGAAAGATTCAAGGTTGATCAAGACTAAGTACAAAGAGTGATTCAAGTTGATCAACACACAAAGCACACGAGTTGTACCGAGAGGGACCAAGTGATCCTATGGTATGGTAAGCATTGTCCATTACGCTTTGTGTACTAACCCATGGTCTACGTGAGAGTTCTTTGTGAAGTTAGGTATGTTTCCATGGTCTTGCGTCAAGAGGAAGATCTCATACAACCCATGGAGGATGGCATCAAGTGGTGATCGTCATCAAGTTTGCAGTGTGCAAGAAGTGGAGCAACACGAAGAGTGGCTCACCCATAATGGAGTATGGGGGAGAAATCAAGCTTGAAGCTTGCCGTCCATTGTGGTGTTAATGATATTGTGAAGATGTGCCGAAGAGTGGCTCACCCGTAGTGGAGTAAGGGGGATCAATCAACTAGTCTTCATCGAGCCAACACAATCAAGAAAGGTGGTCCAACTTAATGATATTGTGAAGATGTGCAAGGCAAATGTTTTCCCTTGATAGGTTTTCTATTTTACCGGTCTCATAGTGGTAGTTGGGAGACCGGGTTGTAGGATCGATTGCCGTACTATCAAGGGGGGCTCTCTAGTGAGTAGCTTGATCATATCGTTCGTCGAGAGCTCAAACCATTGCATCCTTGCATCATCTCTCTTGGTTCTTGTTTGGTTCTTCTCCTTGTGAGATTTGGATTTCATGGTCATCTTCATGACAAGCTCGAGTTCATCAAAAACCGATTGCATATGCATCTTCTTTTGTGTTTTCGGTGTTGGAGTTTTCACCGGTCTTAATTGAGAAAGGGTTCTCACCATTTTATTTTGGGTATTTTCTCAATTGCTATTTCTTGATATTTATATCAAGATTGTGTTTGCTCTTGTCCTTAGCTTTCCAACAAACTTGATTTCGTCGAATTCGGAGCTCGTATGCGAAAGTTGTGGCTGTTTTGATATTACCTGTTTTACATAGAGAGGTTGTACCGCCCCATAGAGAGGTTGTACTGGTTGACCAGTACAACCGGTGTTTGGAGCGGTTGTACCACTCCAGAATTGGTCTGAAGGTTGCACCGGCCATGTACCGCTCTACCACCGGACTAGTTTCTGCTCTAGAGCGGTTCTTGGGCGGTTGTTGACCGGTTGTACCGGTTAGTTCAGTTTAAACAGTACTGCCGGTTCCCTGGGATGTTGTACCACTCAGGGCTTTTTCCTACAGGTTGGTTTTTCCTTTGTTTTGACCGGTTGTACCAGTTCGTGCACCCGTTGTACCGGTCCTACAGTTTTCTGCACATAAAGGGCAGATTTGTGGGGACCTATAAAAGGGGGTCTTCTTCCCCATTGGACTCTATCCTTTAAGCTCGTGTTCTTCCCCCATTGTTGAACTTCTTCGAGCTTGCTGACTCTCAATCCCTCCATGGATTATTGCTAGTTTTTGAGGGAAAAGAGAGAGGAGATCTAGATCCACATTTCCACCAATCACTTTCTCCTCTATGCGAGGGGAACCCCTTAGATCTAGATCTTGGAGTTCTTGGTGTTCTCCTTCTTGTTCTTACTCTCATTTCCCTCCCTAGCATTAGTTGCTTTGGTGGGATTTGGGAGAGAAGGACTTGGGCACTCTGTGTGCCCTTGCCATTGCATTTGGTGCATCGGTTTAAGTTCTCCACAGTGATAGGTGGAAGTTACAAGTTGAGAAGCTTATTACTCTTGGGTGCTTGGTCCCTGAGGGAGTCCTAGATTAGGGGGTCCTCGGATAGCCGGACTATATCCTTTGGACGGACTGTTGGACTATGAAGATACAAGATTGAAGACTTCGACCCGTGTCCGGATGGGACTCTCCTTGGCGTGGAAGGCAAGCTTAGCAATACGGATATGTAGATCTCCTCCCTTGTAACCGACTCTGTGTAACCCTAGCCCCCTCCGGTGTCTATATAAACCAGAGGGTTTAGTCCGTAGGACAACAACAATCATACCATAGGGTAGCTTCTAGGGTTTAGCCTCTACGATCTCGTGGTAGATCAACTCTTGTAATACTCATATCATCAAGATCAATCAAGCAGGAAGTAGGGTATTACCTCCATCGAGAGGGCCCGAACCTAGGTAAACATCGTGTTCTCCGCCTCCTGTTACCATCCGCCTTAGACACACAGATCGGGACCCCCTACCCGAGATCCGCCGGTTTTGACACCGACATTGGTGCTTTCATTGAGAGTTCCACTGTGTCGTCATCATAAGGCTTGATGGCTCGTCTTGTTGTGAAATACAACATCACTTCTGGGGGAGCCCTGGCTGTAGGCCAAACTCTCCGACTAGGCGGTTTCGTCATGACCGCCTGTTCGGCCGCTGCGCCGACGATGACTTCTCGGGTCATCGAAAACAGCCTCCACGTCGGCTCGGAATTCGCCGAGTAGTTGGATCCAATGGAGCTCTCTTCCTTGAACGAGCTCTTGGATCGCATCGCCGCATTGGGAGTCGCTACAGACTATGATCAGATCGGGCTTAAACCTGACCAAAGGGAGATTAACTCCCCGCCGGTCACCCATTAGATAGTGGTGGTGGAGGAGCAATGCGGCAATTCTTCCTCTATCTTGAGGACAAACTATGTCCGGATTCCCGAGCTCTCCGAGCCGGATACCCGTCTACGGGAGGACATGGCCCAAACCTTGAACTTAAAATCAGGCAGCGGGCCAGACCTATTGGGCAACATCCCAGAGCCCGAACTTCCAAGATCGGAAACCCCTCTGCCCCTGGGTCTCAGACCAGGTCAGGGTTCGGACCTAAATCTACCCACCCACCCAGATATAAGCGATCTTTCCCACATTAGACAAGAGCCCCAAGAGACAATACACCACTATTGGGCCAGATTCCTCCTTGTAACGAACAAGGTCAAGGACTGTCGCGAGGAAGACGCAATTTCATTCTTTTGCAATAATTGCACGGACAAGGGAATCCTCAACGCCATAAGTCGCCGTGACATAGCACACTTCGCTTACTTGGCGGCCATAGTACGGAAGTACTGTGCGAAGGAAAGCGCCTGGAAAACCCAAACAAAATTTTGGGATCCTCCGGCTCTGACAAAACCCCCAGTCCGAACTAAAAGGGTGCACTCTCGTAAGTCGCCCGACCCAATTACAAAGAAGCAAAAGCCCACTATAGGGCGTGGAACCGTATTGGAGGGATGGCTTAATGGGTCATGCAAAATTCACAGCACAGCGGATACCATACCAACACACAGCCTTAGAGCATGTTGGGTACTCCGGCAGGTGGCCAAGAGCGGTGAGGATCTCCTCGTCAACAATACCGCAGAGCACCATCCCGTGGAGAACAACAATACAACATTGACAGTCTTTGAGACCTTCGCCTCAAATAATAGGTGTAAGCGAGCACTCCGCAGCCTTGCTGAAGTCTGCCACGTGGCAGCAATAAATCCATGGAGCGATACGGCTATCACCTTCAATGCCAGTGACGAACCTAAATTCTGAACAGCCCGAGCACCAGCCGCCATGGTCCTTAGTCCAATTGTGGACGGCTTCCGGCTTACTAAAGTACTCATGGACGGCGGCAGCGGATTAAACCTCATCTATGAGGAGACTCTTCGAAAAATGGAAATAGACAGAAGCCGCATTGAGCAAAGCAGCACGACCTTCAGAGGAATCATCCCTAGTCGGGAGGCACGATGTGCTGGGAAAATCACACTAGATGTGGTATTCGGCACGCCGGAGAATTATAGGTCTGAAGAAATCACATTCCAAGTGGCCCCGTTCAATAGCGGATACCATGCCCTTCTAGGGCGGGAGGCATTCACGATCTTCCAAGCTATACCCCATTACGGGTACATGATGCTCAAAATGCCCGGGCCCAATGGAATCATCACTCTAGCTAGTGATCCGGACATAGCACTCCGCGCCGAAAACAAAACAGCCGCACTGGCCCTCGAGGCGTTATCCGAAGCCCTCGCGGCCGAGGAATTAACTGCACTGTGCTCCACAGTGGACAGGGATGACGTGATACTCGACAAAAGATCCAAGTCCACCTCTTTTAAACCAGCGGATGAAATAGTCAAATTCCAAGTCCACCCAACGGACCCTACAAAAACAGCATCCATCGGGGCACAGTTAAACCCCACAGTAGACGCTGCACTACGAGAGTTCTTGCGCGAGAATCGGGACATATTCGCCTGGAATCCTTCAGATATGCCAGGAATCCCACACAGGCTGGCCGAGCATAGCCTTAACATTCTAAAGGGGTTCAAGCCAGTCAAGCAGACTCTTCGGCATTTCTCTGAACCTAAGTGACAAGCCATGGGAGAGGAGCTAGCCAAGTTACTGGAGGCCGGATTCATTAAAAAATTAAACATCCGGACTGGCTAGCAAACCTGGTGATGGTACCAAAGAAGGATAAATCCTGGCGCCTATCTGTCGATTTCAAGGACCTTAACAAGGCTTGCCCCAAGGATCCCTTCCCCCTCCCCCGCATCGATCAAATTATCGACGCTACGGTAGGACACGACTCATTGTGTTTCCTCGACGCATACTCCGGATATCATCAAATCAAGATAGCGGAGTCCGATCAAGCCGCAATGGCATTTATCACCCCATGCGGCCCCTTTTGTTTTAACACCATGCCTTTCGGGCTTAAGAACGCCGGTGCAACCTATCAACGCATGATTCAGACATGCCTGGAAACACAGATCGGCAAAACAGTGGAGGCATACGTATACGATGTGGTCGTTAAAACCAGACACATCGAATCCTTAATAGACGACTTGAGGCTCACGTTCGACAATCTCTGAACATACGACATCAAGCTCAATCCGGAAAATGCGTTTTCGGCATGCCCGCCGGAAAGCTCCTGGGCTTCATCGTCTGCAGTAGAGGAATTGAAGCAAATCCGGCTAAAATCCGAGCTCTGTCACAGTTTGGCTATCCCAATAGACCTCAAGCAAATCCATAAATTTACTGGATGTGTGGCGGCCTTAAGCCACTTTATCTCCCGATTAGGAGAAAAGGCACTACCACTTTATCGCCTTCTTCGGCGCACCGAACACTTCAAGTGGACGGATGCGGCCACGGCCGGATTGGAAGAAATAAAAGCCATCCTGGCCACCAACCCAATCTTGGCCGCGCCAAAGGTCGGCGAACCGATGCTGTTATATATAGCGGCAACTCACCAAGTTGTAAGCGCAGTGCTCGTCGTCGAACGAGAGACGGGCGGACATAAATTCCCACTTCAAAAGCCGGTATACTATGTATCCACTGTCCTCACTCCATGCAAATCACGGTACCCACATTATCAAAAGATAGCATACGCAGTATTCATGGCATCCCGGAAATTATGACACTACTTTCAAGAGTGTTCAATTACGGTGGCCTTGGAAGTACCACTCAACGACATAATAAATAACTGCAATGCCACGGGCCGGATTTCTAAATGGGCTATCGAGCTCCTCCCGTTCGACATAACATATAAACCACGGCGAGCCATCAAGTCACAAGTACTGGCCGATTTCGTCGCCGAATGGACGCAAGCCGAACTCCCTAAAGAGTACGGCGCGTACTCCAATTGGATCATGCACTTTGACGGTTCAAAGATGCTGGCGGGTCTGGGGGCAGGCGTCGTCCTGACATCCCCCACCGGAGATACAGTCCAATACGTACTCCAAATATTATACACAGACTCCAACAATGCAGCAGAATATGAGGCCCTGTTGCATGGTCTCCGGATAGCAGTATCCATGGGCATTCAACGCCTAGAGGTGCATGGGGATTCGAATCTCGCAATATCTCAAATAAATGGAGACTTTGATGCCAAGGACCCAAAAATGGCGGCTTACCGCAACGCCGTCCTCAAAATGTCAGCTCGGTTTGAGGGGCTCGAATTCCACCATGTGGTCCGAGAAAACAATCAAGCGGCGGACATCCTCGCCCGCATCAGCGCTAAGCGTGACCCTGTCCCACCCAATATCTTCTTGGAAAGGCTGTTTAAGCCATCCGTGGTATGGGAAGGAGAGACCGGCAACAACAGTCCGGACTTGGCCACAACACCAGATGTCGAACACTCTGACGTAATCGGCGGCTCTGCCACCGAAATAACACCTTCCGCCCACGTGATTATGGCTGTCATTGCCCCGTGGACAGAACCCTTCTTGGCCTACCTAACTAGGCAGGAACTACCTGAGGACCCAAACGAGGCACGTTGCATCGTGCGGCGGTCTAAAGCCTACAAGGTCCACGAGGGAGAACTTTATAAGAAAAGCGCTACCGGAGTCCTTCAAAGGTGCATCTCCGAAGTGGAAGGACGGCAACTTTTGGCAGAAATTCATGCTGGACTCGGCGGTCACCACGCCGCAGCTCGGGCCCTTGTAAGCAAGGCCTTCCGTACAGGTTTGTACTGGCCGACGGCCCGAGTAGACGCACAGGACCTCGTCCAACGTTGCGTCGGTTGCCAGCTTTTTGCAAACCAAAGCCATATGCCGCCTACCGCTCTCCAAACAATCCCAATTACTTGGCCCTTTGCGGTCTAGGGGCTTGATATGGTCGGACCCCTCAAAAGAGGAAGCCATAAGAAAAAATACTTATTGGTCATGGTGGATAAATTCACCAAATGGATAGAAGCCAAACTAGTTAAAACGGCCGAATCCGGACCAGTGATAGACTTCATATCCGGGGTTGTACACCGTTATGGCGTCCCCCACAGCATCATCACCGATAACGGCTCGAACTTTACAGCCGACAAGGTAAAACTTTGGTGCAGCAACATGGGCATCAAGCTCGATTATGCTTCTGTCTATCACCCGCAAACTAACGGTCAAGTCGAGCGAGAAAATGGTCTTATCATGAGCGGCATTAAACCCAGATTAGTGTGGTCCTTAAAGGAATCAAATACGCACTGGGTAGAGGAGCTCAACTCCGTACTATGGGGGCTGCGGACCACGCCGAATTGCACTACCGGATACACACCGTTTTTTATTGTGTACTGCGCAGAGGCGGTACTGCCCTGCGACATAATTCATGACTCACCTCGAGTGCGCATGTATGAAGAGAAAGAAGCCGAGCTTGATCGGCAGGACAGTTTGGACGCCCTGGAGGAGGAGCGTGACGTGGAAAAAGCCCGTTCTGCCTATCAGCAACAGGCTCGAAGGTATCAAAGCAGAGAAGTATGGGCCTAAACTTATAACATTGGCGAACTCGTTCTACACCTACCGGAGAAGAAAAAGAACAAGCTCAAGCCCAAATGGGAGGTCCCTTCATTATTGACCAAGTTCTGACCGGTGGAGCGTACCGTCTGCGGGATGCATCGGACAATCGACTCGAGCCAAACCCATGGAACGCAGCCAGACTTCGAAGGTTCTACGCCTAGTGCTGGACTCTATGTTTGTCTCCTTACCTCCGTCAATTTTTTACATATCCGTTATTTGTCTTTTATTTCTTTCTTTTTTCCCTTTTTCTTCAAGGCCTTAAAAGGCTAAATTGTGTCTTGACTACACAATCTTGACATGCTAACCGTGCTCATTATACCTGGGGGCTTCTTATACAGAAGCTTAATATAACTATTTTCCGGGCTCTATGCCCCACACATGTGTTATTCTTCCGCATGTACCTTTTTTCGCCATTATATGCGTCGATATGACTTAAGTTTTGGCCAAGCTGGGTTGCCTGGCTCTTGTGTTTATGCCCTACGTTCACGTTAATTCGGCTGGGGCGTAAGGGGAGCACCTCTGCGATTGTTATTGCCGGGTCAGCCGGATGTGTACCTTAGACTGGGTGAAGCTGAAAGCTAGCGTTCTTAAGGGAATACTTGGTCGGTGAACAAAAGATGACTTTTATTTATTTTAATACATGCCCCCAGATATTTATATCCTGCGTCTCTTTTCGCAGTTCGGACATGCACATTAGGGCATGCGTACCCAGGGAAAGGAACCCTTAACGGAACTATTCTCCCTGGAAGATGTTTCTTACTATCCATGTAATATAACATAGCTAGTTGGGTACTTGTCTGTTCAAGCACTTATGACCCCTACGCCTGGTTTCCACGCGTACCCCGGTTTTACATAACTGAGCGGGTATTCGGATACACTCCGGACTGTCGGGTCCAGAGGTTGAAGCGAAAAGGTCCGCCCTGACAAATGATTTACAATCCGACTAGGGACAATACATGTCACTTGAAGTACACAGTCACTTAGACTGACTAAATTCCTCTTCTATACCATCCAACAGGCTGTCTAGCCTACAATCCTGTTGGGAATACTTTGCGGCTAATTCTACTTGGTCATACACCAAACTGACGGGGATCTCTTTCCCATCAGGCCCCACAGGTCCGACCTCGGCCATGTGGTTCGGGTCAGCCTTGGTATATCGCGTCTTCACCATGGCCCAGGCTTCCCTTGCACCTTGTCGGCAGGCTGATATCTTCCATAATTAGAAGCGCCGCTGCGCTCCCTTGAGCTTCTCTACGAGCTCCCCCATGCCTCCTGGCAGGGAGGCGGATGGCCACAAGGCTTGGGAAATGCCCTGCATCACCTGCCAAACTTGTTCATGCAGTTGTGAGAGCTTTGGCAGAAGATCACCTGCAGACCCGGGCATTTCCTCCGCGGGACGACCCGTCAGCATATCTACAGATATAACTCTGTTAGCCGGTTTCTTCGCCAAACTCCATACAAAGTTCATTCAAGCACTTACTAAAAATGCCACGTCGAAGCCTCTTATTCTCCTTTACGGAGTCAGCAAGTTGGGCCCGAACATCTTTCAGTTCAACATTCAGCCGGATATTGGCATCTTGGAGATCGTTTTTCTCCTGCCTAACCTGCTTAAGCACGCTCTCGCCAGCCTTTAACTGTCGTTGAGCATGTTGCTCATCCCCTTGCACTACATCCGGATTAACCCTGGGATCATCTGCAGAATCTATTGTTAGATTTGCATGCATGCCGCACACTAACCGGTACATGTCATTCTTTTTGATAGAGACAAGTGTTACCAGAGGGGGCCTTCTTGGACTCCTTCATTGCGGCAACTGCGGCCCGTAGCTGGGCTTTGCACTCTTCCAGCTCTTGAGACAATTGGGTATTCTTCTCCATAAGAACCTGCGCAAATAATGATCCTTAAATCAGTTGTGTCAACTGTTTCAAGTCTCAGGGGCTACTGATATACATAATTATTAGATTTCCTTACCCGTATATCCTTTACATACTGGTCTGTGGCTCTGGCAAGACCATTTTGAGCAGCTCGAATGTACGCATCTCCTGAGTTGAAGGCATCAAATGCCTCTTGGGAGAAACAAGCGTCACGAAGTACGGCCCGGTGATGCCTGTGATTCATGGCGCTCTCCACTTCAGAATTTGTAGCGGATAGCCTATCTGCATCCTCTGTAGGAGGAACATCCGGCGTTCGCCCCATGCTAGCGTCCGCCTCTATGTCCGGCCCTGGAGCCCGACTGGTGGAGGCATGACCGGCAACCTCTCCGGATATAGCGCGGCGAGCGTTTTTCCTACTAGGAAACATGGACGTTATTATATTTTAAAAGACGACAACCACGGAGCGGGGTTCTGTATCATACCTCTGCGACGGCGTCTCAGTCCTGACCGCCTTCCTTTTAAGCCTACCCGGCTTCGGTGCCCCTCGTTGGTGAGTCACTGCGGGTTCGGCATGGCGTCCCGAGGGCCTTCCCTTTAAAACGCCATATGTGTGCGGTAGGTGAAGTGCAGAAAAAGGGAACGGACTCCGGTTTTACTTACATGCGATGCAGGGAGTAGTCCACGATAATCGATTATGATGGCCACCATGGCATCATCGCAGCTCAATTGATAGAACGTCCTGTCAATCAGCTCCCCAAATGTGTCCGGATCCTCTTCGAGTCCGGGGTCGAGGGCCCGGTCAGGGTCATCTGGTTGTGGAGGCAGGCTGTGGACCTCCCTCACAGCTTTTCGCAGCTCCTGCTATGAAATGGCAAGGTAAATATTTATGACAAAGAATGCGGGAAGGTCTGGAGTAAAAAGTGACAGCTCACCCAGCTTGGAGGGTTTTACATGGAGAATCCATCTCGTGGCTTAATGCGAATGAACTCCTCTTCCTCCCCCTTATATAAATCGGACAGTATCTTCACTAGAGCAGCGACGGAGTCCGGCCCCTTACGACCGCAGCGGGTAGCATCGTCTTCTCCATTGAAGTGCCACATGGGTTGTCCCCGATATTGAAGTGGCTGCACCCCCCGCATTATACATATTGACATAACCTCGATTATTGTCTGTCCTCATTGAGCCAGCGTTTTTATCCGGCCCATCAGATAAAGGACTTCTCCGTTATCTTCGTCCTGGGGGCTCCGAGGGCTCCAGCTGCGGCGTTTCTTCAAGGGAGTGTTGTCAAACTCAGGAAGACCCATCCGAATAGGGTCCGGATGGGGGACGTCCTCCATATAAAACCACTCTGAAGGCCACTCCTCGGATGTCTTCTTCGGAGTACCGGACAGGTATCCAGTCCTGGCGATGCACCATATTTCGGCTCCGCCCACTTGGTATATTAACCCCTCCTGTGTACGGGGCACGAGGCAGAATAGCCTCTTCCATAGCACGAAATGAGCTTCGCATCCCAGAAACAGCTCGCAAAGGGCGACATAGCCAGCGATGTGTAATATGGAGGCGGGAGTGAAATTATGCAGCTGGAGGCTGTAGAACTCCAGGAGCCCGCGGAGGAACAGATGAATTGGAAATCCAAGCCCCCTTAATAAGTCAGGGATAAGGCATACCCGCTCCCCCATGGATGGGTTAGGAAAGCGCTCCGCTTGCTCCCCGCCATTGTAGGTGGCGAGCCCGGCTCGAACGGGGACCATATACGCTGGAGGAAGAAATCCCTGGGTCTGTAACTCTACTAATTGGCTGTGGGAGACGGAACACTTCTTCCAATTGCCGGGCTTAGGGCTACGGGAGCGAGAGGAGGAGCTGCGATGGCCGGCCATGTTGGAATGGATTTTTTCCGGGCGCGCTCCGATGGATACTCGTTGTGGGAGGATGGTGTGATCTGGATCTGAGAATCCCCGTCTCTTTAATAGACGATTTACTCGCATGGCTAGGTTGGCAAATGTAAAAATGCCCTGGCTTCTCGCATTTGCTCGACACATGGAAGATAGCCATTATTAGGCGCGGAAGCCAAGGAGTGCACCATTTATGGGAAGCCGGACACTACTCAACAGGTATTCAGAATTTGGAGAAGAACCCACCTTGCAACGCCGAAGACAATCTGCGCGCCGCACTTATCGCCATTGAAGCCTGGTTCGGGGGCTACTAAGGGAGTCCTGGATTAGGGGATCCTCAGACAGCCGGAATATATCCTTTGGCCAGACTGTTGGACTATGAAGATACAAGATTGAAGACTTCGACCCGTGTCCGGATGGGACTCTCCTTGGCGTGGAAGGCAAGCTTAGCAATACGGATATGTAGATCTCCTCCCTTGTAACCGACTCTGTGTAACCCTAGCCCCCTCCGGTGTCTATATAAACCGGAGGGTTTAGTCCGTAGGACAACAACAATCATACCATAGGCTAGCTTCTAGGGTTTAGCCTCTACGATCTCGTGGTAGCTCAACTCTTGTAATACTCATATCATCAAGATCAATCAAGCAGGAAGTAGGGTATTACCTCCATCGAGATGGCCCGAACCTGGGTAAACATCGTGTCCCCCGCCTCCTGTTACCATCTGCCTTAGACGCACAGTTCGGGACCCCCTACCCGAGATCCGCCGGTTTTGACACCGACAGTGCCCTTGAGCTTATTCCTCTTGGGTGCTTGGGCGCCCTAGACGGTTGGTGGTGCTCGGAGCTCAATTATTGTGGTCTAAAGCTCCGGGCAAGCGTCGGGGTCTCCAATTAGGTTGTGGAGATCGCCCCGAGCAAGTTGACGGGTACCGGTGACTGCCCCCAAGGGTTGCCAAAGTGTACGGGTTCGGTGACCACCCCTAAGGGTTGCCATTTGTATGGGTTCGATGACCGCCCTCAAGGGTCCCTTAGTGGAATCACGACATCTTGCATTGTGCGAGGGCGTGAGGAGATTACGGTGGCCCTAGTGGCTTCTTGGGGAGCATTGTGCCTCCACACCGCTCCAAACGGAGATTAGCATCCGCAAGGGTGTGAACTTGGGGATAAATCTCATCTCCGCGTGCCTCGGTTATCTCTTACCCGAGCCCCTTACTTATGCACTTTACTTTGTGATAGCCATATTGTTTCTTGTCATATATCTTGATATCACCTAGTATTTTATCTTGTTTAATTAGCATAAGTTGTTGGTGCACATAGGTGAGCCTAGTTGTTGTAGGTTTTGTGCTTGACAAATTAACCGCTAGGTTTATTCCGCATTTGTTCAAGCCTAAACCATAATTATTTTAAAGCGCCTATTCGCCCCCCTCTAGGCGACATCCTCTATCTTTCAATTGGTATCAGAGGCTCGTCTCTCATTGATAGGCTTAACCGCCTAGAGAGTAAAGATGTCGACTAGGGGATTAGGATTCTCTGACACTCTTAGTTTTGATGGCACAAATTTTGATGTTTGGGTAATTCACATGCTTAATCTCTTTAGGGTCATGGACCCCAATTTAGAGCGAATTTTAGATATAGGTTTTTCTCCTCCAAATGATCCCCAAAGATTATCTTTAGATGATGAGTGTTCAAGTTTTGTGGGTATGATTGTTCTCCCTCCACCTCCGGCCGTGTTGTGTTCTCAACTTCTTCTACTTCACCTACATGTGGTTTGCCACAAGGTAATGACATGGTGAGTAGTGGTGTTCATTGCAATGATGATAGTGGGCTTATTGTTGATAATACTTCATCATTTTCTTATTGCAATGCTCCATCTTTGGACTTTAACACTTCGTGCACCTTACATTTTTCACATGCTTGTGTTGATAGTCCATGCATATCATGTAGAAATTTCTTGACTAAATCTCATAATGATATGCTTGCTATATCTTGTTGCCATGATAAAAAATGCATGTATTTCCTCGAGTTGTTGTGCTAACAATGTAGAGGAAACCCAACACTCCATGGAACAAGATGTGGTCTCAAATTGTGCTTCAAGGGATCCTACATCATCATCTATTGCTTTATGCCATATGGCTAAGGCTTCAAAGGTATCTCCTACTTTGAACCCCAATATGTCTCTTGATGATGATGTTAATGCTAATGATGATGACGATAATGATGAAGAGAATGATAATGTTGCCTCCTTAAAAATTAAGGGAGAAATGATTTTTAAAGCTCTTCATAAAAATAAAATTGCTCGTTCCAACTTCATGGAAATCATGTCCATTGCCATTGAGGGCAAGAAATATATTGAGGAGTTGGAATCTCATCTCGAGGAGCATGAGGTCACCATTGAAAAAAATGGAAGGTCATGAGTGTGATTACGCTAATGAGATTGCAGACCTCTCTCAAGCTCTTGAACTTGAACAAACCACCAAGGAATCTCTTTAGGAGACTTTTGCTCTAGAATTGTCTAGAGTGAAGGAATCTCATGATAGAGCTCTTGAGGTGGCCAATGAGTTTGAAACTAAAAATGGGAAGCTTGAAGTTGCGCGTGCTAAACTTCTTGAGGACTTTGGGCACCTCGAAAATGGCTCAAGGGTCATTAAGAGTGAGCTCATCAAACTCACCGAGTCTCGTGCACAACTTAAAGCTTCGTATTCAAATGAGCTTGCCAAGTTTCATTCTCCTCTTGCTATTATTGATGATGCTTGTGCTACTAACTCTATTACTTGTGAAGCATCCATTTTGAAGGAGAATGTTGAGCTTCGGGCTCAACTGGAGTTGCTATCTAACAATTATGGGAAATTGGAAGAAAGCCATGAAAATCTCTCAAGCTCTCATGATGATCTTCTAGTATCCCATAATGTGCTAAAGATAGCACATGAGGCCATGATTGCTAAGGTAACATCTAGTGAGCCTCATGTGGATACTAGCACTACTTTTAGTCAAAATGATATATTGCCTTGTGCTACTCCTAGTGATTCATCCATGCATAACATTAGTACATCTTGTGATGAATTGCTTTCCTTGCATTGTTGCTCTAACAATGAAGCTTATACTTCCTCTAGTGCTTGTGTTGAGACTAACCATGTAGAGGAAATCAAAGAGCTCAAGGCCCAAGTCACTTCTTTGAAGAAAGACTTGGAAAAGTGTCATGAAGGGAAATCCACACTCAACAATATCTTGAGTGTGCAAAAATCCCCCAATGACAAAGGTGGACTTGGATTCAACTCCAATAAGAAGAATAATTCCAAGATGAACAAGAAGAAGGGCCAAGAACAAGTCAAGAATTCGGCCAAGATTGTTTGCTTCAAGTGCAAAATTGAAGGGCATCATGTTAGATCTTGCCCATTGAAGAAGAAGGCCATTAGTGACAAGCAACAAGGGAAGCGGCCACAAGTTCAGTCTCATGCTCAACCACAAGTTGAAGAAAGGCCTCTTCCCAAGAATACTCAAGCTAATGCTTCTCAAGTTGAGAAATCAAGTGACAAGAAAGTGAAGAGTAGATGTTGCTACTTATGTCATGAGAAAGGTAACCTCGCTTCTTCATGCACTAGTGGTAACTCATCCAACCCTAATATTATTCATGATATCTATTCTCTTGGGACGGATAAGGTTGGCAATGTGTTTGTGAAGTTTGTTGGTACTCAAAGTGGTGTCAAGCAAAGAACCATTTGGGTAGCCAAGCCTATTGTGACTAACCTCTTAGGACCCAACTTGGTTGGGGACCAACTAGCTCAAACTTGATCAATAGGTGTCTACGGAGGGCGTTGGAGACTTGGCTACATTATGAAGAATTAAGGGGATTTTCTTTATTCATATTGTCTCAAGCCAAGTCATTCGAATTATCAAGTTTCTATCTTATATCCAATGCTCCTCCTTGAGGTAACTAGTGCTTAAATTGTTTACATTGAAAGTTACTTGCCCCTTTGCATATTTGGTTTCGTTCCTTGCTTGTGTTTGTATATGTTGTGCTTCCAACTTGATTATCTTGAGCAATCAAGTATGTGTGTGTTGGTTTGCACATCATGTACGTGTGTGTCGTGCGTTGAGCCTTTATGCGCCTTGTTTGTATCCTAGTTGGCTCGTGTGAGAGATTAATGGAACATCCCTTTTTGTGGGAGTGATATTCTTTGTGAACCTCACAACCCTATAAATGTGTGTACATGAGTAATACCATCTAGTATTGATATTACAAGATTATCTAGTCGCTAGGTGGTATATCTCTCATGAGAAATTCAAATTCTAAAAAGTCCATTGATTATCTCTTGTTGGATCCTCTTATTGCCTCTTGTTAAGTTTTCTTGGTATCACATTATGGGGGAGTAATATGCTATGTGCATATTACAAGCCTAGAAAATGTGTACATTTGAGATATTGTCACTTAGAGTTGATAGTATTAATTATCTAGTTCCTAGGTGACATGTTAGCTCTACAAGTTGCAATTTGCTTGTGTTTGTTGTGAAGATGATGTTGTATACCCTTGTTATCTACCACCGGGAATTATTTCCAAATACTTCTTGTCTTTTGACAATTGGTACTCACTTATGTGTGGTAGAATTTATTGATCACCTTTACATTGGCTTTTGCTTTTATTTGCCTTATCTCTTGCCAAGGGTTGTGACAACTCCTGTTGGCTTCCATATCACTTATGGATCTTGTTAATTTCTTGATCTTGTCTAGTATTTTCTAGATATAGTGAAAGTGGTGATCCCACCTTGTGCATTTTGTATTCAAATGCAAATTCTCTATAATGCACTACTCTTGGGGGAGCTATCGTATTTTCTATAGAACACTCATCTTGTGATCCTTTTCAAGTGTGTTGGTGGAAGGCAAGCCGTTTCTTTTTGGTACTTTGTTCCATCATGAAAGTTTGTAGAGAGCTTTTTTTTTGGAACCAACCTCTCTTTTGGGGGTTTGACATCTCTTTTTTTGCGTGTTTAATGGATATCTCATTCCTTGATGTATCTTTTAATGATATCTTCCAAGTGATGATTTCTCCATTTGGTATTCTATTTTCACTTGGTATTTCTTTTTCATTTGGTTTCGGTCCTTGAAAGCCTTGAGCATGCATATTCCCTTCATATATTTTCTTTGGCATGCTTTCTTTCTTTGACCCATTCTATAGGGCAAACTCCACCAAGTCTCAAATTGGATGAGATGTGCATGAAATTCTATTTCATATCTGTGTGCACATATTTATGTGGAGTTTGTCATATGTATTGGTGTTTCTAACTCTTTGGTCCCAATGAGTTTGGGTACCATTTTGTTTGTGTTCACTGGTGCGCGTCGGTCCTAACCAAACGGTTTTTAACCCATTTCCGTGACGGCCTTCGGAACCGTTGCCAAGTGAGTGTGTGCGATAGGGGGTGCTTCCCACACGACCCAGAAACCGTCGGGGGTATGGAACAGTGATCCAGAGGCCTTCCAAAATATAATCGTGTGCGATGCAGCACGCACTAAATTCTAACGCACGTGTGGTATCGGTGATTAAGCATTTCTAATGACATAGTGAAACCATACGATCTGTCGTAACGAACCGTTTGGGAAACATTATGTAAGGCACACGGGCCAACATACACTGGTGAGCGTCGGTCCTAAACAAACGGTTTAAAACCCCTTTTCGCAATGCCATTTGGAAACGTCGCCAAGTGAGTGTGTGCGATAGGGTGTCCTTCCCACACGACCCAGAAATCGTCGGGGATAGGCCCTCCTAGGACCCTGGCTGGGGCCTTGTGCGATCGGGCGAGGCATCGAAACCCAATCATTTCCGTAGGTATGTACATCCCACACGGTGAATCCCAGAAATCATTTCCGTAGGTATGTACATCCCACACGGTGAATCCCAGAAATCATTACCGTAGGTATGTACATCCCACACGGTGAATCCCAGAAAAACATTTCCGTTCGTATGTATATCACACACAGCCAATCCAAGGAATATGTTTCCGTTCTTATGTACATCCCACACAGTCAATCCAGGGAAAACGTTTCCGTTCGGATGTACATCCCACACGGTTTTATGTATACGCTCATGTGTGAAAGGTGTAACTATCACACACGCTCCGCCTTGGTTAACTGTTTGCTTTCATTAACTACATCACACACGATTTGATGTAGAAAACTGTGTGGCATTGGGCTATCCATCGCAAGCGCTTTTACTGCTAGAACCGTTTGCAAAGGTCCATGACCGTCTGTTCTATTTTTTATTTTTGCCTGTAATTTATTATTCTAATTGGAAATTTTGAAATACGAAACGTGCAATTCAAATTCTCAGCACAATGGTTCAACAATGAATCCATAAATAAAATTGCCAGTACAATACGTTCAGTAATTACAGGATTAGGCAGCAATTAATTATGATGAACCGCAGTATTTAAAGGCAGTAAAGGTGAAGAGACAAGTGTAAATCATTTTGACTGCCGATGGTGTTGAAGAAGCGGAATGCCCATGATGTGCCTTCCTGCATGCCATAGGCACGAACCACTTTTGTCAGACCCCTTGTGACGATCGACCGCCTATCCTTCATCGCCTTTAGGAAGACTTCTAGAGCATTATCATGGTAGCATGAATTATATACTTTAACCTTAGTTGCCTCCACTCCGGCCATGTAGTTTGCAAGGTAATCATCAGTAAAGAGCTTCGGAAACCACTAAAAAGAGAAAAATATCAGATACTGAGGTCTAATAGAGTAACTTGTTGTGGGCAGGGGGAAAGGCAACACATTACTTACCATCCTAAAGTTCACTGTTGTCTTTGACAAAGTGTAAATAAAGAGCTTAATTCCAATCACCCGTTTCTTTCGCCTAACAATCTTTCTCAGTTTTCTCACTTGACGCTTGTTCATGAATATCTCATTGCCCCATACGAAAAGGGATCGAAGCGTGGATCGGTACCCCTCATATATGTACCTACAAGCAACCAGTAAATGTTAGAAGCTAAACTGAGATTGCACAAATGATGTAAAATACAACTACCTATGTTCCTAAGTACAAGTATTTTTTTTAGATTTCAATATGAACTACATACGGATGTATATAGAATTATATATATAGTTTAGATTAGAATCTAGATTCACTCATTTTGCTCCTTATGTAGTCTATATTGGAATCTCTAAAAATACTTATATTTAGGAATAGATGGTGTATAACACATGTGATGCAGCTAACCTTGACGGCAAACAACAGCATCGCCCATTGTAGCCCTGTGTAAGTACATGGAAAGCCAATGTTAACTACAACAGGGTTAACATCCACCAAAAATAGAAAATGGTAATAAAACGGCAGCATCTGTAGTGATATCTTCATTTCAAAAGAGTAGCACGGTAGCAAAGGGACGGATTAAAAAATGGATACAACTGTTAATTGCAACAGGCTTAACAACATCCTAATTCATGTTTTGTAAGTTTGTAGCCAGTGAAATACAACTCTTTAAAAATGGATACAATTGTTAATTGCAACAGGCTTAATGGCCATTGAAACCGGTACTGATAAAAATGCAATTGGCAGAGTTAAACATCACAGAGCAGGTGCTGCTAGAGCAGATAATGGCCCAGTTGTCTATAAAAAGGTAGGGGAAATAGCTCAAACGTGTTAGGCATGTTTACTAGAACATGCTTAATACATCGATAGTACAAAACATAGCCATTAATTGCAACTGGTATTGGTAAGATTGTACTGGTGGGTACATACTTGGTAAGTCCTGAGAGGTAGTTGCTGGGGCACTTCATCTTGGCCAGAGCCCGCCCAAAGTCAGCGGCGGCGGAGGCGAGCTGTTCCTCCGGGTCGAAGCGTGGATCAGTGCCACTGACATGTGTACCTACAGGCAACCAGTAAGTGGTAGAAGTTAAACTGCAATTGCACAAATGATGTGAAATACTGTAAGACATGGGATGCAGCTAACCTTGATGGCAAACAATAGCATCGGCCATTATGACCCTGCGTAAGTACATGGACAAGCATGTTAAGTACAACTAGGTTAGCATCCACCAAAAATAGCAAATGGCATAGTTAAACATCACAAGTCATGTTTTGTAAGTTTGTAGCCATTGAAATGCAACTGTTTAAAAATGGATTCAACTGTTAATTGCAACAGGCTTAATGGACATTGAAACCGGTACTGATAAAAATGCAATTGGCATAGTTAAACATCACAAGGCAGGTGCTGCCAGAGTAGAGAATGGCCTAGATGTCTATAAAAAGGTAGGGATAGTAGAAAAAACGTGTTAGGCATGTTTACTAGAACATGCTTAATACATCGACTGTACAGAACATAGCCATTAATTGCAACTGGTATTGGTAAGATTGAATTGGTGAGTACATACTTGGTAAGTCCTAAGAGGTAGTTGCTGGGGCACTTCATCTTGGCCAGAGCTCGCCCAAAGTCAGCGATAGCGAAGGCGAGCTGTTCCTCCGGGTCGAAGCGTGGATCAGTGCCACTGACATGTGTACCTACAGGCAACCAGTAAATGGGTAGAAGTTAATCTGCAATTGCACAAATTATGTGAAATACTGTAAGATATGGGATGCAGCTCACCTCGACGGCAAACAAAAGAATCGGCCGGTTATGACACTGCGTAAGTACATGGACAGGCATGTTAAGTACAACAGGGTTAGGATCCACTAAAAATAGCAAATGGGCAGCATCTCTAGTGATATCCTGAGTCATGTATTGTAAGTTTGTTGCTGGTATTGGTGAAATTGAGCTGGACACGGTAATATTTGAACATCACATAGTGTGTAGTACTGAAATAAACAAGGCACGAACATGCTTAATACATCAACCGTACAAATCATAGCCATTGCAATTGGTATTGGTAAGGGTCAGATCTTACCTGTTAAGTCCTGGGGGGTAGTCGCTGGGGGACTTCATCTGGGCCAGAGCCTGCACCATGTCGGCGGCGGCGGCGGAGGCGAGGTGTTCCTCCGGGTCAACACGAACAGCGGCCATCGCGCCATGGACCGCCATCAGCTCCTGGCGGGGGGAATTTGGAGGCATGAGGATGTTTCGCAGGCGCCATTTAAGCAATCAGACCAGGGACATGATAGAGATCGATGGGTTACCTGACTGGATCCGAGCAGAACATAGATGTGGTTGAAGCTATGGTTGCGACGGAGGCGGTATGAGATGCCGGTAGGGGGAGGCGCGAGGGAGGGGGATACTGAAGGGAAGGGGATGTGGTTGGAGGAATAAATTCTGAAATCGCGCGCCTAATGAAAATTTTGGTGCGAAATTTGAAACTTGGGTGGGGGAAACACACAACGCAGACGAAGAGCGTAAAATACTCGTGTGCAAGAAAAAAGAGAGTTGGCAGATCCCGTCTCCAAAAAAATGTACACGTGCACTTGATTTTTTTCGGTCAATGGTACGCTTGGTTTATTAGGAAATATCGCACAGGTAACTGACTTATGGGTCATTAACGCAAAAAACACAGACGGGTATGGCATAGAAACCGTGTGTTTTGTGATCTTCTAACGATTAACGCAAAAAGCGCACACGGGCACACATGCTAATCAACGCTCAAAGCCCTCAAAGGATGCTCTTACCGACATTGTACGTTAATACTGCAAACTTAAAGTACTACTGGTAATTTGCTCTAACACTACAAACTTAAACTACTTCTCACATGCTGCCATCAGGGCATGCTGGCCAGATGCCGGCGTTCTCCTTCCCGGCCTTGTAGGCGGCAGCCCACTGTGCTTCGATCTCCGCCAAGCTCTCCTCACCATGACGTGCGGCCTCTTTTTTCTTGCGGCGGCGGGACTCTCTTTTCTTGACTGCTTTCTGCCTTTTCCGCTCCTTCTGTGCGGCTTTGGCCGCCTCTAGATCCACCACCCATTCGTCCATGGCAGCCTCAAAGTCCGCCCATGTAACTGTCTGGCCGGCGGAGGCGATGAACTCGGCGCGGCGAGATGCCATCACTTCCTTACCATGTGCGCGGTCGTGGGCGGTGACGAACGCAGCGCGGAGGGATGCCATCGCTTCCTTACCCGTTACTGTGCGCCGCGGTGCCATGGACGACGCCTGGAGAGAGCTCTGGGACGGAGGGGCCGGGCAGCCGTATAGTGCAGTGGTATTCAAGATCTCAACCACAAATGACAACAGAAATTTGGCTTCCCTTACAATTTTCCTCGTTCATTATCGCACACGGTTCATCTTCATCGCTTCCGGAAATAGTGTGCGCTGAGCCTATTGTGTGTTGCGTTATGATTGGCCGGAACCCCGGCCACGCGGATCGCGCGTGTGCACCATTGGATGCGCCGCGATTGAACGGCAATCCACGTCCCTCACATCACACCCGTGCACCTGTAGCTGGATTGGATTTATATGCGCTAAATGCCTAGAAAATGCACATAATCCCCTAAATATGGTAAATGAGCCCGGAAAAATGCCAAATTTGAACACAGTGATTTGCAGGGTGTATGTTCGTCGTAGAAAAAAAACTCCAGGGCAAAGAAGGAAGAAAATTTGGATTCCCCTTCAATCTTGAGGATTTCCCTTTCGAAAGCATGGAACTTCCTCGGTGATGGTTCGATTTATGAAGGGCGTGCATGACAACATAAGCCAAACCTTCTCAAATTTTTACCAGGGCATGGTGAGGTCATACCATGGCACCATGCAAGGCGTCATGTTTTGTAAGCATTTATTTCATTTTTTATAGTTGAAAACCCAACAAACAGACGTTTGTGGTTGACTATTGCCACACATTTCATCGAAATATCTGTCCATTCCTTGTAAAAGGCATGAGAATTTACTAAATGGCACGAGCATGGTTTTCTAGGCCGTTCTTGTGGACCCTTTCATGCATCGATTGTTTGAACTTGAATTATGCGCATTAATGCCTAGTAAATGCACATAATCCCCTAAATATGGCAAATGAACCCGGAAAAAGTGCCAAATTTGAACACGGTGATTTGCAGGTTGTATGTTCATCATAGAAAAAACTCGTGGACAAAGGACAAAGTAAATTTGGACCCCCCCTTCAATCTTGGTGATTTCCCCCTTGAAACTATGAAACTTCCTCGGTGATGGTATGATTTATGAAAGGCGCGCATCACGACATAAGGAAAACATTCTCCAATTTTTACCAGGGCATGGTGAGGCCATACCATGGCACCAAGCCAGGCGTCATGTTTTCCAACCATGTGTTTCATTTTTTCTATAGTTGTTAGCCGAGTAAACTACGCATTTATGGTTGACTATTGCCACACATTTCCTTGAAATATCTGCCCATTCCTTGTAAAAGGCATGAGAATGTGCTAAATAACATGAGCATGGTTTTCCAGACCGTTCTTGTGCACCTTTTCATCCACCGATTGTTCGAATTTGAATTATGTCCATTAATGCCTAGAAAATGCACATAATCCCCTAAATATGGTAAATGAGCTCGGAAAAATGCCAAATTTGAACACGGTGATTTGCACGGTGTATGTTCGTCGTAGAAAAAACTCCAGGGCAAAGAATGAAGAAAATTTGGATTCCCCTTCAATCTTGAGGATTTCCCTTTCGAAAGCATGGAACTTCCTCGGTGATGGTTCGATTTATGAAGGGCGTGCATGACAACATAAGCCAAACCTTCTAAAAATTTTACCAAGGCATGGTGAGGTCATACCATGGCACCATGCCAGGCGTCATATTTTTTTAAGCATTTATTTCATTTTTTATAGTTGAAAGCCCAACAAACAGACATTTGTGGTTGACTATTGCCACACATTTCATCAAAATATCTGTCCATTCCTTGTAAAAGGCGTGAGAATTTACTAAATGGCACGAGCATGGTTTTCTAGGCCGTTCTTGTGGACCCTTTCATGCATCGATTGTTTGAACTTGAATTATGCGCATTAATGCCTAGGAAATGCAAATAATCCCCTAAATATGGCAAATGAACCCGGAAAAGCGCCAAATTTGAACACGGTGATTTGCAGGTTGTATGTTCATCGTAGAAAAAACTCGTGGACAAAGGACAAAGTAAATTTGGACCCCCCCTTCAATCTTGGTGATTTCCCCCTTGAAACCATGAAACTTCCTCGGTGATGGTTCGATTTATGAAAGGCGCGCATCACAACATAAGGAAAACATTCTCCAATTTTTACCAGGGCATGGTGAGGCCATACCATGGCACCAAGCCAGTCGTCATGTTTTCCAACCATGTGTTTCATTTTTTGTATAGTTGTTAACCGAGTAAACGACGCGTTTATGGTTGACTATTGCCACACATTTCCTTGAAATATCTGCCCATTTCTTGTAAAAGGCATGAGAATGTGCTAAATAACACGAGCATGGTTTTCCAGACCATTCTTGTGCACCTTTTTAACCGATTGTTTGAATTTGAATTATGTCCATTAATGCCTAGAAAATGCACATAATCCCCTAAATATTGTAAATGAGCCCGGTAAAATGTCAAATTTGAACACGTTGCTTTTGAGGCGGTATGTTGATCATTGGAAAAAAACTGAATGACAAACTAGGACGGAAATTAGGATTCCCCTTCAATCTTGGGGATTTTCCCTCTTGAAAGCATGGAACTTCCTCGGTGATGGTTCGATTTATGAAGGGCGTGCATGACAACATAAGCCAAACCTTCTCAAATTTTTACCAGGTCATGGTGAGGTCATACCATGGCACCATGCCAGGCGTCATGTTTTTTAAGCATTTATTTCATTTTTTTTCTATAGTTGAAACCCCAACAAACAAACATTTGTGGTTGACTATTTCCACACATTTCATCGAAATATCTGTCCATTCCTTGTAAAAGGCATGAGAATTTACTAAATGGCACGAGCATGGTTTTCTAGGCCGTTCTTGTGGACCCTCTCATGCATCGATTCTTTGAACTTGAATTATGCGCATTAATGCCTAGGAAATGCACATAATCCCCTAAATATGGCAAATGAACCCGGAAAAGTGCCAAATTTGAACACAGTGATTTGCAGGTTGTATGCTCATCATAGACAAAAACTCGTGGACAAAGGACAAAGGAAATTTGGATCCCCCTTCAATCTTGGTGATTTCCCCCTCGAAACCATGAAACTTCCTCGGATGATGTTTCATTTTATGAAAGGCGCGCATCACAACATAAGGAAAACATTCTCCAATTTTTACCAAGGGCATGGTGATGCCATACCATGGCACCACACCAGGCGTCATGTTTTCCAACCATGTGTTTCATTTTTTGTATAGCACGAGCATGGTTTTCCAGACCATTCTTGTGCACCTTTTCATGCACCGATTGTTCGAATTTGAATTATGCGCATAATTAATGCCTAGAAAATGCGCACAATCCCCTAAATATGGTAAATGAGTTCGGAAAAATGTCAAATTTGAACATGTTTCATTTGAGGCAGTATGTTGATCGTTGGAAAAAAACTGAAAGACAAACTAGGACAGAAATTTGGATTCCCCTTCAATCTTGGTGATTTCCCTCTCGAAAGCATTAAACTTCCTCGGTGATGGTTCGATTTATGAAGGGCGTGAATGACGGCATAAATCAAACCTTCTCAGCTTTTAAGCAGGGCACGGTGAGGCCATACCATGGCACCATGCCAGCCGTCATGTTTTTCAAGCACATATTTCATTGTTCTATAGTTGATAACCCCGTAAATGACGCATTTGTGGTTGACTCCATTGAAATCTCTCTCCATTCCTTGTAAAAGGCTTGAGAAATTACTAAATACCACGAGTATGGTTTTTTCCAGACCATTCTTGTGCACCCTTTCATGCACCAATTGTTTGAATTTGAATTACGTGCATTAATGCCTACAAAATGCACATAATCCCCTAAATATTGTAAATGAACCAGGAAAAGTGTCAAATTTGAACACGGTGATTAGCAGGGTTTATGTTCATCGTAGAAAAAAACTCATGGATGAAAGACAAAGGAAATTTGGATTCCCATTCAATCTCGGTGATTTACTATCGCACACGGTTCATCTCCGCTGCCTCTGCGAATTGTGTGTGTTCACTCACACATGCAAAAGGAAAAGAAAACCCTCGCCCAATTTGTGCCCACACTCACTCGCCGCGGACTCCTCCGCAACTCTGCACCCTAAGCTCGACGGCTGTTGGCGGGGGCCATAGGTCGCGCTCCAAACGGCACTGGATTTTGCCTCCACCGCTTTCCGCCGCCTATCTGCACCGACATTCTAGACTCTGGTCAACTGGGGTTTTCTGTGGGATTGGGCCGGGGATTTTTCTCATGGAGAAGGTAATCAACTTAATTAGCAAAATATTCACTCATCTCTTATCGCAGTCCGTCCGTCGCTATTAATCAACCGGCGGAAATTGCTGTGGAATCATTTTTGTTCTAGCTGATTCGTGGGTGTTCATTCATGTGTGTACAGTGCGAGCACAAATCGGTCAACTGTGGTCGTGGCCAGTCGGAAACGAAGTTCTATCTCACCATTCCGGATGACTTTAGGGAGCGCTCGGTATGTTCAATCTCAACCTACCACGGTCGGCACGGCCTAAATTTGTGAACATATACCGTCTGTTGCTACATTATCTATATATTTGCATCAAATCTTTGTTACATTATCTATTTTTAATTCTATATTTTTGTACTTTGCTTGCATCTATATATGGATATGTTCTATCAGTTACTCCCATATTTGCATCTTGCTCGGTTATTTCAATATATCTTATGATCTTAATTTTCATTTCAAGCAGTACATCCCTTGCTTTGCAAGAACAGGAGTAGAAGGAAATATTGGGCTTTACTTTGTTGATGACTCCCAGGATGTCATATTGACAACGCAACATGGGTCTACAATGACGGTTAGCGTAATACTTGATAAAGATGGTCACTCCTATTTTAATGCGGACCTTTGGAGAAAAATGTCTAAGTGTTATGAACTAAAAGCTGGCAATAAAATTCTAGTGCGTGCACCACAACCTGGTCTAATTAACATGGATGTTTACTCCCCCAACGTCATCAGCCGATCAAAGTCTGATCGAGGTTAGTGTCCTTTCAACTTTCTCCATGCTGTCATATTACTATTTAAGCAACCAATTGATCACTATTTAAGCAACCAATTGTGATATCATATTCTGACTCCGTTCCTAGGCAGTAACAAATTCTATTTACCAATTTATGTGCACTATATATTCTTCTGCCATGTTCTGAATAAATAATACCTTTCCACGTTTTAAGCAGGATATGTTGGATGCATAGTGAACGATCCGTATGTTACTAAGCGTACCAAATTTCACTGGAAGGACTTGAAGCATGTCATAAACTTTGTTGATAATCTGACAGAGATAGCACAGCGTATGAATGCTGGATTTTGGATGGGATTAATTAGACCTATGGTGCACACACTGAACAAGACCAATTGTGTGCACAAAGCACTGGTAAAAAGTCTTATTTTAATGTTGTTGCTCATAAACTATATATATCTTCAACGATATGTTACAATTGTTTTTTATTCTACATGTCAACAAAAATTGCCCCCTGTAGCCGTTCCTGGATCGATTTCCTAGCATGGTCGAATTACACTTGTGCCTGCTAATAACGCCAAAGTGATTGCAAGGTACTGCATTTCCCACAAAAATGGAACCATTCAAATTAACAAGTTCTCGCTTCTTGTGGCAATGCATCCATATTGAAAAATTGGAGACACTGTTCTACTCCTGCTCTACCAAGGCACAGGAGGGCTCTTCCTTTTCATTGACTAGATGTCGAGTCGCCGTGATCAAGCTGCTTCCAGTGGATAGTTGTGGTTGTTGGCCATCAGCCTCTTAAAATGTGCTAGCTGTTACTATATATGTTAAGTATGTAGATATGGACCATATGGTTGTTGGCCCTTAGCCTCTTAAAATGTGATAGTTGTTACTATGTTAAGTATGTAGATATGGACCATATGGTTGTCAAAACCGTGTTACGAAGATCCTCCTTTTTTCGAATAGTGTAACCACTATATATATGTTACTCAAATGTTGTTACCCAAGTTCATAAATTTTCATGGAAAGTATTAGTATCATACACAGTTCATTGAGTTTAAGCGTGTGCCCGATGTCCAGAATGCATTTGCATATTAACTGTCCATATTGCAAATTCACACAAATGTTCACATAAGGAAACGTATGTGTAACATACTAATCATCACACACGAGTACTCGCAGACGCATCGTGTGCGATACTCCTAGCCACCGCAAGCAACTAGTTTGCATTTTCCAAAGTTTTTTGTACAGGCAGAATCACACACGAAGTAACTGTATTGACCGTCTGTGTTGTAATTTCTCATCGCAAACAGTTCATCCGAGTCGGCTGTTTGCCACGTATCACACACATCTTGTTTACACGACTCATTTGTGTTCTTTTGGCTCATCGCAAACAGTTCATCCATGTGAACTGTATGCTGCATATCACACACATCTTGTTAAGTTGAACCGTTTCTGTTGTGTTCCCTAATCGAAAACAGTTCATCCGAGTTAACCGTATGTCGTATATCGCACACACATTGATATGGCTGCCCGTTTCTGTTGTTCTACCTCATCGCAAACAGTTCGAATGGATTAACCATGTGTCCTACATCGTACACACATTGTTATGGTTGCCCGTTTCTGTTGTTCTGCCTCATCGCAGACAGTTTGAATGGATTAACCATATGCCCTTCATCGCACACGCAACTAAAACCTGAACCGTGTTTGATGCATACATCATCGCAAACGTTTTGCACATTTTTTGACGGTTTTTTACACCACCATTTGCAATTATTGCATCACACACAGTTTCGGCAAAGGGTCTCTGATCATAGTGTTGCATTAGCAGTCTCCTGCAGTAGTGATATGAACTGTGTGCGATTTGTGCCCCATCGCACACGAGTTTTCTGCGTAACCCGTCTGCCATGCTAGACTCCATCGCACACGTTTTCCAACAATTACCGTCTGTGATAATGTTCTATCACAAACGGTTCAGGAGCCCCTTCGCACACATGCAAGTGATGCAGACCATTCCTGATTTGCTAGGTATCACCGACGGTTGCCGCAAGAGTGACATGTGCTTTTCGTTTGGGATCCCACACGTTTCCTGAGAAAAAATACGACTCGGATTGTATTTTGCATTGGGCACGGTTTACTCCCAGTTCTCATGTGCGATAACGCGATATCACAAACGGTTCTGGAGAACCTACGCACACGTAGTAGCGCTGCAAATCGTTTGCGATCTGCTGTGTATCACCGAGGTTCCGCTACGATTAATGTATGCTTTCCGATGTGGATTGCACACACTCATTTAGTTGAACCGTGTGCGGAGCAATTGCCAGGTTAAAACAAAAATATCCCATTTTGAATCGGCACACAAAAAGCAAATTCGCCACAATATTCAATTGAACAAATAAAAAAAATCCCATTTTGAATCGGCACGCAAAAAGCAAATTCGCCACAATATCCAATTGAACAAATAGTGTCCACAGGAAGAACATTCATCAGATTTCGCAACAATTGCAATTGAACATATGGTAGCTAAATTCCAATGATTTGTCCACACATATATGCATTACATAATTAATCATAGTGTACGAAATACGAAGACCTCATCAGATGGAAAACAATGGATCCATGAGTTATATGTTTAGCGGCTAACTCTTACTCAATGTTTCAGGAGAACGCATGCTGAAATCTTTATTATCACAAGTGGGATTGATGTAGTGATCCAGGAAGAAGTCGCTGATAAATCTCCGAACCATCAGCAATTCACCAGCCGGGAGCGGTTCAAGGGTCCTCGGTTTTAAGATGAGCTGCAGTATTTTTAAGATCAGAATGTGCCATATGCGTGGAGTAGAAGATATTAATTAAGATAGACTTACTGGTACTAATTCGCGAGGATCGTCACAACTATCAGCAGATTTGCAGATGGAGATCATGTGTCTACAAACATAGTATCCACAAAGGTTGGTCCCTGCTTCTTGCTGAGGACACTGAATTTTTTTATACAAAATTAGTCATGTATTTGTCCTGTTAGGAACAACCTAACCGGTGTTAGATGTATTATTTTTTCCTTGGACAAAATAGAAAGAGGTTTATTTAGAATCTTGAACATTTGACTAGCGTAAGGAAAGGTATTTGTAGACTATTGGATAAATTTTCTGAAAATAATGGATTTCGGTGTGTTACCGGAGAAACGATCTCGTGCTGCAGAGGTAGTTTCCTCTTGAACAGGTTCCCTGTTTTAGTTTCCCACAATGCGAGCACACTGCAAATGATGATGAACTTTGACAACATCAATTATTGAACCAGATATGAATGCAAATTAATTTCAACGTCATAGAAATCAATACCTATCCAAGAATTGCTAAGGATGCGTCAGATCCTGAGCGTTTGTTGACTCTCTGAGAGAATCGATGTAGTAAACTGTGTTCTTCTTTGGAACAATGAATACCAATATCCAGCGATTGCTACATATTAAGAAAGCCATGAACTTACGAATGATGTCGAAATCTGAAAGACAATCAGTGTATGCGTGGTTGTTTACTTGACTTACCGTTCATGATATGGCCAGAGAAATTATGCTGCATGGGACATGTTTTTGAAGATACGGACGACCGTGTTAACGGCCCAGTCCCGTCGGTCCTTTTCATGTAATGTTGTGCCATTTGCTAATGCAGGATCTATGAAATACACACTCTCACTTTGTCTTGTCTGCGCGTCAATCCCCTAAGAGGAATAAAATGCAGTTAGCTATTTATCATTTGCAGCCTTGTATGGAGAAATTGATTAGAGTTTGTTAAGTACTTACAAAATCACGCATCTAACAAGAGTGGCATCGAGCACGTTGAAGTTGAAGAAGGGATGTAAGTCCTCGAAACTCACAATGATGGAACCAGCATCATGTCGGAAATGATCTCTGTTGTGTTGGACTAGCAAATGGTGATGACCTTCTGACATTTGATCCATGCAATATTCATGTAACTCACGGCAACTGGAGCTGCACTCATCAAAGTATTCGCCAACAAGAAATGGCTAGCCATGGACGTAATTGCGTGCTTCAAGTACGTCTGCTTTTCTTTTAGCAAGCAACAATTCTACTTCTTCATCATCCATGGCGTCAGAAATAATATTACTCCCCGATTCAAACAAGCTGTTGTTAATTTGGTTCTGGGCGATGAGTGCTTTAAGTAAGAGGAAATTGTTCTCTTTCCTCTTCACTTTCCCGCTGCGCTTCCTCGTGGTCGTGGGTGTAGCCTTTTTGGCCACTTCCTTCTTGGTACTTGAAGCATTTTTGGCAGAACGTCTGGTTGCCTGCACGGTAGACTGCCGAGCAGACGGTGAAGCTTGGACGGACTTCTTAGCAGACGGTTCATCTATGCCGGACCGCTGAGCCGGCGGTGCTGCTGTGACGGACTGTTGGGCTATAGGAGCAGAGGCATCAGACTGCTGACCATGCGTTGAAGCTATGTCGGGTTTCTGCGAAGATGGTGCCAACTTGTCGGTGTGCTGAGGAGGCCGTGCCAACGCGTTGGTTTGCTAAGCAGGAAGTGCTGATGCATTCGTATGCTGATCACGCGCCTGCGGACCGACGGACTGAGGAGCAATCGGTTCTGGACCTACACACTGCTTAGCAGGCGGTTCCGAAGCATCAGACTATTTAGCAGTCTGTTCCACCGGGTTGGTCTGTTGAGCATGTGCTGCAGCTGGGTCTCCCCCCGCTGCTTCAGCGGCCGGCATCTGAACCGGTGTTGCGTCATCAGCAGTTGTAGGCCTTGCCACTGGCTGCTTTGGGGCGGAGGATGACATGGCCTGTATGCCACAAAGTCGGTCCAGCTGATCACAGGTTGATGCATCAGCCCGCGAGAGCTGCTCTGGCAAGGAGAGCATCACCGGTTGAGGGGCGACAGTGGTTGCTATTGGCGGGGCTTCAGGAATCTCATCGATGAACTCTATTTCCTTTCGTGGCCACTGGATGTGATGTAACAGTGTTTCTCCCAAGGTCCTTTGCTCATCGAAGTCTCCTAGGACATTCTTCAGGGAAAATTCATTGAATCCAGGCTTTACTTCAGTCACGTAGCACTTCACACAGCTCGGCTTCAATGGCACATTGTCCAAGAACAGGCCATCTTCCAAGAAGGGTGGCAAACCCAGGTTGTTGCACATTTTAATGTACCTTCATAATCTGTAAGCACGCCCTTCAGTCCGTCTTTCATTCCAGATAGATCAGACATAGCATCATCACGAGCAGCTGCAGTCTCAGTGTCGTTGGGGTCAGCTGATGCACAACTACTCTTGTGCAGTGTTGTCGCGCAATAAGCAGCATCATCCATGCTCGCCTCCCCTCCCATCTGCTGGCTAACTGTCAGTGTTAGAGTCTTCTGCATCATCATTGACTCCTCAACATCCTTTCAAACAGCCGGATAAATCTCCTTCAACTTTTCAAACAATGCATTCTGCTTCATTTCACTCCTCGTTTTTTCATGCCGAGCCTCTCTTCTTTGCTGAGTGTGAAAGCCCTCTTGTGCAGGACATTAACACCTATACCCCTTGCACGGCCAGGGGGCTCTTTTGTGTCCAGAGCAATGGACAGAATGTCACATGGCCCTGAGTTCTTGTAGAACCTTCCAGGGATCTTGGAAGCCTCTACCATCACTTCATATAGTTTGGCATCACGTGCATTTTCAAAGTAATAAGTCCCGTCATCACGCCTCTTTGCACGTGCCCGCAAGTAGTCTCTGGCTCGTTCGCCCTTGATTTCACTAAAGGACGGATTCCCACCCGCCGCTACTGCTTCTTTGTCCTCCTGTTCCCATATCAGTTTCATGTCGTAGTATCCTGCCACACCCATACGGTGGGGGTGTATGTTCTTATTCTGAAGTTCCGATTGCTTGAAACTCTTCGCAACTAACTCTGGAGTTGCCCTGACCCTTTTGAATTCTGCCCAGTCTGCCTTTGTAATTTGGGGCTATGCGGGGATTGGGTCCTTGCCTTCACTCAAGTACTTCTTGTACAGCACGTGCTTCCAGTTTCTCCAAGCATCCTTAGCCTTCTTCAGTGCAGCATGTTCCACCTGCATTCTCCACTGCTCTAGAATGTTGAAGTGATCCATGATCTCCTGGACCATCCTTCGCCGTGTTTCTGTGTCAGCCTTCCGTAACCCCGGCAGATTAATGTTGAGCCTTGCCCTGCCAACAAATCCACACACACTCCTAAACCTCATGCGTCCTTTATCTGGTTTAGTTGGAGCCCAGGACTTTAAATCAATCTCGGTTACTTCATATACACCTTTAGGCTGGTGTGTGGGCTTCCTTGGAGCGTTCCTCTGTGTCCTGACCGGAAGGGTAATTGCTGCAGCTCTATCCCGTTCAAGACTACTTGATCCCTCACATTCTACTGAAGACCTAGGGTTGTCCGAATCAGAAGAAGATACATGGCCTGAATGAGTGTTGTCGCTGCTACTCGGCATCTACAGAGAACACATGCGAAACTCAGGAAAGGAGGATAAGAATAAAACTAACAACTTGGTATCAAGCTTTCTAAACATGCCATGCAATAATTTAGAAAATGTACGGCTAATTTGTTAAGTTTGTGTGACTCAGGCGCCCGCGATCTGTAAATAGGCAGTAACTTATTGGAACAAATACAGCTTATATGTAGTAAGGAAGATAGATAATGAACATATATACGCTCTTCGTTATTTATAGCCAATTTGGGAACATACAGAACGAAATTGGAAGAGGGATTGCGAGGAAATATGCCTCACCGCGATGGATAGCAGTAACTACCAGGCTTCTTAATGCAAACCCGGCCGGACCACGGGAGAGGTGAGGATTACTGCATCGATATGCTCAAGGGTGGCTGGCGAGCAAATGAAGACGCGAGGCGCGGGCTGCCGCGTGTTGGGAACAGCAGTGGAGGTAGGCTTGACGCCAAAGAGCGGGCACACGACCGGGGTGAGCACGGTGGCGCTGGAGAGGGTTCTGCTATGGATCTGGGGGAGGGGGGAGCTGGCAAAGGAGATTGGGTGGACTAGTTGAGTGAAACGCGGGCGGCCGGTGGGGGAGTATTGGCGGCCTAGGTGAAAAGGGTGAAAAATATCCCCGGTCGCCCCGCGCGCGGAAAGGCCTATGCAAACGGTTGCCTCTAAGCGCTCGTTTGCACAAACAGAATAATTTCATTTGAAATGAAGACGTACTAATTTTGAAATGAAGACGTGAGTTCATTGTTTCGCCTCTAAATTTTTCGCATGTAAACCAATCACAATTTTACCACGGGTTTGATTTGCTGGCGCATTTCAGGTCTCGTGTGCTATATGTAAGACATTTTTTGGCATTTACCGTGCATGTTGGCATATAAATCAATTCCTAGCCGGACTGCATTTCCTGTCGAAAGGGATGAGGATTGTCGTTCGATTTTTGAGCATCCAACGGTGCAGATGTACGATCCGTGGGGTTTGGGTTCTGGCCAATCAGAACGCACGACTCAGATCGCGCGCGCAGCGAGGGGGGCATCGGCCATGGTTTGGTAGGCACACGGCTTTCGTGTGTGAACCGTGTGCTATTTGAAAACATTTTTTTGGGAGGGGCTATTTGAAAACATGTACATGTGTTGTCGAAAGGGATGAGGATCGCCGTTCGATCAAGGAGAATCCAACGATGCAGACGTACGATCCGTGGGGTTTGGGTTATGGCCAATCAGAACGGACGACTCAGATCGCGCGCATGGCAGAGGGGTGGGGGGGGTGCATCGGCCACGGTTTAGTGGACACATGGCTTTTGTGAGTGAACTGTGTTCTCTTTGAAAACATTTACATTACCTAACATCATATTTTTGTTCGAATGAAAACATGAGTTCATCGTTTCGCCTCCAATTTTTCCACGGTAAGAAATCATGAGTATAGTGGAGAGTATCATATACTAGTATCATGAATATACAATACATATGATACTACCTTTAATTAATTATAGCGCATAGTATAATACATAGAGTATAGTATCATATATAGATCATATTTATTGCCATGCATGACACAAATTAGCATCGCATTTAACATGATAAAGTATCTACGTACTATATGTTACTCTAACCCTCTTTATATATATTTAATTCTTTACCACATCAGCATACTTGCTATTTCTGAGTGCATGACATCGTCGGCTATGATACCACCACTATGGCCATCCTTATATAGTGAGGAGCATCATATACTATATATATAGTATCATGCATATGATACTAGTGTATGATACTACGTATGTACCTTCATAGTGCATATATAGTATCATAGAGTAGTACTAGCTCCCTCTGTAAACTAATATAAGAGTGTTTAGATTACTAAATAGTGACCTAAACGCTCTTATATTAGTTTACGGAGGGAGTATATATCATAGATGACCGTATTTATGAATTGAGCCCTATAAGGCTGGTTGTAATGGGGAGTATTATATATATATATACTAGTAGTATCATGCATGCATATATATGATAGTGTAGCTAGGATACTACTTCCGTAATGCATAGTATCATAAGTTAACATCTTAGGTTGCCTTACTAATTGTCATGCATCACACAAAGTAGTAGTACAACATTTAATATGACACGGTATCATGATATGATACCACATCCTCTCTTGTGTGCCACATCATCCAGAAAGTCTAGTTGGCATGCATGATACCGCTTATGATAATACCATTACAACCAGCCTAAACCGGAAAGGAGGGAGTATGAGACTAGCCACAATGGAGAGTAGTACACTAGTAACATACACATATCCCTAGACTATATATGTTACTACCTTCATAGTGGGTAGTAACATAAGTGTAGTGTCATGCAAAGCTTCATTTCTTAGGTTACAGACTCATATTGCTGGGACATGTGATGCTACAGTAACTAGCTAAGTTACTGAAACTATCTCTAGATCTCCTCATTAACTTATTGCCACATAAGCAAGTTTGCTGAGTTGGAGTCGGTGTTACTGCTGAAGTTACTCCCACTGTGGGTAGTCTGATACTAGCTAGTCGTCTATGATATACTAGCTACCTCACTAAGAGCATGGTTAATAATACAGTGAAGGGTCGGCTATAAGAAGTTGCCATGTCATATACAGCCAACCTCTTAGCGGGCATGTACAATAATAAGTTTTATATACGTACTAGTTTATCAATAGTTGGCCCACCTTACATCCTCACAAAGTGTCTTGGGTCTCGTGTTGCAGCTGGCTCTACCAACCAAGAGTCCGCTTCTCTTATCTTTCCTCCAACTAATAAGCACATATATATTATTCTATTCCTTATAGCCAGACTACCCACAATGGGAGTAACATATGTAGTAACATCACACATATCTAGATAAAATAGATGATGTGGCAAGCAATAAATGAAGAAATGGAGGAAAGTGGATATGTGTGATGTTACTACGTACCTATGTTACTCCCACTGTGGGTATAGTCTTACTATAGTATGAGACTACCCACAATGGGAGTAACATAGGTAGTAACATCACACATATCAAGATAAATTTAGTAGATGATGTGGCAAGCAATAAATGAAGAAAGAGAGGAAAGTAGTAACATAGCTAGTTACTAGTAGTATGAGTAACATCACATATACATATCAAGGCAAGATGTGTCTATAGCCTAATAAATGAAGTGTTGCATGTTACCACACATATATGGTACTCCCCACTATAGAGGTAGTAACATAGACTAGTAACACATGGGCATGTTACTAATCTATGTTACTACCCATTGTGGCTAGTCTGAGTAACATCACACATCTCAAGGCAAGATGAGTCTATAGCCTAATAAATGAAGTGTTGCATGTTACTACACATATGTTACTCCCCACTATAGAGGTAGTAACATAGACTAGTAATATTCTATGTTACTACCCATTGTCGCTAGTCTTATGTCACTCTATTGTGTACTTACTTTCTCTAATGCATAGTATCATAGAGTAGCTAGTATCATATGTAGTACTTTATTTATATTGTCATGCATGACACATAGTAGATGGAGTTCGGACATCAACAAAATCGATATGTGCCTGTGGCGTGCTCTCACGATCACATGAAAAAAATTGGTAAAGTTTGGCACAAGTTTTGATGACCGCTCCTTCCAAACCGGAGCATCTCACATGAAGGATCATGGTTTTCCAAAAGGAGACGTGTCAATTCAAACTCCTGTGGTCGGAGACTTCATCGTTTGGGCTCATAAAAATTTCCACGGTAAGCAATCACCATTATACCACGGGTTTGATTTTCTGGCGCATTTCAGGTATCGTTAGCTATATTTAAGACATTTTTTGAGATTAACGTGCATTTTGTGCATAAAAATAAAATTACAACCGGAACTGCATGTGCTGTCGAAAGGGATGAGGATCGTCGTTCGACCTGGGAGCATCCAACAGTGCAGACGTATGATCCGTGGGGTTTGGGTTCTGGCCAATCAGAAAGCACGACTCAGATCGTGGGCGGGGTGGCGAGGTTTGGTCGGCACACGGCTTTCATCAATGAACTGTGTGCTATTCACAAACCAGATTGCATATTTTTGTTCACACATACTGTGGTGAGATCGATTGAGTGTGCTACCTCTATGATATAATAATCATAATAATAATAATAACAACAAAAAAACAGTTCATATTCATTGCCTGAGCTGACAGCATATCAGGGTCAACATATTAACGGTTCTTACATCAACAGAAAACCGGGCATAACTCACAAATTCAGTACACGCGACAGTTCTAAATTGAACGAATTAAGTTGCAGGGTAGGCATAAAGACTAGTCTTACGGCTTAATTCCCATGTACATGGGGGAACTGGGATCATTAAGTTGACCGCGAATGAACTTGGGGTTTTTGATGATTTTACGCTTCTCTGCTGCACTGGTGCGCGATCCCTTGGCTGGCAACTCATCAAATTCATCATACTCGTCCTGATTAGCAACATCGTCGACACCCAGTACCCTTCTCTTCCCATGCATTGCTAAATGGCCATTCTTATGCAAGGGATCTTCCACAAAGAAAATCTAGGTAGCATCGCTCGCAAGAATGAATGGGTCCGCATGATATGCCATTGTTGTCCTGTTAACATAGGTCTTCCTGTACTCATCAATCCTTACCTGACCAAGAGGGATCCATGCGCACCTGAATAATGCCACCTGAACTTTCACATAGTCAAGCTCCCAAATCTCTTTGATGGTTCCATAGTATACCCTTTTATCAGCTTCATTTACAGTCATGCATTCTATTCGAGCAGAGTTGTTTTGATACGAAGTCTTCTTATCACGTTCCTCAGTGTAGAACGTGTATCCATTTATGTCATGTGCTTGGTACGCCAACACCGTAGGTGATGGCTTTTGTGCCAACCACGTAGCAATGTCATCGATGGATCCTTGTGCCAAACGATTCTTCAGCCATTCGGCATACTTCTTAGTGTGCTCCTTCATCTCCACTTCTGATGAAGGCACCATTGGTAAGAAGCTTTGGCGTATCTCCGCCAAGTGTTCTTCGGCATAAGCGATGAGAACTGGGCTGTTAAGCAATACCGTCAAATGGTCTTTCTCTTCCAATTCTCCGGGTGCATCCATTTGTGTGCCAGGAAGGACCGGCTTACCTTTCAGCCTTCCCTCGTGGCGAGAGAGGGGCAAACCTATAGGTCTTTGTTTCATGTATTCGGTGCAAAACTCAACCACCTCCTCCGCGGTATAACCTTGTAGCATGCTTGCCTCTGGATGGTTTCGGTTCCGACAAATGCGCTTCAGTATTCCCATGAACTTCTCGAAGGGATACATGTTGCGAAGAAACACAAGACCACAATACTTTATCTCGTCGACAAGGTGCACAGTGAGATGGACCATGACATCAAAGAATGACGGTGGGAAAAACATCTCTAGGTTGGACAATATTCTTGCCATATCATCTTGCATATTATCCAACTCTTCAGGATCTACAACTTTCTACCATAGTTTGTTGAAGAAATCACAGAGGTCAATGAGTGTGTTTCTTATATCTTTGTCCATCAGATTCCTAATGGCCACCGGGAGGATTTGTGTCAACATTACGTGGAAATCATGTGACTTCATGTGTCCCAACTTCATTTTACCTGAGCTCACATCCACGAGACTTCTGATGTTTGCACAGTAGGAAGAGGGTGTCTTAACTGACAACAAATAGGTGAAGAACTGTGTTGCTTCTTTTGTACTGAAATTGTAACTCTGGCGAGCTTTGATGAATTTGTCATCATCTTCTGCTTCACTCTTGCGTTGTGATTGATTAGCAAGCATATCGAGCCGTGAACCGTCACCATCCTTTCTTTTACCTTTAATCTTGAGAAGAGTACCAAGGATGCTTTCACATACATTCTTCTCTACGTGCATGACATCGATGCAGTGACGTACACGTAGAATCTCCCAGTAAGGTAATTTCCAGAACACCGATTTCTTCTTAAACACTTGATCCTTCGGTGTTAGTTTCACCGTCAAAGGGTGGTTCTAGCCAAGCACAACATTAAATTTTTTAGCCATGTTGTGGACCACCTCCCCGTCATAGGGTCTTGGGGCCACACCTGCCTCTGCAGTACCATCAAATTCAGCTTTCATCTTTCGGTATGGGTGATTCATCCGCAAGAACCTACGATGACGCAAATACACTGTTTTGCGCGAGTTGGGAAGTCTTGTGCTACCTGTCCTATCCATGCATGTGACACACCCTACATCTCCCCTTGTTTTCTGCCCCGATGTGTTGCCTAATGTCAGCATATCTTGAATGGTGTGCACCAGCATCGCATGTAGATCGAAAATCTCCTTTCTGTAAGCATCATAACATTTTACAGCAGGCGCATATATCCACACTGTCAGCAGTTCTTCTACCACTAGCTGAAAGTAAATGTCGATGTCATTTCCAGGTTGCTTAGGGCCTTGGATAATCATTGACATCATAATGTATTTTTTCTTCATACACAACCAAGGAGCTAGGTTATATATGCACAGAAGCACCGACCATGTGCTGTGATTGGTGCTCATATCGCCAAAAGGATTCATCCCGTCAGTACACTCCCCGAGCCTTATACTTCTAGGATCCTTGGAAAAAATTTCAAACTTGTTGTCGATTAATTCCCACTGAGCCCCATCTTTCGGGTGCCTCATAAACCTATCCGCAATTCGCTCATCATGATGCCACCGCAACCTCTTTGCCTCTCTAGGGTTTGCAAACAAATGCCTCAACCTTGGAATTAAAGGCAAGTACCAAACAACCTTGAACGGGATTCCTGTCTTGACCTCGTCGTCCAATTTGTACTTGTCCTTTGCTCTCCTGCGCTTTTCTCGTGCATGCTTGCATGTGGGACATGCACGAAAATCTTTGTACTCACCATGGTACAATATACAATCATTCACACAAGCATGTATCTTCTGTACTTCAAGTTCAAATGGGCAAACAATTTTATTCGCTTCATTTGTGCTTCTGGGGAGCACATTATCTTCCGGAAGAATATCTTTGAAAATACCTAAGATCTCTGTGAAGCGCTTGTTTGATAGACCGTTTGCTGCTTTAAATCTGAGAAGCGCCAGGGTGGCACTCAACCTGGATACAATTCTTTCTTGGAGTCCGCATCAATGGTTGGCAGATCCTTGTACCCAATCATATCCTTTTCTGGGCCCTCGAAATCTGCAACCATAGCAGCAAAATCTGGCATATCAAGATCGTCATCATCTGCGTGGACGTCTTGGTTTTCCATTGGGCGTTTTGGCTTTCCGGTGTTCCATTGGTAGCTTGACGCCTCTGCCCCGATGTTAGATTCAACATCCATGTGACACTGATAGGGGTTTGGCATCTCGCTGCCTTGGGTATCTTCATCCATGACCTCCTCTTCACCGTGTCTGGTCCAACGTGTATATCCATCCATGAATCCCCTAGGGACTAAGTGCATCTGGACATCTGCAACTTCATGTGACTTTGTATTGACACAATCGGTACATGGATACAAGATGTAATCCGCATCACCAATTCTCCTCTTTGTACTTTCAGCCAAATTCATGAACTCTGTCACGCCACTGATAAAATCTGCGGTTTGCCGATTCTTCATCCATCGAGATCGTTCCATCTGTAGCAGACGAATGGTAATTAAAAACAAAACAACAACATTAATACACGGATTAACTGATTCCCAGAGATGCGTGCATAAATCACAAGGTTTTGTTTTAATAATTACTGAGGGCACTCCATGTTGTTATCCAGACGTGCAATGACAAAAATTAATGGCCAGCCAATTTACACGCAGAGTACTAGTACAAAACTACACTTAGGAATTGAATACCTTAATTAAGCCACTCACAAAAAGAATACCTTAATTAATTAGCCGTGTGGCGACCTCCACCCAGCAGACAAACAAGCGCGATGCGGCGGCACGCCAAGACAGCAGGGTCGAGAACCAAAGCTTGGGCGGCTGCCGCCTGAAGTTCGACCTCCACTATCCCGCCATCGACTGCGATGGATGTGCTCGAATCACGCCGCCACCGACCTCGATGGTTGAGCTCCTCCTATCTCCCGCCATAGACCAAGGATTGACCTCCTATGACGCCACCATCGCCCACCGATCGAGGATTGACCTCTTCTCCGGTAGCCGCTGCCTAGGCCGCCGCCGCCATCTCTATATGCAGAGCGGCTGTTTTTTACGGATATCCGCGGAGTGGCTGTTTACACGGTATCTCACCGTAACTCAATTATATGGACAGGGTAGTACATCACATACAATTATGTAACGGCAACCGTGTCTAACCTACGTTGTCTTCTCACACGGGTTGGTGCGGAAATCGTGTGTGACGTTGTAATACCAAACACAAACGACATTGAAAGATCGTGGATGTCGCCTAGAGGGGGGGTGAATAGGCGCTTTAAAATAATTACAGTTTAGGCTTGAACAAATGCGGAATAAACCTAACGGTTAATTTGACAAGCACAAAACCTAAAACAACTAGGCTCACCTATGTGCACCAACAACTTATGCTAAGCAAGGTAAATAACTAAGTGATAGCAAGATATATGACAAGAAACAATATGGCTATCACAAAGTAAAGTGCATAAGTAAAGGGCTCGGGTAAGAGATAACCGAGGCACGTGGAGACGATGATGTATCCCGAAGTTCACACCCTTGCGGATGCTAATCTCCGTTTGGAGCGGTGTGGAGGCACAATGCTCCCCAAGAAGCCACTAGGGCCACCGTAATCTCCTCACGCCCTCACACAATGCAAGATGCCGTGATTCCACTAAGGGACCCTTGAGGGCGGTCACCGAACCCGTACAAATGGCAACCCTTGGGGGCGGTCACCGAACCCGTACACTTTGGCAACCCTTGGGGGCGGTCACCGGAACCGGTCAAATTGCTTGGGGCGATCTCCACAACCTAATTGGAGACCCCGACGCTTGCCCGGAGCTTTACACCACAATGATTGAGCTCCGAACACCACCAACCATCTAGGGCGCCCAAGCACCCAAGAGGAACAAGCTCAAGGGCACCAAGCACCCAAGAGTAATAAGCTTCTCAACTTGTAACTTCCACGTATCACGTGGAGAACTCAAACCGATGCACCAAATGCAATGGCAAGGGCACACGGAGTGCCCAAATCCTTCTCTCTCAAATCCCACCGAAGCAACTAATGCTAGGGAGGAAGATGAGAGGAAGAACAAGAAGGAGAACACCAAGAACTCCAAGATCTAGATCCAAGGGGTTCCCCTCACATAGAGGAGAAAGTGATTGGTGGAAATGTGGATCTAGATCTCCTCTCTCTTTTCCCTCAAAAACTAGCAAGAATCCATGGAGGGATTGAGAGTTAGCAAGCTCGAAGAAGGTCAACAATGGGGGAAGAACACGAGCTCAAAGGATAAGGTAGAATGGGGAAGAAGACCCCCTTATATAGTGGGGGGAACAATCCAACCGTTACCCCTCACTTCAGCCCCGCAGAGAGCGGTACTACCGCTTGGCCAGCGGTACTACCGCTTGCCCTATAAGCGGTACTACCGCTCCCCCTTGCGGTACTGCCGCTGGGCCCAGAGCGGTACTACCGCGGTGGTCAAGGCGGTACTACCGCATACGAGCGGTACTACGGCCCCCACTGCCGCGGCTAGTACCGTAAAACCTGACACGAAAAAAGACCCCTCGAATCGAGGCGGTACTAGCACGAGACCGCAGCGGTACTACGGCTGGGGGCTACCAGCGGTACAACCGCTCTCGAGCGGTACTACCGCTCTAGAGCGGTACTACCGCTCCGGCCCGCGGTACTACCGCTAGGAAACCAAAACTGCCATAACTTCTGCATATGAGCTCCGAATTGAGCAAACTCAAGCTTGTTGGATAGAGGGAGACGAGTAGCAAACTCAAGCTTGGTTATAGTAAGAAGAGGCAGGGGAGGTATGCCAACAAATAGAGGAGTGAAACCTCCAACCGAGAAGAACCGGCATAACCTCCAACATCGAAAACATCGTAGAAGATGCGAGTGAACTCCGTTTTCGATGAACTCGAGCTTGTCATCAAGATGACCATAAGCTCCGAAACTCACAAAGAGAAGACCCAAACAAGAACCAATAAAGATGATGCAAGGATGCAATGGTTTGAGCTCTCTATGAACGATACGATCAAGCTACTCATCGAGAGCCCCCCTTGATAGTACGGCAATCGATCCTATAACCCGGTCTCCCAACTACCATCATGAGACCGGTAAAATAGAAAACCTATCAAGAGCAAACCTTTGCCTTGCACATGGTCTACTTGAGCTAGATGATGACGATCTTGACTCCCTCAAGTTGGACCACCTTTCTTGGTTGCGTTGGCTCGATGAAGACTAGTTGATTGCTCCCCCATGCTCCACTATGGGTGAGCCACTCTTCCGCACATCTTCACAAGTCCATTGTCACCACAATGGACGTCAAGCTTCAAGCATTTGATCTCTTCATGATGCTTCACTTGAACTTGCACACCGCAACATCTTCACAAGTCCATTGTCACCACAATGGACGGCAAGCTTCAAGCATTTGATCTCTTCATGATGCTTCACTTGAACTTGCACACCGCAACCTAACCCCACAAAGAACTCTCACGAAGAGCATGGGTTAGTACAAAAAGCGTAATTGACAATGCTTACCACACCATGGGATCGCTTGATCCCTCTCGGTACATCTTCTACGCTTTGTGAGTTGATCAAGTTGATTCACTCTTGACTTAGTCTTGATCAACCATGAATATTTTCAACTCTCTTCATTTGGATGATGTCTTGAAGATATACATGAATGATCACACAATCTTATTCTCCAAGACATGCTTGCAATAAGCTCAACTCTCACATGACCAATCTTTGGATAATTCCTTAATAACACCTTGGTCACCACATAAACTCCTTGAAACCAACACATGAACTTCAAGAAATGCCTATGGACAAATCCTTCAAATATAACTCAAGGCAACCATTAGTCCATAGAGATTGTCATCTTTTACCAAAACCAAACATGGGGGCACCGCATGTTCTTTCAGATATGTACAAACAGTGTGCCGTATACAACATATATATAGTGCCATTAGTAGTTCCCGACCGTTAGCTTATCTCCACAGTTTCCCCATTTCCCCCAAATCCCTACATAGCCTCCAAATTCCCTCGCGTGGCGCTGACATTGGGGGAATGCGGACGAGTGGTGCTGATGGTTTCGGTGCGGCTGCTCCTGCTCGTATCGCCGCCGAGCACTTGCCTAAGGTCATCAGAAGGCAGGTGTACTACGGATCTGAATCGTCCTGTCAGGTTCCAATCTATCCTGATCTTTTTTAGCATGTCCAAAGTATAGATCCTTGCTGAATCCGTCCTGAATGACCCCCCCAGGAAAGCAATCTGCCGCCGGATCCGGAGCTTGACTCCAGACTCCCGCAACATGAGTTCGACTCCGAGTTTTGCGCCACCAAGAAGTACCAAAAGCTGAGTTGTGTGCACGGGCACACTCCCGCTCGACGTGTATGCACGGAGGGATTCAACATTGGCAGGCGGTTTCTCAGTTGCCCCTTAGAGGTTAGTGCTAATTAAGTTCATCATTTTACTTCAGTTAATGCCACCGCTCATCCAGAATACTATTTAACATTGGCAAGGATATGAGGCTTGTGCCTTTCTTAACTGGCTGGATAAAGAATGGCATGGCAGGGCTCGGAGTGTTATCACCAAGCTCGCAGAAGATAACGTAAAGCTGAAGAAGAAACTGGCTGATCTAGAATGTACAATCAGTACGATGAAGCAAGAAAGAATCAATCACATGCAACAGATGAAAGCAAGAGACAAGAAGGAACTAGCATGTGTAGTTGTGGTTGTCGCATTAGCCATGTTCTATGCGCTGTTTGCAATGATGATTAGGGGTTTTGTTTGACAGTATTGCTAAAAGCACATCTAGATGTGCTCTAAGTAATGCACATCTAGGTCCTATGCCATTGATGTTACGCGAAGATTCATGCAGATATTTTTCTTTGTCTTTTTTCTTTTCCTTTCTAGTTTCATTATTACTGGCTTTATCAATAAGAAGAGCTCAATGTATTGCTTGCGAACTGTCCTACTCCGTTCGTACCGGTACCGGTGCATAATCCCAAAACTCGTTTCTTGTTTTTATCATGAAAAAGGAAACCAGCCAAATAGCCAATAGGAGTCCTGCGCAACCCCGGGAATTTGGAGCGACTGCGTACAAATAATTGCGGTTGATTATATCAGCGGTTAGATAATACGTCAACCCCCGCTTCAATCCCCGCTTCAATTGGCAGTTCCTCTTCTCTGCATACCCCGCTTAAGTGTCCACCATCTTCATCATCCTGGGCAGGCCGTGCTACACACTGGCACACACTCTGCAGCCATGTCGAGCGATAGCGAGGACGACAGTTCGGCCAGCAGTCTGGCCCCCGATGATAGGTCAACATCGGAATCATCCCGCTTGTCTTCCATGAGTCCGGTGTCGAGCCTAGACCTCGATTATATCCGGTTCATGGAAGGAACGCCGCCTCCGGAGTCGTCAGACGACAACCAGACGGACAAGGAGCCATCGGAGGACGAAGAAGAGGACGACGATAATGATGAGGAGGAATGGTCGAACGAGGAGGAGGACGACGACGACAGCAACGACGATGACGACGGCGGCCGCGATGAAAAGCCAACGGTCAGCGGCAAGAAGCGTCCTCGCCAAGACGATGTCGCGGGGTCATCCAACAAGAACAACAAGAAGAAGAAGGACTAAATTAAGCAGACTGTATATATCTCTGTTTATCTTGTAAATCTCATTGCAGACGGTTAGTAATATGTATTCGACAGAGATCCTCTACATAATCGCCAACAGGTTGGTTTGTTGAACTGTGTGCCCTGACGAGCACACAATTCACAAAAAAAAGACCGTATGGGCTGTCTATAATGATCGCACACAATTCTGATTACCGACCTGTTTGCCGGGTATCACACACATCTTGATACGCCGAATCGTTTGTGTTCACCTCACTCATCGCAAATGGTTCATCGGAGTGAACTGTATGCCGTATATCGCACACACCTTGATCTGGCTGCCCGTTTCTGTTGTTCTGTCTCATCGCAAACAGTTCGTACATATCAACCGTATGCCCCTCATCGCACACGCAACTATAATCTGAACCGTGTTTGATGTATCATTCATCGCAAACGTTTTGCATCATTTCTGACGGTTTTCATACAACACCGTTTGCGATTATTGCGTCTCACACAGTTTCTCAAAGGGTCTCTGATCGTAGTGTCGCGTTAGCAGCATCCTGCAGTAGTGGTTGTTGTTCTAGGAACAATTGGAGATGCATTGGATGCTCGGCTCACTCACAAGGAAGGTGGTGTCACCATGTGCTTTTTGGAGTCAAGCTAGGATGATCAATGAACTACTTTGATTGGTATCTACTACATCCTTCCATTGATATCCTGGTAACAAGTATCATCATCGTCTTCATGCACACATTTCTTGCATCAACCTTGTGTAGGTTGCATCATGGCATGTAATTCATTCTCTCTTGTGATATATGTTTCCTTTCTCAAAGCATCCCAACAATGATATCTTATTGCTAGTTGTGATGTCTTTGATGTTCGTGTGTGGAATTCTTTGATATATAATAAGACAATATTTAGCCTTGTGCTATGCTTTTCAAGCAAAGATCTTATCAATATATTTTATGACTTCCGTTTGGGTTTCCTCTTCTTCCCTTGAGTAACCATTTCTTGTGTGCATCCTTCTTTGTGGATTGATATCATTTCATCTACCTATAATCTTATACACTTGAGAGAAGTTACATCTTTAGTGGATTTCGTTATTCTTTCACGTCCACCTTTCTTTCCTTTGTATTTCCTAGGTGGCTCCATGAAAGGATTTGTCTTGAGTGCGGATCTTATATCTTTGCATCTTGTTGCACTCTTGTGTGGTGAAGATTATTTTCCTCATGCTTGTCTTTACGAGGCTTTTGCCATCTTAATTGGTATCCCTCGTCTTGATGAGGCTTTCATCTTTTATCTTCACCATGGGTTGTCGCAAGCCTTGTTGTTAATTCACATTTTAGTGAGCTTGTGAACCCATTTGCTTGTTGGGTGTGTGTGGGGAGGACATGTCATGCATCGTGTATCTCAATTATCCAAGACTATGTTGATGCTTTATGCTCATCCTTATATTAGTCTTCTCAAGTGCTTTGTCATGACTCACACACATCATTTTGGTTGATCCTATTCTTAAGTTGCCTCTTTTACATGTTGCTCAACCATTTGTTTGTTGCAAGTGCTAGGCTTTGTTTCCTATATGCTCACTTGCACTTGTTGTGAGTTTCTATTGATTTTGGGGGAGCTATGATCCTATTTTGTGTACTGTATATCCAAATACAAACATTCTTATGTGTGCACAAATCATGGGGAGCTTCTCTAGTTTCTTTAGTACACTCTTTTGTTCATATCGTAATATCCTTTTTTCTTGTGGCTCATAGGATCTTTGGTCTAGTTCGTTCAATTGATATCCTTTGATTGCTTGCTTCAATTGGTATATTTTGATTGCATGATTGCTTGTTTCTCTCTTTGCTATGTCTTTGTGGCATATCATACTTTTGCAATCTTTGGGCCTCAATATAGTATGTCTTCCTCCAAGTATTTACCATTGGATATGTGTATTGCATTCCACTCTCTTGTTGAGAGATACACAATTTATGGAGGAACACTTTTTATATTGGCCTTCTAAGCTTTTCGCCCATTTTGGCAATCGATGCCAATGGGGGAGAAGTTTCAGAGAGTTCTGTGGATAAGTTTAGAGAGTTATTTCTTCTTGCTTTGGTTTTGTTCCTAAGCATTTGCATCTCATACACATGCATTATTGGTTGTTGCATTGCATGGTGATGCATAATTCCTTATATAAACTACTTGAAAGTGATTGTCATCAATTACCAAAATGGGGGAGATTGAAAGGACATGCAGTGCCCCCATGTGTGGTTTTGGTAATTGATGACAATCTCTATGGACTAACGGCTGCCTTGAGTTATATTTGAAGGATTTGTCCATAGGATTGTCTTGAAGTCCATGTGTTGGTTTCAAGGAGTTTATGAGATGGCCAAAGTGCTTTTCAAGGAATTATCCAAAGATTGCTCATGTGAGAGTTGAGCTTATTGCAAGCATGTCTTGAAGAAGAAGATTGTGTGAACATTCAAGTTTACCTTCAAGACATCATCCTAATGAAGAGAGTTGGAAAGATTCAAGGTTGATCAAGACTAAGTATAGAGAGTGATTCAAGTTGATCAACACACAAAGCGCACAAGTTGTACCGAGAGGGACCAAGTGATCCCATGGTATGGTAAGCATTGTCCATTACACTTTGTGTACTAACCCATGGTCTACGTGAGAGTTCTTTGTGTGGTTAGGTATGTTTCCATGGTCTTGCGTCAAGAGGAAGATCTCATACAACCCATGGAGGATGGCATCAAGTGGTGATTGTCATCAAGTTTGCAGTGTGCAAGTTCAAGTGGAGCAACACGAAGAGTGGCTCACCCATAATGAAGTATGGGGGATCAATCAAGCTTGAAGCTTGCCGTCCATTGTGGTGTCAATGGTATTGTGAAGATGTGCCGAAGAGTGGCTCACCCATAGTGGAGTATGGGGGAGCAATCAACTAGTCTTCATCGAGCCAACACAATCATGAAAGGTGGTCCAACTTGAGGAAGTCAAGATCGTCATCATCTAGCTCAAGTGGACTATGTGCAAGGCAAAGGTTTGCCCTTGATAGGTTTTTATTTTACCGGTCTCATAGTGGTAGTTGGGAGACCGGGTTGTAGGATCGATTGTCGTACTATCAAGGGGGTGCTCTCTAGTGAGTACCTTGATCGTATCGTTCATCGAGAGCTCAAACCATTGCATACTTGCATCATCTCTCTTGGTTCTTGTTTGGTTCTTATCCTTGTGATATTTGGATTCCATGGTCATCTTCTTGACAAGCTCGAGTTCATCGAAAACCGATTGCATATGCATCTTCTTTTGTGTTTTCGGTGTTGGAGTTTTTACCGGTCTTAATTGAGAAAGGGTTCTCACCATTTTATTTTGGGTAATTTCTCAAATGCTATTTCTTGATATTTCTATCAAGATTGTGTTTGCTCTTGTCCTTAGCTTTCCAACAAACTTGATTTCGTTGAATTTGGAGCTCGTATGCGAAAGTTGTGGCTGTTTTGATATTACCTGTTTTACATAGAGAGGTTGTACCGCCCCATAGAGAGGTTGTACCGGTTGACCGGTACAACCGGTGTTTGGAGCGGTTGTACCGCTCCAGAATTGGTCTGAAGGTTGTACCGGCCATGTACCGCTCTACCACCGGACTAGTTTCTGTTTTGGAGCTGTTCTTGGGCGGTTGTTGACCTGTTGTACCGGTTAGTTCAGTTTAACCGGTACTACCGGTTCCCCGGGATGTTGTACCGCTCAGGGCTTTTTCCTTCAGGTTGGTTTTTCCTCTGGTTTGACCGGTTGTACCGGTTCATGCGCCGGTTGTACCGGTCCTACAGTTTTCTGCACATAACGGGCAGATTCGTGGGGACCTATAAAAGGGGGTCTTCTTCCCCATTGGACTCTATCCTTTAAGCTCGTGTTCTTCCCCCATTGTTGACCTTCTGCGAGCTTGCTAACTATCAATCCCTCCATGGATTCTTGCTAGTTTTTGAGGGAAAAGAGAGAGGAGATCTAGATCCACATTTCCACCAATCACTTTCTCCTCTATGTGAGGGGAACTGCTACCTCTTGAGCATGCGTTGGTTTCCCTTGAAGAGCAAAGGGTGATGCAGCAAAGTAGCGTAAGTATTTCCCTCAGTTTTTGAGAACCAAGGTATCAATCCAGTAGGAGACTACACGCAAGTCCCTCGTACCTGCACAAAAAACCAAGAACCCTGCAACCAACGCGATAAAGGGGTTGTCAATCCCTTCACGGCCACTTACAAAAGTGAGATCTGATAAAGATAATAAGATAAATATTTTTGGTATTTTTGTTGTATAGATTGGAAAATAAAGATTGCAAAAATAAACGGCGGCAGAAATAGCTAGTTGTCGGGAGATTAATATGATGGAAAATAGACCCGGGGGTCATAGGTTTCACTAGTGGCTTCTCTCAAGATAGCAAATTCTACGGTGGGTGAACAAATTACTGTCGAGCAATTGATAGAAAAGTGCATAGTTATGAGAATATCTAGGCATGATCACGTATATAGGCATCACGTCCGTGACAAGTACAATGGAACGATTCTGCATCTACTACTATTACTCCACACATCGACCGCTATCCAGCATGCATCTAGAGTATTAAGTTCGTAAGAACAGAGTAACGCATTAGGCAAGATGACATGATGTAGAGGGATAAACTCAAGCAATATGATATAAACCCCATCTTTTTATCCTCGATGGCAATAATACAATACGTGCCTTGCTGCCCCTGCTGTCACTGGGAAAGGACACCGCAAGATTGAACCCAAAGCTAAGCACTTCTCCCATTGCAAGAAAGATCAATCTAGTAGGCCAAACCAAACTGATAATTCGAAGAGACTTCCAAAGATATTAAATCATGCATAAAAGAATTCAGAGAAGAATCAAATAATGTTCATAGATAATCTTGATCATAAACCCACAATTCATTGAATCTCGACAAACACACCGCAAAAAGAATTACATCGAATAGATCTCCAAGAGAATCGAGGAGAACTTTGTATTGAGATCCAAAGAGAGAGAAGAAGCCATCTAGCTAATAACTATGGACCCGAAGGTCTATCGTAAACTACTCACACATCATCGGAGAGGCTATGGTGTTGATGTAGAAGCCCTCCGTGATCGATTCCCCCTCCGGCAGAGCGCCGGAAAAGGCCCCAAGATGGGATCTCACGGGTACAAAAGGTTGCGGCAGTGGAAATAGGGTTTTGATACGTCTCCAACGTATCTATAATTTTTTATTGTTCCATGCTATTATATTATCTGTTTTGGATGTTCAATGGGCTTTATTATACACTTTTATATTATTTTTGGGACTAACCTATTAACCGGAGGCCCAGCCCAAATTGCTGTTTTTTTTGCCTATTTCAGTGTTTCGAAGGAAAGGAATATCAAACGGAGTCCAAATGGAATGAAACCTTCGGGAACGTGATTTTCGGAACAAACGTGATCCAGAGGACTTGGAGTGGACGTCAAGCAATCAACAAGGAGGCCACGAGGCAGGGGGCGTGCCTGCCCCCTGGGCGCGCCCCCACCCTCGTGGGCCCCTCGTAGCTCTCCTGGCCGACCTCTTTCGCCTATGTATACTCATATACCCTGGAAACATCAAAACAGGAGCAAAAACCCTATTTCCACCGCCGCAACTCTCTGTACCCGTGAGATCCCATCTTGGGGCCTTTTCCGGCGCTCCGCCGGAGGGGGCATTGATCACGGAGGGCTTCTACATCAACACCATAGCCCCTCCGATGATGTGTGAGTAGTTTACCTCAGACCTTCGGGTCCATAGTTATTAGCTAGATGGCTTCTTCTCTCTGGATCTCAATACAAAGTTCTCCTCAATTCTCTTGGAGATCTATTCGATGTAATCTTCTTTTGCGGTGTGTTTGTTGAGATCCGATGAATTGTGGGTTTATGATCAAGATTATCTATGAACAATATTTGAATCTCCTCTGAATTCTTTTATGTATGATTGGTTATCTTTGCAAGTATCTGCGAATTATCAGTTTGGTTTGGCCTACTAGATTGATCTTTCTTGCAATGGGAGAAGTGCTTAGCTTTGGGTTTAATCTTGCGGTGCTCGATCCCAGTGACACTAGGGGAAACGACACGTATTGTATTGTTGCCATCGAGGATAAAAAGATGGGGTTTATTTCATATTGCTTGAGTTTATCCCTCTACATCATGTCATCTTGCTTAAAGCGTTACTCCGTTCTTATGAACTTAATACTCTAGATGCATGCTGGATAGCGGTCGATGTGTGGAGTAATAGTAGTAGATGCAGGCAGGAGTCGGTCTACTTGTCACGGATGTGATGCCTATATACATGATCATACTTAGATATTCTCATAACAATGCTCAATTCTATCAATTGCTCGACAGTAATTTGTTCACCCACCGTAATACTTATGCTATCTTGAGAGAAGCCACTAGTAAAAACTATGGCCCCGGGGTCTATTTTCCATCATATTAATCTCCCGTCAACAAGCTATTTCTGGCGCCATTTATTTTGCAATCTTTACTTTTAATCTTTATCATAAAAATACCAAAAAAATTATCTTATCATCTCTATCAGATCTCACTTTTGCAAGTGGCCGTGAAGGGATTGACAACCCCTTTATCGCGTTGGTTGCAAGGTTCTTATTTGTTTGTGTAGGTACAAGGGACTTGAGCGTGGCCTCCTACTGGATTGATACCTTGGTTCTCAAAAACTGAGGGAAATACTTATGCTACTTTGCTGCATCACCCTTTCCTCTTCAAGGGAAAACCAACGCAGTGCTCAAGAGGTAGCAGGTTTCGTGGTGCTCTCGGATGTTTTCGGGGTATATGAGTATATATAGGCGAAAGAAGTAGGTCGATGGAGCCACGAGGGTGGGGGCGCGCCTACCCCCCTGGGCGTGCCCTCCTACCTCATGGCCGCCTCGTTTCTCCCTTGACGTCCACTCCAAGTCTCCTGGATTGCGTTTGTTCCAAAAATAACTCTCCCGAAGGTTTCATTCCGTTTGGATTCCGTTCGATATTCCTTTTCTGCGAAACACTGAAATAGGCAAAAATTAGCAATTTGCACGGGGCCTTTGGTTAGTAGGTTAGTCCCAAAAATAATATAAAAATGCATAACAAAGCCCATTAAACATCCAAAACAGATAATATAATAGCATGGAACAATCAAAAATTATAGATACGTTGGAGACGTATCAAGCATCCCCAAGCTTAATTCATGCTCGTCCTCGAGTAGGTAAATGACAAAAACAGAATTTTTGATGTGGAATGCTACCTAGCATAATTCTCAATGTAATTTTCTTTATTGTGGCATGAATGTTCAGATCCGAAAGATTCAAGATAAAAGTTTAATATTGATATAAAAATAATAATACTTCAAGCATACTAACAAAGCAATCATGTCTTCTCAAAATAACATGGCCAAAGAAAGTTATCCCTACAAAATCATATAGTCTGGCTATGCTCTATCTTCATCACACAAAATATTTAAATCATGCACAACCCCGATGACAAGCCAAGCAATTGTTTCATATTTTTTATGTTCTCAAACTTTTTCAATCTTCACGCAATACATGAGCGTGAGCCATGGACATAGCACTATATGTGGAATGGAATGGTGGTTGTGGAGAAGACAAAAAAGGAGAAGATAGTCTCACATCAACTAGGCGTATCAACGGGCTACGGAGATGCCCATAAATATATATCAATGTGAGTGAGTAGGGATTGCCATGCAACGGATGCACTAGAGCTATAAGTGTATGAAAGCTCAACAAAAGAAACTAAGTGGGTGTGCATCCAACTCGCTTGCTCACGAAGACCTAGGGCATTTTGAGGAAGCCCATCATTGGAATATACAAGCCAAGTTATATAATGTAAAATTCCCACTAGTATATGAAAGTGACAACATAGGATACTCTCTATCATGAAGATCATGGTGCTACTTTCAAGCACAAGTGTGGTAAAAGGATAGTAACATTGTCCCTTCTCTCTTTTTCTCTCATCTCTTTTTTTTATTTGGGCCTTTTCCTTCTCTTTTTTTGGCCTCTTTTTTTCTTTTTCTTTTCTTTCGTCTAGAGTCTCATCCCGACTTGTGGGGGAATCATAGTCTCCATCATCCTTTCCTCACTTGGGACAATGCTCTAATAATGATGATCATCACACTTTTATTTACTTACAACTCAAAAATTACAACTCAATACTTAGAACAAAATATGACTCTATGTGAATGCCTCCAGCGGTGTACCGGGATATAATCTAGAGTGACATATATGAAAGAATTATAAAGGTGGCCTTGCCACAAATACGATGTCAACTACATGATCATGCAAAGCAATATGACAATGATGAAACGTGTCATAACAAATGAAACAGTGGTAAGTTGCATGGCAATATATCTCGGAATGGCTATGCAAATGCCATAATAGGTAGGTATGGTGGCTGTTTTGAGGAAGGTATATGGTGGGTGTATGATACCGGCGAAAGGTGCGTGGTATTATAGAGGCTGGCAATGGTGGAAGGGTGAGAGTGCGTATAATCCATGGACTCAACATTAGTCATAAAGAACTCACATACTTATTGCAAAAATCTATTAGTTATCGAAACAAAGTACTACGCGCATGCTCCTAGGGGGATAGATTGGTAGGAAAAGACCATCGCTCGTCCCCGACCGCCACTCATAAGGAAGACAATCAATAAATAAATCATGCTCCAACTTCATCACATAACGGTTCACCATACGTGCATGCAACGGGAATCACAAACTTTAGAACAAGTATTTTGTCAAATTCACAACTACTCAACTATCATGACTCTAATATCACCATCTTCATATCTCAAAACAATTATCAAGTATCAAACTTCTCATAGTATTCGATGCACTTTATATGATAGTTTTTATTATACCCATCTTGGATGTTCATCACATTAGGACTAATTTTGTAGCCAAAGCAAATTACCATGCTGTTCTATAAGAATCTAAAAATAATATAAGTGAAGCATGAGAGATCAATAATTTCTATAAAATAAAACCACCACCGTACTCTAAAAAGATATAAGTGAAGCACTACAGCAAAATCATATAGCTCAAAAGATATAAGTGAAGCACATAGAGTATTCTAATAAATTCCGAGTTATGTGTGTCTCTCCAAAAGGTGTGTACAGCAAGGATGATTGTGGTAAACTAAAAAGCAAAGACTCAAATGATACAAGACGCTCCAAGCAAAACACATATTATGTGATGAATAAAAATATAGCATCAAGTAAAGTTACCGATATACGAAGACGAAAGAGGGGATGCCTTCCGGGGCATCCCCAAGCTTAGGCTTTTGGTTGTCCTTGAATTTTACCTTGGGTTGCCTTGGGCATCCCCAAGCTTTGGATCTTGCCACTCCTTGTTCCAAAATCCATCAAATCTTTACCCAAAAACTTGAAAACTTCACAACACAAAACTCAACAGAAAATCTCATGAACTCCGTTAGCGAAATAAAACAAACCATCACATTAAGGTACTGTAATGAACTCATTATTTATTTATATTGGTGTTAAACCTACTGTATTCCAACTTCTCTATGGTTCATACCCCCCGATACTAGCCATAGATTCATCAAAATAAGCAAACAACACGCGAAAAACAGAATCTGTCAAAAACAGAACAGTCTGTAGTAATCTGTATCAAACGTAAACTTCTGGAACTCCAAAAAATTTACCAAATTAGGACGACCAGGGTAATTTGTATATTAATGTACTGCAAAAATAATCAGGGTAAAATCTCTCTTCTGTGATTTATGAAATATATTTTCGTGAGCGCAAAGTTTCTGTCTTTTACAGCAAGATCAAACAACTATCATCCAAGAAGATCCTAAAGGCTTTACTTGGCACAAACACTAATTAAAACACAAAAAACACAATCATAGAAGTAGCATGATGAATTATTTATTACTAAACAGAAACAAAAAGCAAGAAACAAAAATAAAATTGGGTTGCCTCCCAACAAGTGCTATCGTTTAACGCCCTAAGCTAGGCATTGAGATTTCGATGATGCTCACATGAAAGACAAGAATTGAAGCGCAAAGAGAGCATCATGAAACACATGACAAACACATCTAAGTCTAACATACTTCCTATGCATAGGCATCTTATAGGCAAACAAATTATCATAGCAAGCAAAAACTAGCATATGCAAGGAAGTGGAAAGAAACAATAGCAATCTCAACATAACGAGAGGTAATTTAGTAACATGAAAATTTCTACAACCATATTTTCCTCTCTCATAATAATTACATGTAGGATCATAAGAAAATTCAACATTATAGCTATCACATAGCATATTCTCAACACGATCCACATGCATGCAAAGTTGACACTCTTCCAAAATAGTGGGAATATCATTAACTAAAGTCATGACCTCTCCAAACCCACTTTTATCAAAAATTTCATAAGATTGAACATTCTCCAAATATGTGGGATCTAAAGTTGACACTCTTCCAAACCCACTTTCAATAATATTCCAAACACTATTATCAATCTTATATTCATCATGGGGCTTAAATAAATTTTCAAGATCAAAAGAAGAATCACCCCAATCATGATCATTGCAACAAGTAGTGGACATAGCAAAACTAGCATCCCCAAGCTTAGGGTTTTGCATATTATTAGCACAATTGACATCAAGAGAATTTATCATAAGATTATTACAATCATGCTTTTCATCGAAGGAACTATCAAGTATGGGTGCAATAGCAACGATCTCATGTTTAACATAAGGAACTATAGCAAATTCGTCTTCATAAATATTGGCATCATGGCCACAAGAATAGCAAGCATCATGTTCATCAAGGGATATTTCAATCAAATCATCGGAATCACAATTATCTATAGATTCATGCATATCATTATTTTCTTCCAAAGCAACGGTCATAAGTTCTTTGACATAGACATTATGGGCATAGTTTTCATAGCAATAATTAAGTATGTCAAAAATTTCAGATTTGTAGAGAGTAATATCATATTTTTCAATCAAAGAAGCAACTTCATAAGCACCCTTAAAAACGACAAATTCTTCAATTTGTTCGATATCATAGTAACTATAAACACCCTTTCCATAAGAAGATAAGATTTCATTATCATTAAACTCACATAGGTAGGGAAGGTGTATTTTAGGGTTCTTAGAGCAACAAGTAAAATCATAAATTTCACAAAGGTTCCAAGCATAGCATGGCAAACTATTTATTTGATACCATAAGAGCTTCCCCTTTTCATACAAACGATGATGCACAAAATGAGCATGCTCATCTAAAGATTTTCCCTCAACTAAACTAGTTGGGGTTTCAGCACGAGCACATATAGATCGAAGATGATCCAAGTAGAACACTTTAAGTGGATCCATATCAATAGATTTTAGCAAGCAAAGATGCAAGCAAATAGAAGGCACATGGAAACGCAAACAAAAAGACACACGGGAAGAAGGCGAAGAAAAGGCAAAGGTGAAGTGGGGGAGAGGAAAACAAGAGGCAAATGGCAAATAATGTAGTGCGAGGGATAAGAGTTTGTGATGGGTACTTGGTATGTCTTGACTTGTGCGTAGATCTCCCTGGCAACGGCGCCAGAAATCCTTCTTGCTACCTCTGGAGCATGCGTTGGTTTTGCCTTGAAGAGGAAAGGGTGATGCAACAAAGTAGCATAAGTATTTCCCTTAGTTTTTGAGAACCAAGGTATCAATCCAGTAGGAGACTACACGCAAGTCCCTCGTACCTGCACAGACAATCAAGAACCTTGCAACCAACACGATAAAGGGGTTGTCAATCCCTTCACGGCCACTTGCAAAAGTGAGATCTGATAAAGATAATAAGATAAATATTTTTGGTATTTTTGTTTTATAGATTGGAAAATAAAGATTGCAAAAATAAACGGCGGCAGAAATAGCTAGTTGACGGGAGATTAATATGATGGAAAATAGACCCGGGGGCCATAGGTTTCACTAGTGGCTTCTCTCAAGATAGCAAATTCTAAAGTGGGTGAACAAATTACTGTCGAGCAATTGATAGAAAAGCGCATAGTTATGAGAATATCTAGGCATGATCATGTATATAGGCATCACGTCCGCGACAAGTAGACCGAAACGATTCTGCATCTACTACTATTACTCCACACATCGACCGCTATCCAGCATGCATCTAGAGTATTAAGTTCATAAGAACAGAGTAACGCATTAGGCAAGATGACATGATGTAGAGGGGTAAACTCAAGCAATATGATATAAACCCCATGTTTTTATCCTTGATGGCAACAATACAATACAATACGATACGTGCCTTGCTGCCCCTGCTGTCGCTGGGAAAGGACACTGCAAGATTGAACCCAAAGCTAAGCACTTCTCCCATTGCAAGAAAGATCAATCTAGTAGGCCAAACCAAACTGATAATTCAAATAGACTTGCAAAGATATTAAATCATGCATAAAAGAATTCAGATAAGAATCAAATATTGTTCATAGATAATCTTGATCATAAACCCATAATTCATCGGATCTCGACAAACACACCGCAAAAAGAATTACATCGAATAGATCTCCAAGAGAATCGAGGAGAACTTTGTATTGAGATCCAAAGAGAGAGAAGAAGCCATCTAGCTAATAACTATGGACCCGAAGGTCTGTGGTAAACTACTCACACATCATCGGAGAGGCTATGGTGTTGATGTAGAAGCCCTCCGTGATTGATTCCCCCTCCGGCAGAGCGCCAGAAAAGGCCCCAAGATGGGATCTCACGGGTACAGAAGGTTGCGGCGGTGGAATTAGGGTTTCGTGGTGCTCTCGGATGTTTTCGGGGTATATGAGTATATATAGCGAAAGAAGTAGGTCGGTGGAGCCACGAGGGTGGGGGGCGCGCCTACCCCCCTGGGCACGCCCTCCTACCTCGTGGCCGCCTCGTTTCTTCCTTGACGTCCACTCCAAGTCTCCTGGATTGCGTTTGTTCCAAAAATAACTCTCCCGAAGGTTTCATTCCGTTTGATATTCCTTTTCTGCGATACACTGAAATAGGCAAAACAACAACAATTTGCACTGGGCCTTTGGTTAGTAGGTTAGTCCCAAAAATAATATGAAAATGCATAACAAAGCCCATTAAACATCCAAAACAGATAATATAATAGCATGGAACGATCAAAAATTATAGATACGTTGGAGACGTATGAGGAACCCCTTGGATCTAGATCTTGGAGTTCTTGGTGTTCTCCTTCTTGTTCTTCCTCTCATTTCCCTCCCTAGAATTAATTACTTTGGTGGGATTTGGGAGAGAAGGACTTGGGCACTCCGTGTGCCCTTGCCATTGCATTTGGTGCATCGGTTTGAGTTCTCCACGGTGATACGTGGAAGTTACAAGTTGAGAAGCTTATTACTCTTGGGTGCTTGGTGCCCTTGAGCTTATTCCTCTTGAGTGTTTGGGCGCCCTAGACGGTTGGTGGTGTTCAGAGCTCAATCATTGTGGTGTAAAGCTCCGGGCAAGCGTCAGGGTCTCCAATTAGGTTGTGGAGATCACCCTGAGCAAGTTGACGGGTACCGGTGACCGCCCCCAAGGGTTGTCAAAGTGTACGGGTTCGGTGACCGCCCCCAAGGGTTGCCATTTGTTTGGGTTCGGTGACTGCCCTCAAGGGTCCCTTAGTGGAATCACGTCATCTTGCATTGTGCGAGGGCGTGAGGAGATTACGGTGGCCCTAGTGGCTTCTTGGGGAGCATTGTGCCTCCACACCGCTCCAAACGGAGATTAGCATCCGCAAGGGTTTGAACTTCGGGATACATCTCGTCTCCGCGTGCCTCGGTTATCTCTTACCCGAGCCCCTTACTTATGCACTTTACTTTGTGATAGCCATATTGTTTCTTGTCATATATCTTGCTATAACCTAGTAGTTTATCTTGTTTAGCATAAGTTGTTGGTGCACATAGGTGAGCCTAGTTGTTGTAGGTTTTGTGCTTGACAAATTAACCGCTAGGTTTATTCCGCATTTGTTCAAGCCTAAACCATAATTATTTTAAAGCGCCTATTCACCCCCCTCTAGGCGACATCCTCGATCTTTCACTTGTGATCATCGACGACATCCGCAACATGCAACTCCAATCTCATCTTCTCCTCCTCAATTCTTTTCAATTTTTTCTTTAAGTAATTGTTTTCTTTTTCAACTAAATTTAACCTATCGACAATAGGGTCGGTTGGAATTTCCGGTTCACAAACCTCCTAGATAAAAACATCTATGTCACGTTGGTCGGCATAATTGTCATAAACACTGAATGAAACAAATAGTTACAAAAGATAATATATACCACATCCGAATCATAGACAGGACGAGGGCCAACGGAGGCGGATGCCAAAACCATCACACTATATAATAACAAACAATAATAAAAGTAAGAAAATTATACAAGTATCTATCTAAAGCATACAATTAGAATTTTTTTTCTTTTAGAAAGAAGATAAGAACAAGAGGCTCACCATGGTGGTGCCGACGACAAGATCAGCGCGGGCGATCGACGGCGGTGAGGACGGGGATGGGACAGGACATACCACCAAGCCTAGAGAAATCTTGAGGAAAATGGAGCTTGGACAAGGAGCTTCGAGAGGAGAAAGCTTAACTGTGGCTCGGGCATTTCATCGAACACCTCATGTGCATAGGAGGTGAGATAGAGCACCACAAACCATTCACACGGCCGGCAAAAAAACAGAGCAATGGCTCTGCTCGTGGGTAGGGGCGGGAGTATATATAGGCCTCTCTTTAGTCCCGGTTTGTGGCTAAAACTGGGAGTAAAGGGAAACCTTTGGTCCCGGTTCTAGCCACAAACCGGGACTAAAGGTGTTGGGCCAGGAGCGAGGACCATTGGTCCCGGTTTGTGTCTGGAACTGGGACCAAAGGGGTCACACGAACCGGGACTAATGGCCCCAGAGGCCCGGCCGGCGCCCTGGCCTCACGAACCGGGACTGATGCACCCTTTGGTCCCGGTTCGTGAGTGAACCGGGATTAATGCCCTTATCCTGGTCTCAACCAAAACCCTGTTTTCTACTAGTGGGTGGGTCAGGGGCCTACTAAGTCCACGTCCCATCGAGAGGGGTCATGCGCCTCAATCCTTGCACACCAATTAACGGTAACCCCTCAATTCCCGTGCGTAACAAATGCTTAAACGCGGGAAAATGAAGGGATTTGTTGCCGCGTGGTGGCATTAACCTGTCGCTACTTCGCATTTACCTCCTCCTATAAAAGGAAGGACGTGTTACAGGGGGAGCGTAGTTTATGGGTCTGTTTAGGGCACATCTAGATGTGCCCTAGCTATTGCACATCTAAGTGACTCAATCAAACTAGAAAGAAAAAGAAAAAAGACAAAAGAAAATGCTTACATGAATCTTAGCGTAAAATCAATGATATAGGACTTAGATGTCCTATACTTAGAGCACATCTAGATATGCTTTAGCAAAACTGATAGTCCCTCCGAACGTCTTACATTATGGGACGGAGTGAGTAGTTTATACACAACAAATGGTGACAAGAAAAATGACAACATAGTTTATACCATAAAAACGTTAGGCACTGGCTTTTGTTAAAAGAGGAGGTTTGCAAGGCGGTGCGGGATTTTTTAAGTGGGAAGGAAATTTTGGAGGGATTCAATGACACTATTTTGGTTCTCATCCCAAAAAAAATCCCGGGAGTCACTTTCACGATTCAGACCCATCAGTCTATGTAACATGTTCAAAATTGCAGCTAAGGTTCTTGCTAATAGGCTAGAATGTGTGCTCCCTATCATTATTTCGGAGGAATAAAGTGCGTTTGCAACAGGGAGATTGATCACTAACAATGTGCTAGTGGCATATGTGTGCGTCCATGCTATTAGGAAGAGGAAGAGGAAGAAGCCACTTTGTGCAGTTAAGTTAGATATGATGAAGGCTTATGACAGAGTGGAGTGGTCTTTTTTGGAGAACATGATGGCTCGTTTTGGTTTCTCTCATACATGGACACCATGATTATGAGATGTGTTATGTCAGTAAGATTCACGGTTAAGCTCAATGGTGGTACCTCTGATGGTTTTCTCCCCTCTAGGGATCTACGCCAAGGGGACCCTCTATCTCCATATTTCTTTCTATTTTGTGTAGAGTGGTTTTTGACACTGCTAAAGCAAGCTCAACAGGAACATGAATTAATGGGAGTGTCCTTTGGCCGCACTGGGCCCAATGTGACCCATCTTCTCTTTGCCGACGATAGTATAATATTCCTTGAGGCATCTACAAATAATATGACTCGGCTACTTTTTTTATAGGTGTATGAAGATGCTTCAAGCCAGAAGGTGAACATGCAGAAGTCATCCATCTTCTTTGGGAAGGGGTGCACGGAAGAAAGCAAGGAGGAGCTCAAGGAGGTGGTTGGTATCCAATCGGAGGCACTGAATGAGCGATACTTGGGATTTCCCACTATGGCGGGAAAATCGAAAGATGGTAGTTTCAAACATGTGCGGGAAGCATCGAGGTCTAAGGTGACTGGATGGAAATGATAATGTTTGTCTAAAGCAGCTAGAGAGGTTCTTGTAAAGTCGGGGTTGCAAGAAACCCCTACATTTGCGATGAGTTGTTTTCTACTCTCCAAGAAAATGTGCGGGAACCTGAAATCAATCTCTTCAAAATTCTGATGGGGTGCAACTGAAGGTGAACAAAAAGTCCATTGGATAGCCCGGGATAAGATATGCACTAGGAAGCGAGAGGGCGACATGGGTTTTAGGGACTTTGAGTTATTTAACCAGGCCCTACTCGCAAAGCAGGTTTGGCGCATTATCATTGTCCTATCCTAGAGTCATTATGTGCTAGAGTTCTTAAGGCGAGGTACTTCGCAGAGATGGATATTATGTCGGCATCGTGTCCGCAAGGCTGTTCGTATACTTGGCGCAGTTTGATGCATGGAAGAGACTTACTAGCGCATGGGCTCATATGGAGGGTAGGAGATGCTTCAAAAATTAATGTGTACCATGATCACTGGATCCCAAGGACGAGCAGTATGATGCCACTGGGCACTGTGTTCGTGCATGGAATAACAAAAGTGGAGCACCTCCTAAATTGCCAAGGAACGGGATGGGACCAGGCAAAGCTACATCAGGTACTCACTGAAGATGATGCTCTTGACGTGCATCAGATCGTAGTTGGTGGACCGGGAAGAGAAGACTTCAGAGCATGGAATTATACAAAGGACGAAAGGTTCTCGGTTCGGTCAGCGTACCATCTTGCAGTGTCAATTAAGGCATCTACTCAAAAACTGCCCTCGTGCTCTAATCCCGATGTTGATCATAAATGTTGGCTCGAGCTATGGGCGACGAATGTTCCAAACAAGATGAAAATCCATGCGTGGAGGCTAATTACAAAGGGCCCGACTGTTGGTATGGAGCTACACATGCGACGCATAAAATCTGGCGTATTCCGTGTTGCGTGTGGCAGAGAGGAGAGCATCATACACAGGTTCTGACGTATGTTGAGCGATGCAGTGGCTGCACCCTTACCGGTCTTGCCGAAATATATCAAGAATATGGAGGAGCTATGTGCATGGATTCTACAGTGGCTTAGCAATGCATGTGATGACGAGAGAGAAATTGAAATTAGAGGTTGGTACGAGCTATGGGCTGCATGTAATGCTGCAAGGGAGACCAACCGGATTGAGAATCCATCTAACAACCTAGCTGAAGAATGGAAGTCTATTCAACAAGGGGTGACTAATCACTGGGTATCTACACCAGTGAGCACTAAAGGAAGCCAGAAGACGACTGGGTTAAAGTCAATGCGAAACACCAAGGTACGGGAGGAGGGGGTGCTGTTCTTTGGAGCAACCATGGCGCATTCTTGGCCGGATCATGCCATTTTTTCCCTCCACTCACGATGCAGAGGTGGCCGAGCTATTGGCGCATCGGAGGGCTCTAATCTTGGCTCGAGAGCTACAAGTGCAAAATGTGATCCTTGAAACAAATTCTCAGGGAGCGGTGAGTAAGATCAAGAATGTGCAAAATGATTTCTTAACAAATGGACAACTAGTTGAGGAGGTCAAAGATTCACTGAGGTCTTTTCAGGAGTTTAGAATTGCTTGGGTGCGACGTTCGGCGAATAAAATCGCAATGTGTTAACTAGGAAAGGTTGTATTAGATCTCTCTGTAAAACTTGGCTTCATGTATCTTCCAAATGTGTTAGCTCGAAGATTGCTACCGAGGGAGCTATGAATTTTGAATAAAGTAACAAGTATTTCCGCTAAAAAAACGTTCGTTTTCCCATTCCTCACAAAATCTGACGTTCCACCGGGTCGAGCCACCGCCTCTCCGCTTCTTGCCCTCTCGGACGCCGCCAGTCCGCCATTACCATATTCCACTTCCAATAAGAGTACCCTATCCCCCAGTCCGGGAACCACCCTCTGAATCCCAGTAGCGCCTTTCGCCACCGCGGCCGACGGAGCCCCCAGCTCGCTCGCCGGGCCGCTTATCTTCTCGCGGGTTAGTGACACTACATCTTGGGCCCTGGAGAGGCGGGAATTTTGTTTCGGCGGCGAGTCGGATCCAAAGCTCGATTCATTTCCGGATTTGAACTGCCCCGAGTCCCAGCACACAGCGAAATTCCGTGTCTGGATTCGGATTTGGATCTCCGTCGCCGACTGGAGCAGGCCCTCGGTTGGTTTCTCTTTCTTGCCTATAAGTATCGCCGGAGCCCCGATGGAGGCCTGTATCGTAATAAAGAGCTTACGGCAGCTAGTTAGACATCCGACGAGTTTGTGCTCTCTCATCTTCAGATCTTTGGCTGAGCTGATGGGACTTTTCCCCAGTGTACTCGGCAAATTCAGAGGAGACCCGCCGCCGATGGAGAATATGGTGGGCAAATCGCCGGAGCCGGAACCGGAGCTGCCACCGGATATGCTGTCGAGCATCTTTGCCCTCCTCGAGGTCCCTGACCTCGTGCGCGCAGGCTCTGTCTGCTCCTCCTGGCGCTCGGTGTACACCGGACTACGGCGTCAGCTTCGGCAGCACAAACAGCGCCAGACGCCTTGCCTCCTCTACCACACCTCTGAATCTACCGGAGAGAATGCAGCTTGCCTCTACAGCCTTGCGGAAAAGAGGGCCTACAAGTTAACCCTCCCTGATCCACCCATCCGCAGTAGGTATCTGATTGGCTCTTCGCATGGTTGGCTGATCACTTCTGATGAGAGGTCCGAGCTGCACCTTGTAAATCCAATCACTGGTGAACAGATTGTTCTCCCGTCAGTGATTACTCTTGAGCAAGTCAAGCCGATCTTTGACGATGAAGGTGCTATTCATAAGTATGAGTTGTGGGAGCCACGGTACACTGCACTTGCAGAATTGCTTGGTCACGAGCCCTCAATTTATGCTCTCGATGAGCTCCGTGACCGCCTCTACTTCAAGGCATATTTGTTTCCTGATCCACAAACAGGAAGCTACATTGTGGTGCTTATTCATAATCCAGAATATCAGATTTCATTTGCAAGGGCAGGGGGCTGTGGGTGGACCTTTCTACCACCAGGTTGGAACTATCAAGAATGCATCTACAAGGATGGTCTACTGTATGCAGTGACAGGAACTGGAGCAGTTGATGCTTTTGATCTCTCTGGTTCTACCGTCACAAGGACGACGGTTCTGGGTGACATGAAGAATTCTATTTCTGAGCACATATACATTGTTCAGGCACCGTGGGGTGATATGCTGCAAGTTTGGAGGCAACAGCCCATTGTAGCTGGTGATGCTGATTCGGAGAACATAATGGAAACCAGCAAAATATTTGTCTATAAGATTGACATGGCAGCAAAAAAGCTTGTGGAAATAAATGGATTGCATGGCCATGTGTTGTTTCTTGGGCATAGCCAGACGCAGTGTCTCAGCGTGGAAGAATATCCGCAATTGAAGGCAAACTGTGTCTACTTCACCGATGATGATAGATTTATTTCATTGTATCAGAATAGTAAACGTGATATAGGTGTTCTAAATTTGGAAAGCGGCTGCAGGGAAGAAATTGTGCCTCAGATTTATTGCACCTGGCCAAATCCCATATGGATTACACCCAGTCTTAGAATGATGCACTCGGGATTGATGTAACTGTGTTCAATGCTATGACAATGGAGACATGCTCCATTTATATTTTATCGAATCAATAATATTTTTTTTCATATTTTGTTTTATTTATGGAGAACTTTTATCATGTGTTAAATTACTGCCGCTGTCATGTGCAAAGTTGGAGCTTAGATGGCATGACCCAAGGTCCTTGTGGAAATGTTAACGCAACAGTGTTGTACAAGGAAGATAGTTACTGACCAGAGAAGTTCAGGATATTCAGGTACTTTGAGACGCTTAATTTGGTGGATCTGATTTGTTCTTTCACTCAATTCTTTCGAAAAAACTGTTGAAGCCAATAAGATACCATTGGAAAAGTAATACCTTGTCATTATGAGTATTGGGCACACAAGTTTTCTACTGGTAATCAGCCAATAAGGACATCCTTATCTTCAAGTGCTCTCTAAAAAAAAAAGCTCGTCTACCTTTTAGGATTTTTTTTGGTTTCCATATCAGTTGAGTTCGTATGGCTGCCATCATCGTCATTGTTATTCTTTGGAGATGGAAGATCAAAGGCCTACAGATGTTTGTCGAGGTACTCTCCTTCCTAAAATTAGATTATGTTCCCTGCCTTTTTGATATAAATGTACAATATTGCATTTCGCACAAAACATTCCTTTCAGCATGTTTTGTTTTTTTAGGCAAAATTTCAGTATTTAGGTATTGCAGAAGTGAGGTATGTCAAATTTTAGGTTTTTGCTACAAGATCTGCTATTTTAAGCTGCACTAATGAAGAGTAAGATCTACTGTCTTTCTCTGTTTACAAACATATCTGTACGGATTCAAAGATATGGTTATACAGAGATATTTCTAGGTGCGAAAATAAAGTTTGCTTTGGCTTATTGTTTTAATTCCCAGGTTTTAGTGTTTCGTTTTTGGCATGTTCCAGTTATATGTTCAATTTTTCATGATTTCTATGCACGTCTCTCTGATATGGCCTTGAGTATGTATTGCATCATCATATTAGTTATTAGACTAGAGTTATCTTTTTTCAAGTGGTTCTGCAATAATGCAGTCTTCCTATTGTAAAGTGGTATGTTGCACAATGCACACTGGATGCATGCCTGAGGCCATGATTCATAATTAAAACAGTATCGATGTAAGGCCGGGTGCTTCAGTGTTTTGGTGCCAATAGCTGCCATATCATCTTCTTTTGTACTGTAGTTAGCTAAAGTTTGATATATTGGTGTTGATATATGGTACCTCCTTGTCACATGCAGATTTGTGTAATTCTTAACTTCTTATGAAGACTTGTTGAGGTTGGCTCCTTACCTTCCCTTTATTGGAAGAATTTTCCTCAGTAGTGAATTGGCCCGTTGTGGTTGGAGATCCCACCAGAGCAAGAACACACCACACAGGATTATAACGATTTCTTACTAACTGATTCAGATGAAATCGAATCAGCTTCATCATTATTTTTTCTAGATGGAATTTTTCATCATTATTGTTCAAGCACCAGCAAAGTGATGTAGAAAATACCTCCGGACAACAGTAAAAAAACTATTTCGCAGATGCACGTGATGCAGATTGCCACTATGCACAAGTGGTCAGGCAGCTGAATAGGTTGTCAAGACCAGAGGAAATTTTGCTAAAGATCAACTTTGATGCTTCTTTTCTACTCCTCCATCCCATAATATAAGATTGTTTTGCAAGCTAAAACAGCTTGCAAAATCATCTTATATTGTGGGACGGAGGTAGTATAAAATAATAGAATGGCCAAACCTGCAATGGTGTCATGCTTGCGAAGTCGCAATCACGAAGGGAATGTTCTACTGGCTGCTGCTCTAAACATCTAAAGGTGCAGCAATGAAGAGAGAAGCACATTAAACGAAATTTAAACTAAGATCGCACACAAACCAAACAAACTACTGCCATCTCGGCCATCACCCTCTCCTATTCCTCGTTGATCATGGGGCCAGTGTCCTCGCCCGCTCCGCTGCCACCGCCTTGGTGTTGGAGCTAAATCCGGCAGATCCCGATGGTAACAAAGACGAGGAGTTTACCCAAGCTTAGGATCTTCGGGGGAGATAAATACCCTACCTTCTGCTTGTGTTTTATTGCATTGGAGTGTATCAAAAGTACAAATGACCGAGAGATTGTAAGTTGTCTATCTAGAAGTCTGTACAGGGGATCCTAGGTTAAATGGATCCTAGTCGACTACGTATGAGGAGATGGAGACCTCCACAAATCCAGTTTTTTTTGTCTTGTATGGCAAGTTGTCTGGAATCTTCAGTTATCCGCCATGGGCCGCCCTATGTGGCCCAGGACAAAACCGATAAAGGGAGTCCTCAGATCGGCCCACCAGGCCGGGAGTCATCATGGTGACATGCCCCTTAGTCGGAACACCATCAGTAGCCCCTGAACCGGTCTTCAAGAACGGTTGTACCTCGGGCTATCCGAGCTGCACTTCTTCTTCGGTCGCCGATCTTAAAACTGGTTCAACGATAGTCTCCCGATCAGTTCCTTCAGCCGAGTTGCATATCAAGGTGACGTAGACCACCTTGGTTTTTTAAATGTTGGAGTACAACCAAGCAACGCACTGCAAATCTTTCCCGTGCTACCGACCAGTTGGTGGGAAGAACTGCCGTGCTCCACAATAAAGGTTATCCGGTTAGGGTCCGATAGACTAGACCGGTCTTATCCATGGGCGTACTTGGCCATGTGGCGCGCGTGACCTGATGGTCAACATGATGTGCGGGGGTGGGTAAGGGGCCTACCAAGGCCATGTCCCATCGAGAGGGGTCGTGCGCCTCGATCCTTGCACACTAATTAACGGTAACCCCTCAATTCCCGTGCATAATAAATGCTTAAACGCGGGAAAATGAAGGGATTTGTTGCCGCGTGGTGGCATTAACCTGCCGCTACTTCGCATTTACCCCCTCCTATAAAAGGAAGGACGTGTTACAGGGGGAAGCATAGTTTATGGGTCTGTCTAGGGCACATCTAGATGTGCCCTAGTTATTGCACATCTAAATGACTCAATCAAACTAGAAAGAAAAACAAAAAAGACAAAAGAAAATACTTACACGAATCTTAGCGTAAAATCAATGATACAGGACTTAGATGTGCTATACTTAGATCACATCTAGATATGCTTTAGCAAAACTGATAGTCCCTCTGAACGTCTTACATTATGGGATGGAGAGAGTAGTTTATACACGACAAATGCTGACAAGAAAAATGACAACATAGTTTATACCATAAAAATGTTAGGCACTGTCTTTTGTTAAAAGAGGAGGTTTGCAAGGCGGTGCGCGAAAGTGCCTATCTGAGCCCGAGCTTAGATGTGCTGGTTATCCTGGTCGCCCGCTTCCTCTTAGATTCGCACTCCACGAGGTATTTCCCTGCGTATTCAAAGCAGTATATGTATCTTCATTCCCGGGTGTGGCCCACCAACCTAACACATTAATGTGACGTCGGCCGTCGCGCTAGCGCCGGCTCAGATGGCTGCCAATGGCCTGGGCCGTGGCCCAAACTTCTGTTCCAATGCCTGCTACCTTCGCTGGCCCATTTACTGCCATCCGTCTCCCCAGCGAACAGCCTTCCTCTTCAAGATTCGTCTTGTCTCTTTTCATCCCAGCAACCAGATCAAGCTGGATAGACCATCGTGTTATTTTTTATCTGCGCTACCAGAACCCATTATCATGTTAATCTTGATTCCCCAAGCTACTTAACTCCCATCTCAAAGATCGCTCACATCATCCACCGTAGCAGGTCTCAATATTGTGTAACATACATTGCATCCGAATCACAAACTACAGGGCTCCCGAATGCATGCAAAATTACCATCGGTCACCTATAACCCTTCCATTTTCAGATGCATGTTCAGTATTCAGAAAACACATAACACTTTCAAACCGTAAACAGTGCGAATGAATGAAAAACAACTAGCATTATAAACTGAATTGAACATCCATAATCCATACATTGAGCATCATGATCTCGATTCCATTGCACAGCTAAATTCAGAAGCAAGCATCCAACAAGACTCATACATGAACTAACTACAAAGCACTCCCCATAAATCGTAACTCATAACCAATTGTACAACAACCTTGAATTAGTAACAACATGCTCCAAGATGGATAGATCATCATCCATTCATAACCGTACACTACTTAAGAACAGCATCAACTACTTGTCTGAATGTTCTGAACCCCAAGGGGACGTCAATACACATATGACAGCATCACTCCTAATCGCTCAACAACAAAAATTCAATGCATACCGATTTGATTGATTTAGGGAAAGACACCTCTTAGCCCAACCAGGTGCCTGTAGGACTGTAGGAACTTCATCTTCCCGGTGGACATCTCGGACACCTGCGGCGATGCCTTTCATCTCACACCTTTTGCCATGTCTTCCTCACAACCTGCTTGTCCGCGCTCATGGCTAGTCCCGCCGATTGCTCGGCAGCCGGTACCAAACGAACCACCGTGAACGCTGCCGGTTCCATCGGGGTTGCGCTCTCATGCAATTCCTCCAGAAAGGGGAATCTGCGACCCTCCATTGCAAGAAAAAAGCAAGCAATCAACAAATCGCGAATTAAAACACCCTGCTTCCAAAAACGATACTGATGTTACCTGTTCATGGGTCGCATCAGCAACTCCATCACCGCCAATGGAGTCGCCCCTCTCCACCCATGTCGTCTCAGCAATTCGACCCTTTTGACCAAAAATGAATAATAGCTCCTCGAAGTATCAACCTAACCGAAATTAATTCTCTCCATCTACACAAACCTGAAAGCGAACCTCCTGTGCCATGGATCAGCTTCCGTAGTGCTCCTCACGGTCTTTTGCTATGTACTAACCATTGTCTTTGGACAGCAACAACCTGATGAGAGCAAGGCAATCACAACGACACGACATAGTGTTCTCAAACCCCGCCTTTCCCTACAAAAAAACACGAAAAAGATGGAACATTTCAGCTACAGCTCCTGCACAAAATTATTTGAAATACTAACAAGTGTCAAATCCTTATTCCCATGCTGCACAGCCGCAAAGAATTTCCTGCATGCATTTTGTCCTCTCAACATTTAGCCTACTTTTGCCGTATCTAATGCCAAATCCTTTCTCCACAAATATAGGTTGTAGAAGTTGTATGCTTCACCTAGAGAATCAAAGATTGTACCCAAAGTTGGCACTATGACATTGTCCCCAAGATTGTCGGCAAAACCATGGATAGCCTTCTCCAGAGCAGTAGTCCGGTTAGGACATGGCGTCCTTCCTGGGACAGCAACACCTACTCTCACCCTGCAACCACCCACAAACAAATATGAGTTTCATGTATAGTTTCACACAAAGCGCTCGCAAAAATTTCCAAGCACCCAACACATCAGTTTTTGCAGTGTCACCGTGCTTGAACCGTAACAGTTTCGCTTCATCAATTCTACTTTTGGTTCAGCTGCACAATCAACTCCGGAACGACACACAGATCCTTCCGTTTCCTACAATTTTCTGCGTTTGACATGCTACAGCGTCCTTTCGCATCAATTCAGCGGCTACGCGTTCATTCCTTCAAACCACAAATCATGCAATGTCCATTACAATGTCTGCTTACAGGCATCTCTACTTAACTTATACTAGTTCTGAATTTTACCAAATTTCATTAACAGTTCAGTCAACCCTGCATCCATATTTACAAGGAGACACGCCTGTAACTTTTCCTAGAAGTTCAGGCAATACAAACATAGCAATTTATCCTTTCAATTTTTTTGCATGATCACACTATTTCAAATCATATCATCATAATTGGTTCCCACAAATTTTGTGGATCTGCAGAACTGCCATACCTTCTTTTCCGGCCAGGAGCTCTAGGGTCGATCTATCCAATTGACTGCTCCGACGCTCTCGGCGACCCTTCTTGTGCATCCATTTCCCCTTCCGCCGCATGGATCTGGCCGTCTGCACTTAGTTGCACCATAGCTGCTAGCGGCTCCTCAGCCGGCCGCGCCACTAGGTAGTGCAGCGGCTGCATTAGAATATCGCTGTCATTTGCCTGTTTCAGCACGGCTGTCCTACGCATCCAAAATCACGCGCCAGAAAATACAAAGCGGACATATTGCTCACCTCTTAATTGGCGTCCACCGGTTCCGTTCGCCCGGTCGCCCACAAGAATCGCAGCAGAGCTCCGCCGCTTCGGCAAGTGACTAATCCAGGCGGCGTAGGTTTTTTTAGGCCGCGTAGGTACTAGGTAGGAGATGACCCTGAGTGAGCTCACCATCCCTGTCTGTAACTAGAAAGCAGGTTTCCCGGGCCATGGATCGGGAAGAACATGCCGTCATGGGCCACGGCTCTGCTTGGAGCCGTCCACGGCGTCCTAGCTCCGTCACAAACATGGCCCACAGTCCAGGGTTCACGGCACATGTATTTCACTTTTCCTACTATATTTCATCTGCCCCTTGAGATGGCCCACGCAATGGATGGCTCGTATCCCCACGCTAATAGGAGCCGCCCAGATTACGAGCACATTTGTGCTCGATCACATAAACTCCGCGTCCGGCGGTGCGTGATTTTTTAAGTGGGAAGGAAATTCTAGACGGATTCAATGACACTATTTAGGTTCTCATCCCCCCAAAAAAGAAATCCCGGGACTCGCTTTGACAATTCAGACCCATCAGTCTATGTAACGTGTTGTGCAAAATTGCAGCTAAGGTTGTTGCTAACATGCTAAAATGTGCGCTCCCTATCATTATTTTGGAGGAACAAAGTGCGTTTGCAACAGGGAGATTGATCGCTGACAATGTGCTAGTGGCATATGAGTGTGTTCATGCTATCAGGAAGAGGAAGAGCAAGAAGCCACTTTGAGCAGTTAAGTTAGACATGATGAAGACTTATGACAGAGTGGAGTGGTCTTTTTTGGGAAACATGATGGCTCATTTTGGCTTCTCTCATACATGGACAACCATGATTATGAGATGTGTTATGTCTGCAAGATTCACGGTTGAGCTCAATGGTGGTACCTCCGATGGTTTCCTCCCCTCTAGGGGTCTACGCCAAGGGGACCCTCTATCTCCATATTTCTTTCTGTTTTGTGTAGAGGGGTTTTTGGCGCTGCTAAAGCAAGGTCACCAGGAAAATGAATTATTGGGAGTGTCTTTTGGGCGCACTGGCCCCAATGTGACCCATCTTCTCTTTGCCGACGACAGTATAATATTCCTTGAGGCATCTACAAATAATATGACTCGGCTGTGAATTTTTTTGCACGTGTCTGAAGATACTTCAAGCCAGAAGGTGAACATGCAGAAGCCATCCATCTTCTTTGGGAAGGGGTGCATGGAAGAAAGCAAGGAGGAGCTCAAGGAGGTGGTTGGTATCCAATCGGAGGCACTGAATGAGCGATACTTGAGACTGCCCACTACGGTGGGAAAATTGGAAGATGGTAGTTTAAACATGTGTGTGAAGCATCGAGGTCTAAGGTGACTGGATGGAAAGGGCAATGTTTGTCTAAAGCTGCTAGAGAGGTTCTTCTGAAGTCGGGGCTGCAAGAAACCCCTACATTTGCAATGAGTTGTTTTCTACTCTCCAAGAAAATGTGTGGGTACCTGAAATCAATCTCTTCAAAATTCTGACGGGGTGCAGCTGAAGGTGAACAAAAGTCCATTGGATAGCCTGGGATAAGATATGCACTAGGAAGCGAGAGGGCGGCATGGGTTTTGGGTTCTTTGAGTTATTTAACCAGGCCCTACTTGCAAAGCAGGTTTGGCGCATTATCACTGTCCTAGAGTCATTATGTGCTAGAGTTCTTAAGGCGAGGTACTTCGCAGTGATGTATATTATGTCGGCATCATGTCCGCAAGGCTGTTCGTATACCTGGCGCAGTTTGATGCATGGAAGAGACTTACTAGCGCATGGGCTCATATGGAGGGTAGGAGATGGTTAAAAAATTAATGTGTACCATGATCACTAGATCCCAAGGACGAGCAGTATGGTGCCACGGGCGCTATGTTCGTGCATGGAATAACAAAAGTGGAGCACCTCCTAAATAGCCAAGGAACAGGAAAGGAAATATGCCATAGAGGCAATAATAAAGTTGTTATTTTATATTTCCTTATATCATGATAAATTTTTATTATTCATGCTAGAATTGTATTAACCGGAAACTTGATACATGTGTGTGGATACATAAACAAATCACAGTGTCCCTATTAAGCCTCTACTAGACTAACTCATTAAGCAAAGATGGTTAAGTTTCCTAACCATAGACATGTGTTGTCATTTGATGAACGGGATCACATCATTAGGAGAATGATGTGATGGACATGACCCATCCGTTAGCTTAGCATATTGATCGTTCAGTTTTATTGCTATAGCTTTCTTCATGTCATATACATATTCCTTTGACTATGAGATTATGCAACTCCCGGATACCGGAGGAATACCTTGTGTGCTATCAAACGTCACAAGGTAACTGGGTGATTATAAAGATCTCTACAGGTATCTACCAATATGAGCATCCAGGTTCTGCTGTTGGTTATTGACTAGAGAGGTGTCTCGGTCATGTCTACATAGTTCTCGAACCCGTAGGATCCGCACGCTTAACGTTCGATGATGATTTTGTATTATTTGAGTTATGTGATTTGGTGACCGAATGTTGTTTGGAGTCCCGGATGAGATCACGGACATGATGAGGAGTCTTGAAATGGTCGAGAGGTAAAGATTCATATATAGGACGATGATATTCGGGCACCGAAAGTGTTCCGGACGTACCGGGTATATATCGGGTCACCGGAAGGGGTTCCGAGCAACCCCCCGGCAACTATATGGGCCTAATGGGCCAAGAGGGGAAATGCAGCAGCCAGCATGGGCTGTTGCTCCCCCCATATAGGCCGAACCTGGAGGGAAAGGAAAGAGGGGAAGAGAGAAAGGAAGGGGAAGGATTCGGCCTCCCCCTTCCTTCCCTCCTCCCTCCTCCTTCCTCCCCCCTCCGGAAATTATGGTAAGGGGGTGGCGAATAGGATTAGGGCCCCAAGTAGGATTCCTCCTACTTGGGCGCCCCCTTGGCTGCTCCCTCTCCCTCCCACCTATATATGAGGAGGGGGGCACCGCTAGAACACACAACAACAACAACAACATCTGTTAGTCATGTGCGGCGCCCCCTCCACAATTTATGCCTCCGGTCATATCTTCGTCATATGTACGTTAAGTGCTTGATCGGCCGGAACGAGAAGAAGTTCGACTACATCAACCGCGTTGTCAAACGCTTCCCCTTTCTGTCTACGAGGGTACGTGGACACACTCTCCCCTTCTCGTTGCTATGCATCTTCTAGATAGATCTTGCGTGAGTGTAGGAATTTTTTTGTAATTGCATGCTACGTTTCCCAACAGTGGTACCAGAGACAGGTCTATGCGTAGATGACATGCATGAGTAGAACACAAAGAGTTGTGGGCGGTGATCGTCATAATGCTTACCACCAATGTCTTATTTTGATTCGGCGGTATTGTTGGATGAAGCGGCCCAGACAACCTTACATGACCACGTTCATGAGACCGGTTCCACCGATAGACATGCAACTAGTTTTGCATAAAGGTGGCTGGCGCGTGTCTGTTTCTCCAACTTTAGTTGAATCTAATTTGACTGCGGCCGGTCCTTGTTGAAGGTTAAAACAACAAACTTGATAAATCACCGTTGTGGTTTTGATGCGTAGGTAAGAACGGTTCTTGCTAGAAGCCCGTAGTAGCCACGTAAAACTTGCAACAACAAAGTAGAGGACGTCTAACTTATTTTTACAGGGCATGTTGTGATGTGATATGGTCAAGACATGATGTGATATATGTTATTGTATGAGATGATCATGTTTTGTAAAAGTTATCGGCAACTGGCAGGAGCCTTCTGGTTGTCTCTTTATTGTATGAAATGCAAACGCCATGTAATTGCTTTACTTTATCACTATGCGTTAGCGATAGTTGTAGAAGCAATAGTTGGCGAGACAACCACTATGCTACGATGGAGATCAAGGTGTCAAGCCGGTGATGATGGAGATCATGACGATGCTTTGGAGATGGAGATCAAAAGCACAAGATGATGATGCCCATATCATGTCACATATTTTGATTGCATGTGATGTTTATCTTTTATGCATCTTATTTTGCTTAGTACAGCGGTAGCATTATAAGATGATCCCTTAACTAAAATTTCAAGGTATAAGTGTTCTCCCTGAGTATGCACTGTTGCGAAAGTTCATCGTGTTGAGACACCACGTGATGATCGGGTGTGATAGACTCTACGTTCACATACAACGGGTGCAAGACAGTTCTGCACATGCGGAATACTCAGGTTAAACTTGACGAGCCTGACATGTACAGACATGGCCTCGGAACACTGGAGACCGAAAGGTCAAACATGAATCATATAGTATATGATCAACATAGAGATGTTCACCATTGATGACTACTCCCATCTCATGTGATGATCGGACATGGTTTAGTTGATTTGGATAACATATCATTTAGATGACTTGAGGGATGTCTACCTAAGTGGGAGTTCTTAAGTAATTTAATTAATTGAACTTAATTTATCATGAACTTAGTCCTGATAGTATTTGCATATCTATGTTGTAGATCAATAGCTCGCGTATAGCTCCCCTGTTTTATTTTTGATATGTTCCTAGAGAAAACTAAGTTGAAAGATGATAGTAGCAATGATGCGGACTGGGTCCGTGATCTGAGGATTATCCTCATTGCTGCACAGAAGAATTATGTCCTTAATGCACCGCTAGGTGACAGACCTATTGCAGGAGCAGATGCAGACGTTATGAACGTTTGACAAGCTCGGTATGATGACTACTTGATAGTTTAGTGCGCCATGCTTTACAGCTTAGAACCGGGACTTCAAAAATATTTTGAACGACATGGAGCATATGAGATGTTCCAAGAGCTGAAAATGATATTTAAGACTCATGCCCGTGTTAAGGGGTATGAGACCTCTGACAAGTACTTTGCCTACAAGATGGAGGAGAATAGCTCAGCTAGTGAGCATGTGCTCAGAATGTCTGGGTACTACAATCGCTTGAATCAAGTGGGAGTTAATCTTCTAGATAAGATAGTGATTGACAGAGTTCTCTAGTCACTATCACCAAGTTACTAGAACTTCGAGATGAACTATAATATGCAAGTGATAACGAAAACGATTCCCGAGCTCTTCGCGATGCTGAAATCAGCGAATGTAGAAATCAAGAAAGAGCATCAAGTGTTGATGGTTGACAAGACCACTAGTTTCAAGAAAAAGGGCAAAGGAAAAGAAAGGGAACTTCAAGAAGAATGACAAGCAAGTTGCCACTCCCTTGAAGAAGCCCAAAGCTAGACCTAAGCCTGAAACTGAGTGCTTTTACTGCAAAGGGAATGGTCACTGGAAGCAGAACTACCCTAGATACTTGGCGGATAAGAAGGATGGCAAAGTGAACAAAGGTATATTTGATATACATGTTATTGATGTGTAATTTACTAGTGTTCATAGTAACCCCAGGGTATTTGATACCGGTTCAGTTGCTAAGATTAGTAACTCAAAACAGGAGTTGCAAAATGAACAGAGACTAGTTAAGGGCGAGGTGACGATGTGTGTTGGAAGTGATTCCAAGGTTGATAAGATCACCATCGCACACTCCCTCTACCTTCGGGATTAGTGTTGGACCTAAATAAATGTTATTTGGTGTTTGCGTTGAGCATGAATATGATTGGATCATGTTTATTACGATACGGTTATTCATTTAAGTCAGAGAATAATTGTTGTTCTGTTTACATGAATAAAACCTTCTATGGTCATACACCCAATGTAAATGGTTTATTGAATCTCGATCATAGTGATATACATATTCATAATATTGATGCCAAAAGATGCAAAGTTGATATTGATAGTGCAACATATTTGTGGCACTACCGTTTAGGTCATATTGGTGTAAAGCGCATGAAGAAACTCCATGCAGATGGGATTTTGGAATCACTTGATTATGAATCATTTGATGCTTGCGAACCATGCCTCATGGGCAAGATGAAAGTGCAACTATCCCTGGGTGGTTTTGGTAATTCCTAACAACATATAGCTCATTGAGCTAATGCTATTTCAAGATAAATATTTCAGGAAAGCTCAATGTTTGGCATGGCATGGGTAAAGAAAGTGGACCCCTCAAAATACTAAGGACAAAAGGATTGGCTCAAGCTCAAAGCTCAAGACTCTGCATTTTCTATTTTAGTGACCCAAGATCACATTGAGTCCATAGGAAAGCCAATACTATTAAGAGGGGGTGAGGTGTTGCTTAATGAGGTTCTTGCTCAAGATGCTTAGTGATATGCTCCAAAACCCTCAACTACTTTCTCATATCCAAATATGTCCCAAACCAAAAGTCAAACTCGGCCCCACCGATTTGATCTATCCGGCGCCACCGAGTTCTCTTGACATAGCCACTGCCACAAACCCTAGTCTTTTCGGTCTCACCGATAGGGATCTCGGTCTCACCGAGATGGGATTGTAATCTCTCTGTTTCCCTTCGTAATGTTTCAGTCTAACCGAGATGAGCGATCGGTCCCACCGAGATTGCAATGCAAACTCTCTGTTTCCCTTTCGTAACGTTTCGGTCCTACCGAGATCAGCGAATCGGTCCCATCGAGTTTGCCTGACCAACTCTCTGGTTAGCTTATTACCAAAATCGGTCCCACCGAGTTTGTGTAATCGGTCTCACCGAGATTACGTTATGCCCTAACCCTAATGATATCGGTCCCACCGAGTTGACATGTCGGTCCCACCAAAAATCCTAACGGTCACATTATGAACCAAATCGGTCCGACCGAGTTTTCTGAATCGGCCCCACCGAGTTTGGTGATTTGTGTGTAACGGTTAGATTTTGTGTGGAGGCTATATATACCCCTCCACCCACTCTTCATTCGTGGAGAGAGCCATCAGAACATGCCTACACTTCCAACATACATTTTCTGAGAGAGAACCACCTACACTTCTGTTGAGGTCAAGATATTCCATTCCAACCACATAAATCTTGATCTCTAGCCTTACCCAAGTTGCTTTCCACTCAAATCATCTTTCCACCAAATACTATCCTATGAGAGAGAGTTGAGTATTGGGGAGACTATCATTTGAAGCACAAGAGCAAGGAGTTCATCATCAACACACCATCTATTACCTCTTGGAGAGTGGTGTCTCCTAGATTGGTTAGGTGTCACTTGGGAGCCTCCGTCAAGATTGTGGAGTTGAAGCAAGGAGTTTGTACGGGCAAGGAGATCGCCTACTTCGTGAAGATCTACCCTAGTGAGGCAAGTCCTTCATGGGCGACGGCCATGGTGGGATAGACAAGGTTGCTTCTTCGTGGACCCTTTGTGGGTGGAGCCCTCCGTGGACTCGCGCAACCGTTACCCTTCGTGGGTTGAAGTCTCCATCAAGGTGGATGTACGATAGCACCACCTATCGGAACCATGGATAAAAAATCTCCGTGTCTACATTGCGTTTGCTCCCTCTAAACTCCTCCCTTTACCTTCATATGCAATTGTTTTACATTTCGCTGCTATACTCTTAGAATTGCATGTGTAGGTTGATTGCTTGACTTATGCTAAGTTGCTAAAATCTGCCAAGAATTAAAATTGGGAAAAGGCTAGATTTTTATTTGGTCAAGTAGTCTAATCACCCCCCTCTAGACATACTTTCGATCCTACAAGTGGTATCAGAGCTTTGGTCTCCATTTGCTTTGATTTCCATAGCTTTTGGTGATCATAGCCTTGGTTTCACAACCTAGGAGAGTATGGCGTCTAGCGAGGGAAATTACCACCGTAGAGGTCCTTACTTTGATGGCACTAATTTTGCTAGTTGGAAGCATAAGATGAAAAATGCATATTCTTGGACATAACCCCGTCGTTTGGGCTATCGTGTGTATTGGCTTGCAAGGTGAATTCTTTGATGGGAGAGAACCGAACCGTGAAGCTACCGCGGAAGAGTTCATGCTCAAGCTTGTGATATTCTCTTCAACGGATTGTGCCCCGAAGAATTCAACAAAATCAGCCGTCTTGAGAATGCAAAGGAAATTTGGGATACTTTGATTGATATGCACGAAGGTACCGACTCCGTCAAGGAATCCAAATTGGATGTGCTTCAAAGTCAACTTGACGAGTTCAAAATGAAGGATGGTGAAGGTGTCACTAAAACGTACTCTAGGCTTGCTCTCATCACAAATGAGATTGCCGGCTTAGGAAGTGAAGAGATGACCGATAGATTCATCATCAAGAAGATTCTAAGAGCCTTGGATGGAAAATATGATACCGTGTGCACATTGATCCAAATGATGCCCAACTACAAAGATCTCAAGCCAACAGAAGTCAATGGAAGAATTGTTGCTCATGAGATGTCACTCAAGGACAAGGAAGAGCTCCACAACAAGTCAAGTGGTGCTTACAAAGCCTCATGTGATGCTCCCACATAATCAAGTGAGAAACAAACCTTCAATGACGAATTGAGCCTAATGGTGAAGAACTTCAACAAGTTCTACAAGAGTAGAAGCAAGGAAAGAAGTTCCAACTCAAGGTCCTAGAATGACAAAAGATCTTCTAGTCGTGAGCGTAATTGCTACAATTGTGGAAGACCCGGACACTATTCCAATGAGTGTACGGCTCCCTACAAAAGAAGAGAAGATTCTCCCAAGAGAAGAAGTAGGAGAGCAGAATCACCATCAAGAGAGAGGAGGAGTAGAGATGATCGTTATGAACGAAGACCCTCTCGTGGAAGCAAGGATTCGGAAAGGAAGGACAAGTCATCTAGGAGCTACACAAAAAGAAGACATCAAGCTCATGTTGGTGAATGGATATCCGGTTCCGACTCCGACCATCACTCCGAAAGAAGTTATCACTCCGACTCCAAATATACTCAAGATGAAGGTGTTGCCGGACTAGCACTTGTGACAACCAACTCCTATAACATATTTGACTCATCAAATGAAGGAATTGGAAGATGCTTCATGGCTAAAGGTCCAAAGGTAACACACCCCGAGTATGTTGATTTCAATAGTGATGAAGATGATTTGCTAGGAGATGATGATTTACTTGTTGACAACTCTAGTTATGAAACTATGATGAACTTGCTATTAATCATGATAATCAAGATAAAACGAATGACGATGATAAGAAGGAGATTGAGCGTCTAAGTAAAGAACTAAACACTCTTAAGTTAGCCCATGAAACTACCTTGGAAGATCATCGAGAACTTTTAAAGAATCATGAGAAGCTACGCTTTGAAAAGCTCAACCTTGAGCAAGAGCATGAGTTCTTAAAAGCAATCAATGATGATCTTCGCAAGAAAAGTTCTTCTTACATTTCCAAGCGTTTACTCTTGTCTACCTACATGCCACAAGTTAAATCTAGCAATAAGAACAAGAAAGATTCTTCCTCTAGTAGTAACAACAATCATGCTAAATCCAATATTGTTGCTTCTAGTAGTTCTCTTGATTACACTAATGATTCTCTTAGCCAAGTTACACTTGAGCAAGAAAATAGCTTATTGAAGGGAATTATAGAGAAAGGTGTTTACAAGAGTCTTGCCGGGAGTAAGCAATTTGAGGAAATTGTACGCAAGCAAGGAAGACACTGGAAGAATCAAGGTGTTGGTTTCGAACGAAAGTCCAATGCCAATGGAGTTGAGCGGGAAGAAGATCAATACCCCAAGACGAAGTTTGTTCCTCAACAAGAGAAGTATGATCCTACTTCTTTCCAAGGAACACAAGCTCAAGATGATCTTCCACCACAAGACCACAAGCTAAAAGGCAAGGACAAGCTTCAAGAGGAGATTGATGCATTTGAAGAAGCTCCTAAGGCCTTGGTCAAGTGGGTTCCCAAGACTACATCAAGTTCTACTTCATCAAATACGACTACAACTCCAAGGATTCCCATCAAGATGGTGTGGATCCCGAAGAAGAAGAACTAGAGAGTTCTTGAGGGTGACTCCTCCAACATACTTCACTCTTATCATTTTTGCAATGACAAGTGCAAACAACTTCCATATCTTGCAGTAGTTCAAGGAGTCACAAACCCTCTTGTTGGTAAGACAAGGGACAAGGTAACCTAATGCGTCCATGGACATCATCTTGTGTGAACATCACTCTATGTGTATGGATATCCTTGTTTGTTCCTTGTGGGACTAACCCGTGTAGGTATTGAAAGTGCAACTCACTCCAAAGGATTGCTCCGAATGATCTACATCAACAATGAGCACCAACATCTTCAACACCTACATGAAGTCATCATCGACAAAACCCAAGGTTAGTTCATCCCTCTTAAGGGGGATATCACATCTAGGGGGAGCTTTACTCCAATCAATTGAGCTAAAGAAACTCTAATGATGTGAGCACAACAATGCTTTATGTAAAAGTGGCAACCCCACTTGTGCTTAAATGATGAGTATGACCTATGATCAAATGTTCTCATTTGACTCCTAAGTCAATATACTCATATATTGATGACCTAGTCATCGCCAAATTGCTTGATAGATGCTAGAGTGTTTGTGCATGCTTTGTCACATATTTCATTCGTCAATTTATTGTGTGAGCATGTTGGATGCATATTTCACTCATTCGAGGACATCCATTTATTGCTTTGATTGTTTGGCTTTTTCTCTTTTGCCAAATGGATGGACAAGAATGCCTAAGAACTTCCTCTAGCTATCTATGTTTTCCTCGCCTCAAACTCTATTCATGCTACATCACAAAGTTTGATCAAGTCAGATTCGAACCACTCTATGTGAGGAGCACTGATAACCCACAAGTATAGGGGATCAATTGTAGCCTCTTTCGATAAGTAAGAGTGTCGAACCCAAGAGGAGCTAAAGGTAGAACAAATATTCCCTCAAGTTCTATCGACCACCGATACAACTCTACGCATGCTTGACGTTCGCTTTACCTAGAACAAGTATGAAACTAGAAGTACTTTGTAGGTGTTTTTGGATAGGTTTGCAAGAATATAAAGAGCAGGTAAATAAAAAGTAGGGGCTGTTTAGATAAAGACACAACTAAATTAGTTTTAGTAGAGAGCTTTTTGTTACGAGAAAGTTATTTGTCCCTAGGCAATCGATAACTAGACCGGTAATCATTATTGCAATTTTATTTGAGGAAGAGGCATAAGCTAACATACTTTCTCTACTTGGATCATATGCACTTATGATTGGAACTCTAGCAAGCAACTGCAACTACTAAAGATCATTAAGGTAAAACCCAACCATAGCATTAAAGCATCAAGTCCTCTTTATCCCATATGCAAACAACCTACTTACTCGGGTCTGTGCTTCTGCCACTCACGCCACCCACTATAAGCGAATCATGAACGTATTGCAACACCCTACAGCGGGGATCCCTCACGCTTGCGCGACACGGAGAGCACCAATAATAAAACATGCAACTCAAACCAATCTTGATCATCAAATAACCCATAGGACAAAACGGATCTACTCAAACATCATAGGATAGCCATACATCATTGGGAAATAATATATAGCGTTGAGCACCATGTTTAAGTAGAGATTACAGCGGGTAAGAGAGATGTTACACCGCTGCATAGAGGGGGGAAGAGTTGGTGATGATGGCGGTGAAGTTGTTGGTGAAGATTGTGGTGATGATGATGGCCACGGCGGCGTTCCGGCGCCACCGGAAGAGAAGAGGAGAGGGGGCCCCTTCGTCTTCTTCTTCCTTGACCTCCTCCCTAGATGGGAGAAGGGTTTCCCCTCTAGTCCTTAGCCTCCATGGCGTGGGAGGGGCGAGAGCCCCTCCGAGATTGGATCTGTCTCTCTGTCTCTCTCTGTTTCTGCGTTCTGGTATTCTGCCCAGGCACCGTTTCTTTTATATCTGGAGATCCGTAACTCCGATTGGATTGAAACCTTCGCCCAGATCTTTTTCCAAAAATTAGCTTTCTTGTGGCCAAAGTAGAGCATCAACCGCCTTACAAGGGGCCCACGAGGGTGGGGGGCGCGCCCACCTGGAGTGGGCGTGGGCCCCACCCTCGTGGCCACCTCGGGCACCGTCTCGCGTTGATTTTACTTCCCAAAAATCACAAATATTCCAAAATAATTCTCCGTCCGTTTTTATCCCGTTTGGATTCCGTTTGATATGGGGTTTCTGCGAAACATAAAACATGCAACAGACAGGAACTGGCACTGGGCACTGGATCAATATGTTAGTTCAAAAATAATATAAAAAGTTGCCAAAAGTATATGAAAGTTGTAGAATATTGGCATGGAACAATAAAAAATTATAGATACGACGGAGACGTATCAACATCCCCAAGCTTAATTCCTGCTCGTCCTCGAGTAGGTAAATGATAAAAAAGATAATTTTTGATGTGGAATGCTACCTAGCATAATCTTGATCATATGTCTAATCATGGCATGAATATTAAGACACGAGTGATTCAAAGCAATAGTCTATCATTTGACATAAAAACAATAATACTTCAAACCTACTAATAAAGCAATCATTTCTTTTGAAAATAACAAGGCCAAAGAAAGTTATCCCTACAAAATTATATAGTCTGGCTATGCTCCATCTTCACCACACAAAATATTCACATCATGCACAACCCCGATGACAAGCCTAGCAATTGTTTCATACTTTTGATGTTCTCAAACCTTTTCAACTTTCATGCAATACATGAGCGTGAGCCAAGGACATAGCACTATAGGTGGAATAGAATGGTGGTTGTGGAGAAGACAAAAAGGAGAAGATAGTCTAACATCAACTAGGCGTATCAACGGGCTATGGAGATGCCCATCAATAGATATCAATGTGAGGAGTAGGGATTGCCATGCAACGGATGCACTAAGAGCTATAAGTGTATGAAAGCTCAAACTAGAAACTAAGTGGGTGTGCATCCAACTTGCTTGCTCATGAAGACCTCGGGCATTTGAGGAAGCCCATCATCGGAATATACAAGCCAAGTTCTATAATGAAAATTCCCACTAGTATATGAAAGTGATAACTCAAGAGACTCTCTATATGAAGGATCATGGTGCTACTCTGAAGCACAAGTGTGGTAAAAGGATAGTAACATTGCCCCTTCTCTCTTTTTCTCTCATTTTTTTATTTTTATTTTTATTTTTATTTTTTGGTGGGCTTCTTTGGCCTCTTTTTTTGGGCTTCTTTGGCCTCTTTTATTTTTTTGTAAAGTCCGGAGTCTCATCCCGACTTGTGGGGGAATCATAGTCTCCATCATCCTTTCCTCACTGGGGCAATGCTCTAATAATGATGATCATCACACTTTTATTTACTTACAACTCAATATTCCAACTCGATATCTGGATCAAAGATATGACTCTATATGAATGCCTCCGGCGGTGTACCGGGATGTGCAATGATCTAGCGTAGCAAAGATATCAAAAAACGGACAAGCCATGAAAATATCATGCTAGCTATCTTACAACCATGCAAAGCAATATGACAATAAATGCTCGAGTCATGTATATGATGATGATGGAAGTTGCAGGGCAATATATCTCGGAATGGCTATGGAAATGCGATGATAGGTAGGTATGGTGGCTGTTTTGAGGAAGATATAATGAGGCTTATGTGTGATAGAGCGTATCGTATCACGGGGTTTGGATGCACCGGCGAAGTTTGCACCAACTCTCGAGGTGAGAAAGGGCAATGCACGGTACCGAAGAGGCTAGCAATGATGGAAGGGTGAGAGTGCGTATAATCCATGGACTCAACATTAGTCATAAAGAACTCACATACTTATTGCAAAAATCTATTAGTCATCGAAACAAAGTACTACGCGCATGCTCCTAGGGGGATAGATTGGTAGGAAAAGACCATCGCTCGTCCCCGACCGCCACTCATAAGGAAGACAATCAATAAATAAATCATGCTCCGACTTCATCACATAACGGTTCACCATACGTGCATGCTACGGGAATCACAAACTTCAACACAAGTACCACTCATAAGGAAGACAATCAATAAATAAATCATGCTCCGACTTCATCACATAACGGTTCACCATACGTGCATGCTACGGGAATCGAAAACTTCAACACAAGTACTAATCCACAACTACCCACTAGAATGACTCTAATATCACCATCTTTATATCGCAAAACTATTGCAAGGAATCAAACATATCATATTCAGTGATGTAAAAGTTTTATGTAGGATTTTATGACTAACCATGTGAATGCCCAATTCCTGTCATCTCTCTAAATAGATATAAGTGAAGCAAGAGAGTTTAATTCTTTCTACAAAAGATATGCCCACGCTCTAACAAATATAAGTGAAGCAAAAGAGCATTCTACAAATGGTGGTTTTCTATGTGAAGAGAAACAGGCAATCCAAACTTCAAATGATATAAGTGAAGCACATGAAGCATTCTATAAAGCCATACTCAAAAGATATAAGCGAAGTGCAAAGAGCATTCTATAAATCAACAAAGGACTATCTCATACCAGCATGGTGCATAAAATAAAAATGAAAACTAAATGCAAAAGACGCTCCAAGATTGCACATATCGCATGAATGAAACGAATCCGAAAACATATCGATATTTGTTGAAGAAAGAGGGGATGCCTTCCGGGGCATCCCCAAGCTTAGACGCTTGAGTCTCCTTGAATATTTACTTGGGGTGCCTCGGGAATCCCCAAGCTTGAGCTCTTGCCTCTCTTCCTTCTTCTCACATCGAGACCTTCTCGATCATCGAACACTTCATCCACACAAAACTTCAACAGAAAACTCGGTAAGATCCGTTAGTATAATAAAGCAAATCACTACTCTAAGTACTGTTGCAAACCAATTCATATTTTGTTTTGGCATTGTAGCTACTGTAATATAACTTTTTTATGGCTTAATCCACTGATATAAATCGATAGTTTCATCAAAACAAGCAAACTATGCATCAAAAACAGAATCGGTCTAAAACAGAACAGTCTGTAATAATCTGAACATTCACCATACTTCTGATACTTGATAAATTATACCAAAATTAGGAAAAATAAACAATTTGTATAGAAAGACAGTGCAAAAAGTTTCAGAACCATTCGACGTTCCAGTAAAAAAAAGAAAAATCGCGCACTACAGCCAAAGTTTCTGTCCTGCACCGTACAAACCAACAAGCATTGTAAACATCCTAAAGGCAAACCTTAGCACATTATTTTTATAATACAATGGAATTGTACAAGGGGATAATTATTTTTGTTCAAAAGTTTCTGTAATCAAGATTCACAAAGTTTCCGTGAGCATGTACAAAGTTCAAGGCTAGCTCCCACTTCAACAATGCTCGTCTTTCTCACTTTCGCTTGCCTTTTTGAAAAAGTTTTGGGTTCCCCTATTTATTTTTGTTGTTTTTAAACTATATGAAAGCACTCAACAGAAATAAATGACTCTCTAAAACTTCCGGGTTGTCTCCCTGGCAGCGCTTTCTATAAAGCCATTAAGCTAGGCATCTAGTGCTCAAGTAATGGATCCTCCCGGATCCCAAGGTATATCAAAGACAATTTTAATTAGCAATGATTTGTAATTTAGTAGTGAGCACAAAGCAACATATATCATGTAATGAAAAAGTCTAACTCTCTTCCTATGCATCGGCATGTCATAAAAGAACAATTGCACACAAAGTAAAGGCCAATGCATAGTATAAACAGTTTCTTACAATTTTATCGTGTGGGAAACATAGAGAGGTGGAGATATAGTTCCTCTCTCATAATAATTGCAAGTAGGAGCAGCAAGAACATGCATATTATATCTATCAAAATCATCATGTGTAGTAGTAAAATGCAACCCATCAATATAATCCTTAATAAGCACAAACTTCTCTGATATAGTGTAGTCGGGAGAATTCAAAAAAATAATAGGACTATCATGCGTGGGTGCAATAGCAAGAATTTCATGTTTAACATAAGGAACTATAGAAAGTTCATCTCCATAAGCATAATTCATATTGGCATCTTGGACACAAGCATAGCAGGCATCATCAAAAAGGGATATTTCAAAAGAATCAAAGGGATCATAACAGTCATCATAGCAATCATCCTTCGATAAGCACGAAGGGGAATTAAACAATGTATGAGTTGAAGAGTTACTCTCATTAGAAGGTGGGAACGGGTGATCAATCCGCTCTTCCTCCTTTTGTTCTTCGCTCTCCTCCTCATCTTTTTCATCCAATGAGCTCACAGTTTCATCAACTTCTTCTTCCATAGATTCCTGCAAAATATTAGTCTCTTCTTGGACAGCGGAGACTTTCTCAATAAGTGCATTAATATCGGAATTGTATTCATAATTCTCATAGCAATATTTGAGGATAGCTAAATTTTCAGGTCTGTAAACAGCATCATAAAGATCTTCATATTCTTTGAACATAGATTCAGTTTCATAAGCACCCATAAAAGCAACAAATTCTTCTATTTGTTCCACATCATAGTAATCATATATACCTCTAGCATAAGAAGCCAAGGTTTCATTATCATTAAATTTGAATGAAAAGGGAAGGTGTGGAGACTTCATCCTAGAGCAACAAGTATAATCATATCTCAAACATAGTTGCCTAGCATACCACTTCAACATATAAATTTAATCCCATAATAGTCTCCCTTTTTGAGTTAAGCGATAATCCCTAAAGTATTCATGTTGATCCAACGTTACTCCCATTACCAAATTGAATGAGGTTTTCTCAGGATTATCAAAGTGGTACATAATATTTTTCACATATTGAGCATCGAGGGTTTTAGGAGGTTCCCCATCTCCATGAGCAGCAAGTACACCTAATTTTTTTGGTATTTCGTGTTCCATATCCATAACTAAAGATAGAGAACAACTAAGAACAACAAATAAAAATTACTTAGTGATAAAGCAAACAAGCACACACGAGAATATTCACCCCATGCTATTGCTCCCCGGCAACGGCGCCAGAAAAAAGGTCTTGATAATCCACAAGTATAGGGGATCAATTGTAGCCTCTTTCGATAAGTAAGAGTGTCGAACCCAACGAGGAGCTAATGGTAGAACAAATATTCCCTCAAGTTCTACCGACCACCGATACAACTCTACGCACGCTTGACGTTCGCTTTACCTAGAACAAGTATGAAACTAGAAGTACTTTGTAGGTGTTTTTGGATAGGTTTGCAAAAATATAAAGAGCACGTAAAAAAAGTAGGGGCTGTTTAGATAAAGACATAACTAAATTAGTTTTAGTAGAGAGCTTTTTGTTACGAGAAAGTTATTTGTCCCTAGGCAATCAATAACTAGACCGGTAATCATTATTGCAATTTTATTTGAGGGAGAGGCATAAGCTAACATACTTTCTCTACTTGGATCATATGCACTTATGATTGGAACTCTAGCAAGCATCCGCAACTACTAAAGATCATTAAGGTAAAACCCAACCATAGCATTAAAGCATCAAGTCCTCTTTATCCCATACGCAAACAACCTACTTACTCGGGTCTGTGCTTCTGTCACTCACGCCAACCACTATAAGCGAATCATGAACGTATTGCAACACCCTACAGCGGGGATCCCTTACGCTTGCGTGACATGGAGAGCACCATAGGACAGCACCAATAACAAAACATGCAACTCAAACCAATCTTGATCATCAAATAATCCATAGGACAAAACAGATCTACTCAAACATCATAGGATAGCCATACATCATTGGGAAATAATATATAGAGTTGAGCACCATGTTTAAGTAGAGATTACAGCGGGTAAGAGAGAGGTTACACCGCTGCATAGTGGGGGGAAGAGTTGGTGATGATGGCGGTGAAGTTGTTCATGAAGATTGCGGTGATGATGATGGCCACGGCGGCGTTCCGACGCCACCGGAAGAGAAGGGGAGAGGGGGCCCTTCGTCTTCTTCTTCCTTGACCTCCTCCCTAGATGGGAGAAGGGTTTCCCCTCTGGTCCTTGGCCTCCATGGCGTGGGAGGGGCGAGAGCCCCTCCGAGATTGGATCTGTCTCTCTGTCTCTCTGTGTTTCTGCGTTCTGGTATTCTGCCCTGGCACCGTTTCTTTTATATCTGGAGATCCGTAACTCCGATTGGATTGAAACCTTCGCCCAGATCTTTTTCCAAAAATTAGCTTTCTTGCGGCCAAAGTAGAGCATCAACCGCCTTATGAGGGGCCCACGAGGGTGGGGGTGCGCCCACCTGGAGTGGGCATGGGCCCCACCCTCGTGGCCACCTCGGGCACCGTCTCGCGTTGATTTTACTTCCCAAAAATCACAAATATTCCAAAATAATTCTCCGTCCGTTTTTATCCCGTTTGGATTTCGTTTGATATGGGGTTTCTGCGAACCATAAAACATGCAACAGACAGGAACTGGCACTGGGCACTGGATCAATATGTTAGTCCAAAAATAATATAAAAAGTTGCCAAAAGTATATGAAAGTTGTAGAATATTGGCATGGAACAATCAAAAATTATAGATACGACGGAGACGTATCAAGCACTCGGATGATAACCCACAAGTATAGGGGATCAATTGTAGCCTCTTTCGATAAGTAAGAGTGTCGAACCCAACGAGGAGATAAAGGTAGAACAAATATTCCCTCAAGTTCTATCGACCACCGATACAACTCTACGCACGCTTAACGTTCGCTTTACCTAGAACAAGTATAAAACTTGAAGTACTTTGTAGGTGTTGTGGGATAGGTTTGCAAGAATATAAAGAGCACGTAAATAAAAAGTAGGGGCTGTTTAGATGAAGACACAATAAAGTAAATATAGCGAGTGTGGAAAAGTGGTGGTAGGAGTTGCGAAATTCTCCCTAAGCAATTGACTACTTTACTAGACCGATAGCAAGTTTTATGTGGGAGAGGCCACTGCTAGCATGTCATCCCTGACTTGGAATTCTATGCACTTTTGATTGGAACTATTAGCAAATGTCCGCAACTACTAACGTTCATTAAGGTAAAACCCAACCATAGCATTAAGATATATTGGTCCCCTTCAATCCCGTATGCATCAATTTCTATGCTAGGTTGAAGCTTCTGTCACTCTTGCCCTCCAATACATAGTTCTATCAACATACAACTAACTCTATGGTGTGATCCACGCGCGCGCTCATATGATGGGCACCAAAGGACAACAATGTAACCACAAGAAAATTAAATCAATCATAGCAATTCATCAACCACCGATAGGACAACGAAAATCTACTCAGACATCATAGGATAGCAACACATCATTGGATAATAATATGAAGCATAAAGCACCATGTTCAAGCAGAGGGTACAACGGGTTGCGGGAGAGTGGACCGCTGTAGATGGGGGGGGGAAGGTGATGGGGATGTTGGTGAAGATGGCGGAGGTGTTGGTGAAGATCGCGGTGATGATGATGGTGGCCACGACAGCGTTCCGGCGCCACCGGAAGAGAGGGGGAGAGGGGCCCCCTTCTTCTTCCTTGACCTCCTCCCTAGATGGGAGAAGGGTTTCCCCTCTGGTCCTTGGCCTCCATGGCATGGGAGGGGCGAGAGCCCCTCCAAGATTGGATCTGTCTCTCTGTTTCTGCGTTCTGGTATTCTGCCCTTTCACCATTTCGTATATATACGTAGATCCGTAACTCCGATTGGATTGAAACCTTCACCAAGTTTTTTTTTTCGAAAATTAGCTTTCTCGCAGCCAAAGAAGAGCAGCAACCGCCTTACGAGGGGCCCACGAGGGTCAGGGGCGCGCCTCCTTGCCTCGTGGCCACCTCGGGAACCGTCTCGCGTTGATTCTTCTTCCCATATTCTCCAAATATTCCAAAAATATTCTCCGACCGTTTTTATCCCATTTGGACTCCGTTTGATATGGGTTTTCTGCGAAACAAAAAACATGCAACAGACAGGAACTGGCACTGGGCACTGGATCAATATGTTAGTCCCAAAGATAGTATAAAAAGTTACCAAAAGTATATGAAAGTTGTAGAATATTGGCATGGAATAATCAAAAATTATAGATACGAAGGAGACGTATAAACATCCCCAATCTTAATTCCTGCTCGTCCTCGAGTAGGTAAATGATAAAAAAGATAATTTTTGATGTGGAATGCTACCTAGCATAATCTTGACCATGTATCTAATCATGGCATGAATATTAAGATACGAGTGATTCAAAGCAACAGTCTATCATTTGACATAAAAACAATAATACCTCAAGCCTACTAATAAAGCAATCATGTCTTTTCAAAATAACATGGCCAAAGAAAGTTATCCCTACAAAATCATATAGTCTGGCTATGCTCCATCTTCACCACACAAAATATTCACATCATGCACAACTGTCGGAGTAAATGGCCACGGGTAGCCTAACCGACTCCCCCTAGCTCTTCAAAAATTATCAACCCATTCAAGCCTTCAAGCATACAAAGCATAGGGCCGCCTTCCCTCGGCCGACTATCCCCAGGGCCGACTTCCAGAAGGCGACCTAGTCTCAGAAACCTTCCCCAAGAAAGCTACGAGATGGCCGACTCCAGGAAGTCGGCCCCAAGAGGACCGACTCCCAGAAGCCGGCCATGAAGAATGCCGACTCCCAGAAGCCGACCAAGACCGCACCCACCAAGACTACATCCACATAAGCGTGGCTGCAGTGCAGCCCACTACCCCCGAATCCCGGAGCCGGCATGGCCACAGGGCGCCGTACGGATCAGCCATCTCCCGTCCGGCGCGGCACTGTAGCCATGTTGACCTCGACGTCACCCACGACAGACGCCAGTACGGCCCGCGGGCGGCGGGCCCCTTTAGCCAGAGAGACGCTCGAAGGTGGCCAGGCCTCCCCTAGTCGGCCGGGGGCGTAGCCGGCTCCCAATAGCCGGCTACCTCCCTCCCTCGAAACACGAGCCTCATTAAGGAGACAAGACGAGGTGAGGCTACAGTGAGAGCCCGCAAGGCGGCGGTGCTGTAGCCACGCTTACCTCGACAAAGCCCTCGTCATCAAAGGCGAGGCAACAGTAACCAGCCGCCGACAAGACCCCCAAGCGGTGGGGCCGGCCTGTCGACCAAGAGGCCGGCAGCCGGCGGGACCCACCAGTCGGCGGGCCCCAATGGTCGGCGGAGAAGCCGGCGAACACGGACACTGACGGCTGGGACCCGCACCCAGCCGGATTACCATTGTACCCCTGGGGGGGTAGGCCTATATAAACCCCCCGGGGCACCCATGCAAAGGGTTGGTCTCATAGAATTACACACACCCCATAGAGAGAAAGGGAGAGCTAGCCTTGCTCTTCTTCTCCCTCTGATCCGACAGCTCAAGGAGCACTTGTAGCTACTTGTTTTGATCTAGTGATCATGCGGAGACCCCGCAGAGCAGGACTAGGGGTGTTATCTCCACGGAGAGCCCCGAACCTGGGTAAGATTCGCCGGCGTGCATGTCTTCGCCTCATCCCGTTTCCAGGCACCGTCGATGTCTTACTGGCTCCCACAATGATAAGCCACCCGTTGGCATATGTTGCACCTACCACCCGACATTTGGCGCCCACCATGGGGCCAGGTGCACCGTTGTCCGGAGACCTGTTCTGGACGGGAACCCTTTTCCTCACCGGCGAGCGCAGCCAGCCTGCTGCGCCCGACGGCGTTTGCCCCGACGCGCTGCAAGGCGTCGACGACGCCTGCGCAGCGAGCTGCCTCGCCGATCTGCTCGGCGAGACTCGCATCTCCGACGAGCCCGCGTCTGACGCAGGTACGGACTACCCCGAGAGCCGCCTCGTCAGCCTCCTCGACCAACTTCACGTCTCCAGCGAGCCTGCTGCAGACTTGGAGTCGGTCGGCTCCACCGACCCGATGCTTGTCGACTCCGACACGGCGTCGCTCGACGCCTACCCCTCCGACATGGTAGTCTTCGATGACCCTCTCCCTCGAGCTGACAGCGGCAGCAGCGCTGTCACCGAAGTGCTGGTCATCAGCCACGTCGCCAGCTCGGGCGAGAACGCCCACGACGCCCTGCAAGCGGCGATGCATGACTTATCCGTCCCCATCCCGGCTGACGCCGACGCCGAGACCCTGGAGGCACGCCGCCTCGCCCTCATCGCGGAAGGCCAGAAGATAGCCTCCATGAGACGCCTCACCGAGGCTCACCAGTGCGAAGTCGACCGCGCCGCCTTTGGCACGCTGCCTCATGGCGGGCCGAGCCGGCCTCGTCCAGAAGCGCGGCGCGGCCATCGCCAGCATGCTGGGGGCAGACCGCCCCATCTACGCCACCCCACTCGAGAAACGGCCAGGTCAAGCGAGCAAATGGACTCATCCTCTCTGGCATCAAGCCCCGACTGGTCGTACCACTGGAGCGATCGGCCGGCTGCTGGCTCGATGAGCTGCCGGCTGTCCTCTGGAGTCTGCATACTACACCTAACAAGTCAACCGGCTTCACTCCGTTCTTCCTTGTATATGGTGCCGAGGCTGTCATCCCAACCGACATCGAGTTCGACTCGCCTCGGGTCACCATGTACACGGAGGCGGAGGCCAAGGAAGCGCGAGAAGACGGCGTCGACCTGCTGGAAGAGGGCCGGCTGTTAGCACTCAGTCGGTCTGCCATCTACCAGCAGGGTTTGCGCCGTTACCACAACCGCAAGGTCAAGCCAAGATCTTTCCAAGAGGGCGACCTTGTGCTTCGGCTGATCCAGCGAATAGCCGGCCAGCACAAGCTCTCGGCCCCTTGGGAAGGCCCTTTCGTCATCAGCAAGGCACTAGGCAACGACTCCTACTACCTGATCGACGCACAAAAACCAAGAGCACGCAAGAGGGATGATTCCGGCAAGGAGTCGGAGCGACCATGGAACGCGAACCTCCTGAGAAGATTTTACAGTTGAAAGTAGTATGTATCATGCTACCTTTTTTTTGTATTAAGTACGAAACAACGGGCCCCCCGAGGAGCACTCGGGGACTGCCTTCCTTTATCTATGAATGACGAGTGTCATAGTCATGAATGTATTATTACATTTGATTTTCTGTTCGGCACCGGGTTCGACTAGTCGGCCCGGGGACTGGCCGCCTTATGTTATATTAAAAGTTCTACCTGAAGTCAGACAAGTAGTGTGCCGGCTCCCGAGCCCTCTCTTATTGAAAGTCGCAGCTCGAAGAACTGACTGTCCGACTAGCAAGAGCCAAAGGCAGAAAGGATGCCCACACGAAAAACGGCTAAGGACTAACGAACTTGTATAACGAAAAGACGGCCTCCAACCACGCTTGCCGGCTGTCAAAACAGCCGGCTGGCCGACCTCCCAAACACTTCGCTATAATCCAACAAAGCTAGAGTACTTGTGTGACGCCCCCGATTTGACCGTACACTAATCATGCACGCAAATGTGTACGATTAAGATCAGGGACTCACGGGAAGATATCACAACACAACTCTAAAACATAAATAAGTCATACAAGCATCATAATACAAGCCAGGGGCCTCGAGGGCTCGAATACAAGTGCTCGATCATAGACGAGTCAGCGGAAGCAACAATATCTGAGTACAGACATAAGTTAAACAAGTTTGCCTTAAGAAGGCTAGCACAAACTGGGATACAGATCGAACGAGGCACAGGCCTCCTGCCTGGGATCCTCCTAACTACTCCTGGTCAGCGTCAGCGGCCTGCACGTAGTAGTAGGCACCTCCAGTGTCGTAGGAGTCGTCGTCGACGGTGGCGTCTGGCTCCTGGACTCCAGCATCTGGTTGCGACAACCAGATAGAAAGGAAAAGGGGAAAAGAGGGAGAGGAGCAACCGTGAGTACTCATCCAAAGTACTCGCAAGCAAGGAGCTACACTACATATGCATGGGTATATGTGTAAAGGGGCATATCAGTGGACTGAACTGCAGAATGCCAGAATAGGAGGGGGATAGCTAATCCTGTCGAAGACTACGCTTCTGGCCATCTCCATCTTGCAGCATGTAGAAGAGAGTAGATTGAAGTCCTCCAAGTAGCATCGCATAGCATAATCCTACCCGACGATCCCCTCCTCGTCGCCCTGTTAGAGAGCGATCACCGGGTTGTATCTGGCACTTGGAAGGGTGTATTTATTCAGTATCCAGTTCTAGTTGTCATAAGGTCAAGGTACAACTCCGGGTCGTCCTTTTACCGAGGGACACCGCTATTCGAATAGATAAACTTCCCTGCAGGGGTGCACCACATAACCCAACACGCTCGATCCCATTTGGCCGGACACACTTTCCTGGGTCATGCCCGGCCTCGGAAGATCAACACGTCGCAGCCCCACCTAGGCTCAACAGAGAGGTCAACACGCCGGTCTAAATCCTATGCGCACAGGGGTCTGGGCCCATCGCCCATTGCACACCTGCACGTTGCGAGGGCGGCCGGAAGCAGACCTAGCCTAGTGGCGTTCCAGTCCAATCCGGCGCGCGCCGCTCCGTCGCTCATGTCAAAAAGAGCTTCGGCTGATACCACGACGTCGGGATACCCATAACTACTCCTGCGTAGATGGTTAGTGCGTATAGACCAAATGGCCAGACTCAGATCAAATACCCAGAACTCGTTAAGCGTGTTATTTGAAGTAACCGCGAACGTCGACCAGGGCCAGGCCCACCTCTCTCCTGGGTGGTCTCAACCTGCCCTGTCGCTCCGCCACAAAGTAACAGTCGGGGACCGTCAGGAACCCAGGCCCACCTCTACCGGGATGGAGCCACCTGTCCTTTCAGCCCCCTCATCAGAATCACTTGCGGGTACTCCTCGAGCCCACCCGACTTTAGTCACCACATGTGTCATGTATATAATGTATATAGTATATACCCGTGATCACCTCCCGAAGTGATCACGGCCCAGTAGTATAGCATGGCAGACGGACAAGAGTGTAGGGCCACTGATGGAACACTAGCATCCTATACTAAGCAGTAGGATAGCAGATAAGGGTAACAACTGTAGCAACAATGACAGGCTATGCATCAGGATAGGATTAACGGAAAGCAGTAACATGCTACACTACTCTAATGCAAGCAGTATAGAGAAGAATAGGCGATATCTGGTGATCAAGGGGGGGGCTTGCCTGGTTGCTCTGGCAAGTAGGAGGGGTCGTCAACTCCGTAGTCGAACTGGGCAGCAGCAGTGTCGGTCTCGTAGTCTACCAGAGAGAAGAGGGGGGAAGAAACAGTAAATACAACGCAAACATAAGCATGACGATGCGTGACATGACAATGAGCGGTGCTAGGTGTGTCCTAACGCGACAGTAGGTGGTACCGGCGAAGGGGGGGAACATCCGGGAAAGTATTCCCGCTGTTTCGCGTTTTCGGACAGACGGACCGGAGGGGGAAAGTTGCGAGTTCGATAGGTTAGGGATGTGTGGTGGACGAACGGACTGCGTATCCGGATTCGTCTCGTCGTTCTGAGCAACTTTCATGTCGAAAATAATTTAATCCGAGTTACGGATTAAAAGATATGATTTTCTAAAGATTTTAATAATTTCTGGAATTTAATTAATTATTTAATTTAATTCGAAATTTGGATTTATGACATCAGCATGATGTCATGCTGACGTCAGCAGTCAATGTTGACCGTTGACCTGGTCAACCTGACAGGTGGGTCCCACCTGTCAGGGGCTGTTAGCTAATTAACTACTGTTTAATTAAATTAACTAACTAATTAGATTAATTTAAACAAGATTAATTAACTTAATTAATTTAGTTAATTAATTAATTAAATTTATTTTTATTATTAATTAATTATTTATTATATATTTATTTATTTTTTTTAATTAATTTTCTTTTTTTAAACGTTCCAGGGGGCGTGGGGCCCCAAGGTCAGTGGCTCACGGGAGCCCTAGCGGGCATGTGGGTTACGGGCGCTAGCGTCGGCGCCCGACTGGGCGAGCGCCCAAATCGACAGGCAGGGGGGCGCCAGCCACGGGCGTGGCGAGGCCGCCGGCGCCCACGACGCCGGCTAAGGGAGGCGGCGGAGGGCGGCGCCACGGGAGGGACTGCGACAGGGCGGAGCAAGCAGTGACAGGCGTTCAGCGCGGCAAGGCCTCGCGCGAGAGGAAGGACACGGCGAGGCAAACGGTGGGCGTAGCCGGGCGCGGCCACCGCGCGTGTGAGGAGGTGCGGGGCGAGCAAGGCGCGCGTGCGGGTCGTGGCCCGCGGGAGCAGCAGCATGGGGGAAAGGGGAGGAGAGGGGAGGCTCACGAGGGCCGTAGGGAAAAGGCAGCGGGCTCGGGGTCGGCCGGTGTGGAGGAGACCGTGGACGGGGCGGCGCCGGCGTGGTCGACTGCGGCAGGGACGACGAGGTTCGGCGGCGTAGGGGGCGGCTTCGGGCGACGGTGAGGTCCGGCGACGGCGGCAAGCGCTGGGCGCTGGAGTAGTTGCCCCCCGATCTAGATCGGGGGGAAGAGGAGGCGAACGTGGGGGGAGAGTGGGGCGACGGAATCGGGCGGCGTCCGGGCCACCGGCGACGAGGGGCGATGGCGCGCAACGGCAGCGGCAGAGGGGTCGGGGGCGTTGGTTGCCCCCGATTCGGATCCACCCGTGGGTGGGGTGGGGAGACGAGAGGGATCGGGGAGGAGTGGGGGGTTACATGCTAGGGTTTCAGGAGCGTGGAGGGTTAAGGGGAATGGGGTGGCCGGTTGGGCCTTTTGGGCTGGTGGCCTGCTGGCTAGCTGGGCCATTCGGCCCAGGGGGAGGGGGTTTCTCCCTTTTCTTTTTTAGTTAGCTTTGTTTTCTGTTTTTGTATTTTCTTTTCTTTTACTTATTTATTATATGTTCTTATTTTATTTTAGTTTTATAAAACATAAGCCTAGTCCCTAAATTAATGCTTTAGTTTACCCTACTGCAACAAAGTGTTTGGTACACAATCAAAATAGTTTACATTTTTACAATTCTTAAAAAGGCATTTAATTAATAGTTTTACCACTGTTTTACTTATTTTAGTGCTTTAATTATTTTATAAAAATGTGGGTTTCTCCACCATAATTACTTACGATTTATTTGACACAACCCAAACATTTTAGTTTCGATATTTGAAAACTTTACTGTTTGCCTATATTTTATATTTTAACTTGAATCGTTTTTGAACTAACTCGAGTTTATCAACAGTAACCGAGGTGACGTGGCACCATCAGCAGAGGTTTACTGTAGCTTGATTATACGGGCGTCACAATTCTCCTCCACTACAAGAAATCTCGTCCTGAGATTTAAGAGGGAAGTAAAGGGGGAAGGTTCGGGTTACGAAATTCTAGGGAGTGTTCTTGGTCTTGGTTGTTCTTCTCGAAGAGGTTGATCCATTACATTGATGTCTTCATTCTGCTGTTTCAGGTCATCGTGATAAAGTTGTCGTCCTTTCTTCGGGAACTCCATCGTACTTACGACAGAGTAAGGGGGTATTCTGGAAGAACGGACCTCTGCAAGGTTTACTATCTGGTCAATATCATCGGGGAAGGTGGCGGAAAGTAACTCTCGAACTAAGTCTTAAGAAAAGCCGAGAGCAAGTAAGAAAGTACCATGAGAAGTTTCAAACGGGTAGGCAATCGTTCGAAGCACGAAAGGTTCTGAGCAACGGGAATAAGTATTGTGTCTGATACCAAAATTGATGATCTCACGAAAGGTGGCACGTGAATTACATACGAAGCCAAGCATGAGGAATAACCTTGGGAACAGGGGGTGTACAAGAGAGTCAGGTTTCGATCCTGTGGAACTGTGGGTTATGGGCCCACCATGTGGTTAAAGTAGGAAGGGCGGTGACATCTTGCACGATCATGATAGCAAGGAATGTCAGAGGGTAGCCTGTCAGTTATATGTCAGCAACATCGTCGGTACCAAGGGCGAGGGACGAAGAGAACCATTTTCCTGCTCGTTGAAACGAGGCGGACCAATAGGCAAAGTTCTTGTCCATCGGTGGTTACCGGAATGTCACCAACAATAGTAACAGGGTCTTACTGACAGAGTTGTACACCGAGGTGTTTACATAAGCAGGAGAATATTACTGCTTAGATCATATAGATCACCAGAAAGGTTAAACCAAACAATGGAAAGGAAAATATGATTATCAGATTAAACAGAAGAATGGAAAGGAAAATGTGTTTAAACACATATTTCAAGGGGTATATTCTTCCCAAGGACAATGGTTAGAAGAGAACCATTTAGGTTAGGGAAGAGGAAGTTCATGACATTACCCAAAGAACGGTGCTTGAATAATTGATAACGAGAATTTAGCATTGTGCTTCAAATGTTTTTATTGAAGATCAGAGTACCTTAGACATGCTTCAAGATAGCATTGACATGGTCATTAGGTGAAGATCAGACTTTGAAATCACAAAGGATCCATGAGGAATAGTTTGTAGAATAAGTCTTACAATTTCCTCATGGAAGAATGGATAACCTTGCTGAAAAGGAATCTATAACAATAGGGCCAACCGGCCAGGTGTGCTAGGCACGACATCACCTTACCGGGTCACATAAGACCAATGTTATAACTCTTGGAAATATGTTCCAACCATCATATCTGACCGAGATTCAGATCTGATTGGTGTCAGGATAACTCAGACTCAGGATGCCTGAGAAGAAAAGTGCAACACGAATTGTCGAGATGACATTGTAAGATTCTCGAGAATTGAACTATGGAAGCGAGTTCCGAAACAAGAGTTCATCATAAACCAAGGAGAGGATGAGGGGGTGGCTGATGGACTCAGCGACAATTCCTCGAGATTTCCAAAACGAGGGATTTCCACACTTATGTGAACAAGGAGATAACATTCAGGTCAAATGATATAGTGAGGTATGCTCGAGGAAAACATACTCAATTAAACATTGGTTGAAAGGTGCACCCAAAATATGGGCTGGGTTGCACGACCAACGTCGGAATGGTGATTCAATAATCAATAGTCTAAGAATGAACGTCCGACCATTAACTTCAAAGGAATAGGGCTGCTAGAAGGGCAGAACCCAAACAGCACCCCCCACTTGTTGGTACCCCGGTTGGAATCAACACGAGGACCCCAGAAAGAATGGTGATGGTGAGAAGTATCACCACACCAAGAATTCTAAAGAGGTGGTGAAATTCTCACAACATCCTTGACATAAAATATGGTAATACTCCAAGGTAGAACATAACATAAGCTGGTTAGCAAGGAGCTCCATAACATGATCAAGTTTGTGATGAAAGGAATGTAAGGATGTTGTCGATGGTAACTCAAATTACCAAGGAACGAGGATGGCACTTATCGTCAAGAATTCCATTGATATCCTGGAAGGAGTCAAAATGTTGATGATGATCACGACATTTTGTTGTCGAGGGGATCCACGAAGAAGCAATTGATCAGCGACTGCATCAAGCAAAAGGACTGATGCAACAAAAGATTATCGGAGCCACATATACTACACAAACTCGGGGTCAAGTTTGTTGTTCGAGGTGAAACGATATGGCGAGGAAAATCGACGTAAGCTTAGCTCATCGTCGAAAGTGGTGCTCCGGGAATAAGGACCAGGTAGCACAGTTAAAATCGGCACGTTAATGACATAGCCGAGCAGGCTAGGGATGACGCGATCGAGTACGAACTCGTAACCATAGGAGATTACTAAGAGTTGTTTAATCGTGATGCGGACTCGATTCAGTTATCGATGTCCTTGAGTGTTTAATAACTCGGAGCCCGTGACAAATTGGAATCAATGAGAATGTAATACTTGATGGAGAACTCATAAGAAGTTATGCAGTTCCGTGATAATCTCGAGATACCAGGGGTTAATACTCGACGACAAACCAAAGTAGAGGTTGGACTGGGGTATTGCTCTGCAGAAGACAAGTGCCTAACTTGTACGAGAAATGGTGTTTAAAGGAGAACATGGTCGGAACCACGATTGCAAAAAGCCAGATCCCAGATATAAGATGAACTTATACCAAGGGAATAATTAAATTTAAAAGAAGCTACGATGAGAAGATCTACATCGCGTCCATGGGCATGAACACAAAGTTCAAGGTCGAATCCCACTTCTTCAATGCATAACCTTTCATTCACTTCTCGCGTTTGATGAAGTTGCAGTGTTGAAAATTTTATCTGGCAAAATACCAAAAGAGTATGACTCATGAAATCTTTCGAGTTCACACATATTATGGAAGGCATAGGTTCAACCCATCGGGGCATATTAGGAATATCTGCCACAAGCTTCAAGAGTAATTATCACCGGCTCAAAAGCAGAGCATGGTTGACAAAGCAGAGGATACAATTTACCAAAGGCATTATGTATCAGGGAAGAACTCACAAGGTGATTAAATATGAGGGCACTTTCGGATAATAATCTAACAAAGGATTTGGTTGTCCACAAGGGATCAGATGTGAGCATCAGTACTCAACCAGAGGAAGAAAGAATGCAAGGAGATCAGATTATAGAAACAACTGACTAACTCAAAAGCTCAAATGCAAAGGAATTATGAATTCCAAGACAAGGGGTCAGAAGCAATGCTCTGATTAGGGATGGATAAGTCGAGTAAACTTACGGATACAATCGATGGCAAATTTGATTGGTCGAGATCCAGCTCACGTTTAAAATGACGTCTGAGCCGGAAGGATGAATTCTAGGATCTGATTGAGGATTGCGAGCTTTCGCAACAAATTGAATCAACGAACTCAAAATGATAATGACAAGAGATGCCAATAAGATTTAGACTTATGGGATTAACTATAATGCAAGCAAGTAAGAATTTCAAGAGCAATAGGCTACTTAGGATTTCGGAAGTTCAAATAGTATTTTGAAGACTTTTGTGAAATACATGAATCAACTGGGGATGAGCAAATATCCGGTGAGTGCTAGAAATTATCCTTAATGGTATTCATGTGGCAAAGAACAGCAAGGCAGTAAGCTCAAAGGATTCTCGGAGCAGCAAAGAGAATTTCGGGGTATCTTGTAATAACAAGATCAACTGGGAAACATTGTTTGAATGGCGAGTATACGTGGCTATCCATAGGAGTTTATCGTTGAAAGGGAATTGCAAAAGCGATGAACACAAGTTCTCGGGTTATCAGCGGAGAGTATCTTCAGGGTCTTCACGTGCAACAGACGATCATCAGTAATAAGGGGCTCTCCGGGTGAAAGTGATAACGAGATCCTAATGTCAGATTTAGCAAAATTCAATTAACCCGAATAGAAGAGAGATCAGAGTCCCAGAGTATTGACAAGGAGTAAAAGATCCTAGTACCACCCAGTGGCGACGTGGGCCCGTAAGCCACACAACCATGTTAGTAAAAGTTTTGCAACGACTAGACTCAACTTCGGCCAAGGAGTTGAAAAGGGGGATTCCTACAGGCAGTCGGCTCTGATACCAACTTGTGACGCCCCCGATTTGACCGTACACTAATCATGCACGCAAATGTGTACGATTAAGATCAGGGACTCACGGGAAGATATCACAACACAACTCTAAAACATAAATAAGTCATACAAGCATCATAATACAAGCCAGGGGCCTCGAGGGCTCGAATACAAGTGCTCGATCACATACGAGTCAGCGGAAGCAACAATATCTGAGTACAGACATAAGTTAAACAAGTTTGCCTTAAGAAGGCTAGCACAAACTGGGATACAGATCGAACGAGGCGCAGGCCTCCTGCCTGGGATCCTCCTAACTACTCCTGGTCGTCGTCAGCGGCCTGCACGTAGTAGTAGGCACCTCCAGTGTCGTAGGAGTCGTCGTCGACGGTGGCATCTGGCTCCTGGACTCCAGCATCTGGTTGCGACAACCAGATAGAAAGGAAAAGGGGAAAAGAGGGAGAGGAGCAACCGTGAGTACTCATCCAAAGTACTCGCAAGCAAGGAGCTACACTACATATGCATGGGTATATGTGTAAAGGGGCATATCAGTGGACTGAACTGCAGAATGCCAGAATAGGAGGGGGATAGCTAATCCTGTCGAAGACTACGCTTCTGGCCATCTCCATCTTGCAGCATGTAGAAGAGAGTAGATTGAAGTCCTCCAAGTAGCATCGCATAGCATAATCCTACCCGGCGATCCCCTCCTCGTCGCCCTGTTAGAGAGCGATCACCGGGTTGTATCTGGCACTTGGAAGGGTGTATTTTATTCAGTATCCAGTTCTAGTTGTCATAAGGTCAAGGTACAACTCCGGGTCGTCCTTTTACCGAGGGACACCGCTATTCGAATAGATAAACTTCCCTGCAGGGGTGCACCACATAACCCAACACGCTCGATCCCATTTGGCCGGACACACTTTCCTGGGTCATGCCCGGCCTCGGAAGATCAACACGTCGCAGCCCCACCTAGGCTCAACAGAGAGGTCAACACGCCGGTCTAAATAATATGCGCGCAGGGGTCTGGGCCCATCGCCCATTGCACACCTGCACGTTGCGAGGGCGGCCGGAAGCAGACCTAGCCTAGTGGCGTTCCAGTCCAATCCGGCGCGCGCCGCTCCGTCGCTCACGTCAAAAAGAGCTTCGGCTGATACCACGACGTCGATACCCATAACTACTCCCGCGTAGATGGTTAGTGCGTATAGACCAAATGGACAGACTCAGATCAAATACCCAGAACTCGTTAAGCGTGTTATTTGAAGTAACCGCGAACGTCGACCAGGGCCAGGCCCACCTCTCTCCTGGGTGGTCTCAACCTGCCCTGTCACTCCGCCACAAAGTAACAGTCGGGGGCCGTCAGGAACCCAGGCCCACCTCTACCGGGATGGAGCCACCTGTCCTTTCAGCCCCCTCATCAGAATCACTTGCGGGTACTCCTCGAGCCCACCCGACTTTAGTCACCACATGTGTCATGTATATAATGTATATAGTATATACCCGTGATCACCTCCCGAAGTGATCACGGACCAGTAGTATAGCATGGCAGACGGACAAGAGTGTAGGGCCACTGATGGAACACTAGCATCCTATACTAAGCAGTAGGATAGCAGATAAGGGTAACAACTGTAGCAACAATGACAGGCTATGCATCAGGATAGGATTAACGGAAAGCAGTAACATGCTACACTACTCTAATGCAAGCAGTATAGAGAAGAATAGGCGATATCTGGTGATCAGGGGGGGGGGGGCTTGCCTGGTTGCTCTGGCAAGTAGGAGGGGTCGTCAACTCCGTAGTCGAACTGGGCAGCAGCAGTGTCGGTCTCGTAGTCTACCGGAGAGAAGAGGGGGGAAGAAACAGTAAATACAACGCAAACATAAGCATGACAATGCGTGACATGACAATGAGCGGTGCTAGGTGTGTCCTAACGCGACAGTAGGTGGTACCGGCGAAGGGGGGGAACATCCGGGAAAGTATTCCCGCTGTTTCGCGTTTTCGGACAGACGGACCGGAGGGGGAAAGTTGCGAGTTCGATAGGTTAGGGATGTGTGGTGGACGAACGGACTGCGTATCCGGATTCGTCTCGTCGTTCTGAGCAACTTTCATGTCGAAAATAATTTAATCCGAGTTACGGATTAAAAGATATGATTTCTAAAGATTTTAATAATTTCTGGAATTTAATTAATTATTTAATTTAATTCAAAATTTGGATTTATGACATCAGCATGATGTCATGCTGACGTCAGCAGTCAACGTTGACCGTTGACCTGGTCAACCTGACAGGTGGGTCCCACCTGTCAGGGGCTGTTAGCTAATTAACTACTGTTTAATTAAATTAACTAACTAATTAGATTAATTTAAACAAGATTAATTAACTTAATTAATTTAGTTAATTAATTAATTAATTAAATTTATTTTTATTGTTAATTAATTAATTATTATATATATATTTATTTTTTAATTAATTTTCTTTTTTAAACGTTCCAGGGGGCGTGGGGCACCAAGGTCAGTGGCTCACGGGAGCCCTAGCGGGCATGTGGGTTACGGGTGCTGGCGTCGGCGCCCGACTGGGCGAGCGCCCAAATCGACAGGCAGGGGGGCGCCAGCCACGGGCGTGGCGAGGCCGCCGGCGCCCACGACGCCGGCCAAGGGAGGCGGCGGAGGGCGGTGCCACGGGAGGGACCGCGACAGGGCGGAGCAAGCGGTGACGGGCGTTCAGCACGGCAAGGCCTCGCGCGAGAGGAAGGACGCGGCGAGGCAAACGGTGGGCGTAGCCGGGCACGGCCACCGCGCGTGTGAGGAGGTGCGGGGCGAGCAAGGCGCGCGTGCGGGTCGTGGCCCGCGGGAGCAGCAGCATGGGGGAAAGGGGAGGAGAGGGGAGGCTCACGAGGGCCGTAGGGAAAAGGCAGCGGGCTCGGGGTCGGCCGGTGTGGAGGAGACCGTGGACGGGGCGGCGCCGGCGTGGTCGACGGCGGCAGGGACGACGAGGTTCGGCGGCGTAGGGGGCGGCTTCGGGTGACGGTGAGGTCCGGCGACGGCGGCGAGCGCTGGGCGCTGGAGTAGTTGCCCCCCCCGATCCAGATCGGGGGGAAGAGGAGGCGAACGTGGGGGGGGGGTGAGTGGGGCGACGGAATCGGGCGGCATCCGGGCCACCGGCGACGAGGGGCGATGGCGTGCAACGGCAGCGGCAGAGGGGTCGGGGGCGTTGGTTGCCCCCGATTCAGATCCACCCGTGGGTGGGGTGGGGAGACGAGAGGGATCGGGGAGGAGTGGGGGGTTACGTGCTAGGGTTTCAGGAGCGTGGGGGGTTAAGGGGAATGGGGTGGCCGGTTGGGCCTTTTGGGCTGGTGGCCTGCTGGCTAGCTGGGCCATTCGGCCCAGGGGGGGGTTCTCCCTTTTCTTTTTTTGTTAGCTTTGTTTTCTGTTTTTGTATTTTCTTTTCTTTTACTTATTTATTATATGTTCTTATTTTATTTTAGTTTTATAAAACATAAGCCTAGTCCCTAAATTAATGCTTTAGTTTACCCTACTGCCACAAAGTGTTTGGTACACAATCAAAATAGTTTACATTTTTACAATTCTTAAAAAGGCATTTAATTAATAGTTTTACCACTGTTTTACTTATTTTAGTGCTTTAATTATTTTATAAAAATGTGGGTTTCTCCACCATAATTACTTACGATTTATTTGACACAACCCAAACATTTTAGTTTCGATATTTGAAAACTTTACGGTTTGCCTATATTTTATATTTTAACTTGAATCGTTTTTGAACTAACTTGAGTTTATCAACAGTAACCGAGGTGACGTGGCACTATCAGCAGAGGTTTACTGTAGCTTGATTATACGGGCGTCACAACTTGCCCTCCCAACTGGCCAAGCACTTCTCCAGCCACAGATTGCAGAGCAACTGTCCGACTGGGGAGGCAGCAACCAAGGGAGGGCGGCAAAGGAAACAGCAGAATGATGAAAAGCAGAGAACAAGGGAAAGCCAAACACATGCATATTCATGTTTACACATAAGGCCCCCAACAGGCCGGCAATCAACATAGTTCGAATACACCCCCAGTGGGTGGAATTGTGCAAACTTAACAAAATATTGTTCCAAGAATGGTAAGACAGGAAAATAAAGACAGCAGACTAGACTAAGGGCGCGGTGTGGGAGCCGGGTTGGTCGGTGGAGACGGCGCCACCGACTGGAGGAGTGGCCGGCTGGCGGGTCTCGGCTTGATCATCGCCGGTTGCAGGCGGTGCACCCGCGCGTGCCTTGTTGCTGGAGGCACGGTCAAGCTGAGGCTGACCGGCCGCTCCACCATCTGGCCCGGCGTCTTCATCTTCCTCCTCTTCCTCCTCGCCCTCGTCGCTGGAGTCGATCTCCTCCGCCGAGTCTTCACCGTCCGCCGGGTTCAGCCCGAACCACTCCTCCGGCTGGGCAACACCGTTGTCGTCCACCTCAGGAGCGAAGGTGCTGGTGTCGGTGTAGTCGGCGATCGCCGAAGCCCGCCGGATGATAGCCGGCCGCGCCGGCTCCAGCTCCGTGTCGGCCTGCTGTTGCCAGGTGGCCAGCTGGTCCAGACTCAGCCCGAGATACCAGGCCTTGGCGAACTCCAGCGCCCGCCTGGCGCCGGACCGAACCGCCGAAGCCTTCCAAGCCTCGAAGCGGCCGACCGCCACCTCCAGCCAGTCGGCAGTCCGACTGGGGGTACGGGGAATCACTTCACCAGGTCAGAGAGCGGCCAGCACCTGTGCCCCGACACGCTGAAGCCGGCGGAGCAGGCGATGAGCCGGCTGGAGGCGGGCCTGGATCGCCAAGAGCTGCTCCTCCAGCGACCGGCAAGCGTTTGGTGCGATCTCGGCGCCAGCTTGCCTCTGTGCCTCGCGGTGGGCCTCGACGATCTGGTTGGCGGCGGTAGAGTAGCCAGGGAAGTACTCTGCGCAAGGAAGAACGAGAAAGAAGAGAAAAACACCAAGTCAGAAAACGAGCCAAAACGGCAAGCGGCAAGAAAGGACGAAGAGGAAGGCGGCCTACCGTCAACCAAGTCTTCGATCTGGCCATAGCCGTTGATCAGCGACTGCTTCGCTTCGGCCCAGCTGGCCGCCTCTGTTTCATACTTGGCCTGGAGGGCGGCCTCGCTGTCCCGCACTGCCTTCAGGGCCACCTTGTGGCTCTCCTCCTGGTCGGCCAACCTCTTGGCCAGGCGGTCACGCTCCTATGCCAAGGCGGCAAACTCAGCCTCCTTAGCGCGGAGGGCGGCCTGAGTCCCGCCCAGCTGCTCCCTTAGACTGGCATTGGCCGCTGCAGGGATGGCAGAGAAAAAAGAAGCAATAAGAAGAAGTCATCAAGGAAGATCCGACCCGACTGCTCAGCAGTCGGCCCGAATCTCGGGGACTACACCCAGTGGGTGCGCTGACGCGCCCCCACGTGAGATAAAAGACGAAGCACTTACCCCGGCTCTCAGATAAGTCAGCAGTCTTCTGGGTCAGCTCCAGAGCCTGGGAGTTGAAGGCAGCCGCGCGGAGGTTGTGGTAGTCCTGCAAGTCAGGCAGAAGAGCGAATGAGAACAAGAATAGCAAAACAAGGTCCGCTAGGAAGTTCCAAGCCGCCTGCTCAGCAGCCGACTCGGAACTCGGGGACTACACCCAGTGGGTGCGCTGACGCGCCCCCACGGAAGAAACCAAGATCAAAAAAGCAAAGACAAGAAGACTAATCCGGATGGCCGCCCGCGTCGCAAGGAACTCGTTGTACTTCCTCAGCGCCGCAGCCTGGGCTTGAAGCCGGGTCCGGACGTCCTGCGCGGCCACGTTCATCACGGCCGTCCCTCCACCCGGCGTCCACCCCGAGATGGCGCTGGCCGCTTCCATGTCCTGGGCCTACGAGCTGGAGCCCGCGGCCTGCTACGGCTCCGATGCAGCCTTCTGCGGCTCTGATGCAGCCTTCCCCGCGCGCTGGCGCGACGGTGTCCGGACCACCAGATCAGTCCTCATGGCCGGCTCGCCCCCGGCCGACTGCGCAGGCGGCAAGTTAGGCCGGCCGCCTTGGGTCGCCCCAGTCGGCGGGGCCGGTGCCGCCTCCCTCTCCAGGACGACGACGTCGTCCTCCCTCTCCAGCCCCGGCTGGTCACCGCCGGCTTCTTCTGGCGGGGGCTCTGGGGCTTCAGGCGCCGCGACGCGCAGAGGGGTGACTAGCAAGGCCCCCTCCGCCATCGCCGCGGCCGCAACCTCCGCTTGGGCCTTGGCCGCTGCTTCGGTGCACGCCTTCGCTGCCTCCTCCTCCTGCGCCGCCTTGGCGGCGGCCGCCTTCAATGCCTCTGCCTCCCGCTCCTCCCGCGCCTCCCGCGCGTTCCGCTCCGTCGCTGCCTGAAGATCGGCACGGGGGTCCATGCGGCGGGTGGTGCTCCCGGATCCTCCTGGCGACCCAACGACGGAGGCGGCAGCAACCCGCTCGAGCGACAATGGAGCCCTGATTTTTTGAGAAAGGACAAGGATTCAGGAACTACCAAAGAAAAGAAGAAAGAATAAATGAAGGAGTATATACTTATGCCGACACCGTCTGCGGCTGCTTCACCGCCTTGTGGAAGCGGGCCGCCTTCGCGGCCGCCTCTTCCCGCCTGGTCGCCGCTGCCCCGCCCTTGGGCTTCTTCGGCCGACTGCCGAACAAGCCCGACGCGGCACGACGCTTCTGCCCGCCGCCCCGAGCAGGCGGCGCGGCGGAGGAACCTGCGCCGTGGCCAGACGCTGGCTGGCGGCGTGGGACGACTTCCGCCTCGTCGTCATCCGGCCAGTCGTCGAAGCTGACTCCAAGCCCGGAGCCGCCTGCCTCGCCGCCGGCTTGGCCGCCGCCCGCCTCGGTGTTGTCATCCATGGTGGCCGCCCCCAAGTCGGGGTCCTCTAGATCGTGCTCCGTCCGGTCGGGGACGAATCGGCGCTCCGCCTCCGACCCGCCTGCAGGCCGAAGAAGAGGGCTCTGTCGAGACAAGCCGACTAAGTCAGAGTCGGCCAAAAGGAACTCGGCGACAAAACTAAGAGAAGAAAGGGAAGAAGAGAACATCCCGTGGGCGGCGGGTGAGCTCGGCAATATGGCTCCTTGCCAAACTGCCACTCTGCGGAGAGCTTGCAGTTCGCAAGGTAGTTCACCATGTGGGCCACTTCGTCGTGCGGCATGTCTTTGGTGCACATCCGACTCGGATCGAGCTGGCCGCTCATCTGGCAGATCAGATGAGGGCGGCTCAGGATCAGAAGCACCCGGCACGTGACGAAGGCGGCCAGCAAGTCGGGCCCAGATAGGCCCTCCGACTGGATCATCACCCGCAGTCGGGCGACAGCCGCGGCTCCAGTCGGCGTCAGCGTCACGGCCCGATAGGACCACTGGGGCCGCCTACCCACCGGCGGGCCCGCTACTTAAGCCGGCAAATTGACGTAGTCGCCTTGCGGGGCGACGTCCTTCACATAGAAGTATGACTTCTGCCAGAGCTTCACCGACTGGATCAGCGTGATGACGGGGAAGGGGTTGTCGGCTGTCACCCTCCGCATCGCGATGAAGGCGCCACTCTGAGCCGGCACGCCCAGCATACGCGTGCCCAGCTTGGACAGGAAGAACTCCCCCCAGAGCTCGAGGGTGGGGAGGACGCCGAGGTAGCCTTCGCACAAGGTGACGAAGGCGGATAGCAGCACCACCGTGTTCGGGGTGAGGTGGTGCGGCTAGAGTTGGTAGAATTCAAGAAAAGAGCGGAAGAAGGCGCTCGCGGGCAAGCCGATGCCGCGCAAAAAATGCAAGCGGAAGACCACCCGCTCGCCTTCCTCCGGCTCCGGCGTGATCTCCTCTCAGGCGCGAGGCGGACCTGCACCTTATCCGCGCCGGGCAGCCGCCGCGTCTTGCGGAGGAACTCGACGTGGTCCTCATGGACGTTGGAGCCGTCCCAGTCCCCGCCGTACTACATGGCGGCGTGAAGCCGGCGAGAATGAGCGCGGCGGCGGAGAAAAGGATGGTGGGACGGCGCGGCGGCGAGGCGCTGCTGTGAGGGAGAGCAGGAGGAAGAAGATGGCGGAGAGGAGGGGAGCGTGCGAGCGCCTGCCGCTTCCCCTCCTCCCCCTACTTATAGCCTCGTGCGGCGAAGCCGAGGAGGTGAGGCGTGGGGTGGGACGTGGGATTAACTGCACCCACTCCCCCCACATCCCGCGATTACTGCGCCCTAAAGATGTGCCGAAACCGCCGCAGGAAGACGTGCGGACGGCTTTGGGCCGCAGAGAATCCGCGCCCGGGCCCGGGCGTAGGAGTGGTGGGCCCCCGACCTGCGGCAACGTCTTGTCGCGCGCGTGGGCTGGCAGGCTTTTCAGGCAAGGGATGCCACGTGGTTCGCAAGCGGCGAGTGGCCGGCCCGCAGCCCAGCGCGCGCGCCAGCAGACTCCCGCCCTCCGACTTCAATTTTTTTCGCCAAGACGGCACGCCCAACCGAAGCCGGCTCCCAGCTGCCGGCTCGTCAAGATAAGAAGCTGCCCGAGCTTCTCGACCTCCACTCAACCTCGAAGCCCAACCAGCTTCGGGGACTAATGTCGGAGTAAATGGCCACAGGTAGCCTAACCGACTCCCCCTGGCTCTTCAAAAATTATCAAGCCATTCAAGCCTTCAAGCATACAAAGCATAGGGCCGCCTTCCCCCAGCCGACTATCCCCAGGGCCAACTTCTAGAAGGCGACCTAGTCTCAGAAACCTTCCCCAAGAAAGCTACGAGATGGCCGACTCCAGGAAGCCGGCCCCAAGAGGACCGACTCCCAGAAGCCGGCCATGAAGAATGCCGACTCCCAGAAGCCGACCAAGACCACACCCACCAAGACTACATCCACATAAGCGTGGCTGCAGTGCAGCCCACTACCCCCGAATCCCGGAGCCGGCATGGCCACAGGGCGCCGTACGGATCAGCCATCTCCCGTCCGGCGCGGCACTGTAGCCATGTTGACCTCGACGTCACCCACGACAGACGCCAGTACGGCCCGCGGGCGGCGGGCCCCTTTAGCCAGAGAGACGCTCGAAGGCGGCCAGGCCTCCCCTAGTCGGCCGGGGGCGTAGCCGGCTCCCAATAGCCGGCTACCTCCCTCCCTCGAAACACGAGCCTCATTAAGGAGACAAGACGAGGTGAGGCTACAGTGAGAGCCCGCAAGGCGGCGGCGCTGTAGCCACGCTTACCTCGACAAAGCCCTCATCATCAAAGGCGAGGCAACAGTAACCAGCCGCCGACAAGACCCCCAAGCGGTGGGGCCGGCCTGTCGACCAAGAGGCCGGCAGCCGGCGGGACCCACCAGTCGGCGGGCCCCAATGGTCGGCGGAGAAGCCGGCGAACACGGACACTGACGGCCAGGACCCGCACCCAGCCGGATTACCATTGTACCCCTGGGGGGTAGGCCTATATAAACCCCCCCGGGCACCCATGCAAAGGGTTGGTCTCATAGAATTACACACACCCCATAGAGAGAAAGGGAGAGCTAGCCTTGCTCTTCTTCTCCCTCTGATCTGACAGCTCAAGGAGCACTTGTAGCTACTTGTTTTGATCTAGTGATCATGCGGAGACCCCGCAGAGCAGGACTAGGGGTGTTATCTCCACGGAGAGCCCCGAACCTGGGTAAGATTCGCCGGCGTGCATGTCTTCGCCTCATCCCGTTTCCAGGCACCGGCGACGTCTTACTGGCTCCCACAATGATAAGCCACCCGTTGGCATATGTCGCACCTACCACCCGACAACAACCCCGATGACAAGCCGAGCAATTGTTTCATACTTTTTAACGCGCTTCAGCCTTTTCAACCCTCACGCAATACATGAGCGCAAGGCATGGATATAGCACTATGGGTGGAATAGAATATGATGATGGAGGTTGTGTGGAGAAGACAAAAAAGGAGAAAGTCTCACATCGACACGGCTAATCAACGGGCTATGGAGATGCCCATCAATTGATGTCAATGTGAGGAGTAGGGATTGCCATGCAACGGATGCACTAGAGCTATAAGTATGTGAAAGCTCAAACTGGAACTAAGTGGGTGTGCACCCAACTTGCTTGCTCATGAAGACCTAGGGCATTTGAGGAAGCCCATCGTTGGAATATACAAGTCAAGTTCTATAATGAAAATTCCCACTAGTATATGGAAGTGATAACTCAAGAGACTCTCTATATGAAGAACATGGTGCTACTCTGAAGCACAAGTGTGGTAAAAGGATAGTAACATTGCCCCTTCTCTCTTTTTCTCTCAATTTTTTTTCTTTTTTTGGTGGGCTTCTTTGGCCTCTTTTTATTATTATTTGGGCTTCTTTGGCCTCTTTTATTTGGATAACCTCACATGGGACAATGTTCTAATAATGATGATCATCACACTTTTATTTACTTACAACTCAATATTACAACTCGATGTCTAGAACAAAGTATGACTCTATATGAATGCCTCCGGCGGTGTTCCGGGATCTGCAATGATCTAGTGTAGCAATGAGATCAAAAAACAGACAAGCCATGAAAACATCATGCTAGCTATCTTACGATCATGCAAAGCAATATGACAATAAATGCTCAAGTCATGTATATGACGATGATGGAAGTTGCATGGCTATATCTCGGAATGGCTATGGAAATGCCATGATAGGTAGGTATGGTGGCTGTTTTGAGGAAGATATAAGGAGGTTTATGTGTGATAGAGCGTATCATATCACGGGGTTTGGATGCACGGGCGAAGTTTGCACCAACTCTCGAGGTGAGAAAGGGCAATGCACGGTACCGAAGAGGCTAGCAATGATGGAAGGGTGAGAGTGCGTATAATCCATGGACTCACATTAGTCATAAAGAACTCATATACTTATTGCAAAAGTTTATTAGCCCTTGAAGCAAAGTACTACTACGCATGCCCCTAGGGGGATAGATTGGTAGGAAAAGACCACCGCTCGTCCCCGACCGCCACTCATAAGGAAGACAATCAATAAATACCTGATGCTCCAACTTCGTTACATAACGGTTCACCATACGTGCATGCTACGGGAATCACAAACTTCAACACAAGTATTTCTACAATCCACAACTACCCACTAGCATGACTCTAATATCACCATCTTTATATCGCAAAACGATTGCACGGAGTCAAACATATCATATTCAGTGATCTACAAGTTTTATGTAGGATTTTATGACTAACCATGTGAATGACCAGTTCCTGTCATCTCTCTAAATAGATATAAGTGAAGCAAGAGAGTTTAATTCTTTCTACAAAAGATATGCCCACGCTCTAAAAAAAATAAGTGAAGCAAAAGAGCATTCTACAAATGGCGGTTTTTGATGTAAAGAGAAACAGGCAATCCAAACTTCAAATGATATAAGTGAAGCACATGAAGCATTCTATAAAGCCATACTCAAAAGATATAAGTGAAGTGCATAGAGCATTCTATAAATAAACCAAGGACTATCTCATACCAGCATGGTGCATAAAAGAAAAGTGAAAACTAAATTCAAAAGACGCTCCAAGATTTGCACATATCGCATGAACGAAACGAATCCGAAAACATACCGATACTTGTTGAAGAAAGATGGGATGCCTTATGGGGCATCCCCAAGCTTAGACGCTTGAGTCTCCTTGAATATTTACTTGGGGTGCCTCGGGCATCCCCAAGCTTGAGCTCTTGCCTCTCTTCCTTCTTCTCACATCGAGACCTTCTCGATCATCGAACACTTCATCCACACAAAACTTCAACAGAAAACTCGGTAAGATCCGTTAGTATAATAAAGCAAATCACTACTCTAAGTACTGTTGCAAACCAATTCATATTTTGTTTTGGCATTGTAGCTACTGTAATATAACTTTTTCATGGCTTAACCCACTGATATAAATCGATAGTTTCATCAAAACAAGCAAACTATGCATCAAAAACAGAATCTGTCTAAAACAGCACAGTCTGTAATAATCTGAACATTCACCATACTTCTGTTACCTTAAAACTTCTGCAAAAATTAGGAAAAATAAACAATTTTTATAGAAAGACAGTGCAAAAAGTTTCAGAACCATTTGACGTTCCAGTAAAAAATGTAAAATCGCGCACTACAGCCAAAGTTTCTGTCCTGCACCGCACAAACCAACAAGCATTGTAAACATCCTAAAGGCAAACCTTGGCACATTATTTTTATAATACAATGGAATTGTCCAAGGGGATAATTATTTTTGTTGAAAAGTTTCTGTAATTAAGATTCACAAAGTTTCCATGGGCATGAACAAAGTTCAAGGACGTCCCCCACTTTCACAATGCTCGTCTATATCACATTCACTTTTCTTTTTGAAAAGTTTTGGGTTACCCTCTTTATTTTTTTGTTTTTAAACTATATAAAAGCACATAACATAAATAAATGACTCTCTAAAACTTCCGGGTTGTCTCCCTGGCAGCGCTTTCTTTAAAGCCATTACACTAGGCATATAGTGCTCAAGTAGTGAATCCACCCGGATCCCAAGGTATATCAAAGCCAATTTTAATTAGCAATGATTTGGCATTTAATAGTGAGCACAAAGCAACATATATCAAGCAATGACGAAGTCTAACTCTCTTCCTATGCATCGGCATGTCATAAAAGAACAATTCATGCACAGATACTAAAGGCCAATGCATAGTATAAACAGTTTCTTGCAATTTTTGTGTGTTGGAAACATGGAGAGGCGGAGATGTAGTTCCTCTCTCATAATAATTGCAAGTAGGAGCAGAAAGCACATGCATATTATATTCATCAAAATCATCATGTGCAACGGTAAAAGGCAACCCATCAATATAATCCTTAATAAAAGCAAACTTCTCCGATATAGTGTAGTTTGGAGAATTCAAAAAGATTATAGGACTATCATGTGTGGGTGCAATAGCAACAATTTCATGTTTAACATAAGGAACTATAGCAAGTTCATCTCCATAAGAATCATTCATATTGGCATCATGGCCACAAGCATAGCAAGCATCATCAAAAAGGGATATTTCAAAAGAATCAACGGGATCATAACAATCATCATAGCAATCATCCTTTGGTAAGCACGAAGGGAAATTAAACAATGTATGAGTTGAAGAGTTACTCTCATTAGAAGGTGGGCATGGGTGATCAATCCGCTCTTCCTCCTTTTGTTCTTCGCTCTCCTCCTCATCTTTTTCATCCAATGAGCTCACAATATCATCAATTTCTTCTTCCATAGACTCCTGCAAAATATTAGTCTCTTCTTGGACAGTGGAGACTTTCTCAATAAATGCATCAATATTGGAATTGAATTCATAATTGCCATAGCAATATTTAAGGATAGCTAAATTTTCAGGTCTATAAACAGCATCATAAAGATTTTCAAACTCTTTGAACATAGATTCAATTTCATAAGCACCCATAAAAGCAACAAATTCTTCTATTTGTTCCACATCATAGTAATCATATATACCTCTAGCATAAGAATCCAAGGTTTCATTATCATTAAATTTGCATGAAAAGGGAAGGTGTGGAGCCTTCATCCTAGAGCAACAAGTATAATCATATCTCAAGCATACTTGCCGAGCATACCACTTCAACATATAAATTTGATCCCACAATTGTTTCCCTTTTTGAGTCAAGCAATAATCCCTTAAGTATTCACGGTGATCCAACGTGTCTCCCATTACATAATTGAATTATGTTTTCTCAGGATTATCAAAGTGGTACAAAATATTTTACACATAATGATCATCGAGGGTTTTAGGAGGTTCCCCATCTCCATGAGTAGCAAGTACACCTAATTTTTTGGTATTTCGTGTTCCATATCCATAACTAAAGATAAAGAACAACTAAGAACAACAAATAAAAATTACTTAGTGATAAAGCAAACAAGCCCACACGAGAATATTCACCCCACGCTATTGCTCCCCGGCAACGGCGCCAGAAAAAGGTCTTGATAACCCACAATTATAGGGGATCAATTGTATCCTCTTTCGATAAGTAAGAGTGTCGAACACAACGAGGAGCTAAAGGTAGAACAAATATTCCCTCAAGTTCTATCGACCACCGATACAACTCTACGCACGCTTAACGTTCACTTTACCTAGAACAAGTATAAAACTAGAAGTACTTTGTAGGTGTTGTGGGATAGGTTTTCAAGAACATAAAGAGCACGTAAATAAAAAGTAGGGGCTGTTTAGATGAAGAAACAATAAAGTAAATATAGAGAGTGTGGAAAAGTGGTGGTAGGAGTTGCGAAATTGTCCCTAAGCAATTGACTACTTTACTAGACTGATAGCAAGTTTTATGTGGGAGAGGCCACTGCTAGCATGTCATCCCTGACTTGGAATTCTATGCACTTATGATTGGAACTATTAGCAAGCGTCCGCAACTACTAACATCCATTAAGGTAAAACCCAACCATAGCATTAAGATATATTGGTCCCCCTTCAATCCCGTATGCATCAATTTCTATGCTAGGTTGAAGCTTCTGTCACTCTTGCCCTCCAATACATAGTCCTATCAACATACAACTAACCCTATGGTGTGATCCATGCGCGCGCTCATATGATGGGCACCAAAGGACAACAACATAACCACACGCAAATTAAATCAATCATAGCAATTCATCAACCACCGATAGGACAACGAAAATCTACTCAGACATCATAGGATAGCAACACATCATTGGATAATAATATGAAGCATAAAGCACCATGTTCAAGTAGAGGGTACAGCAGGTTGCGGGAGAGTGGACCGCTGTAGATAGAGGGGGGAAGGTGATGGAGATGTTGGTGAAGATGGCGGAGGTGTTGGTGAAGATCGCGGTGATGATGATGGTGGCCACGGCAGCGTTCCGGCGCTACCGGAAGAGAGGGGGAGAGGGGCCCCCTTCTTCTTCTTCCTTGACCTCCTCCCTAGATGGGAGAAGGGTTTCCCCTCTGGTCCTTGGCCTCCATGGCATGGGAGGGGCGAGAGCCCCTCCGAGATTGGATTTGTCTCTCTGTCTCTCTCTGTTTCTGCGTTCTGGTATTGTGCCCTTTCACCATTTCGTATATATATGGAGATCCGTAACTCCGATTGGATTGAAACCTTCGCCAAGATTTTTTTTTTCCGAAAATTAGCTTTCTTGCAGCCAAAGAAGAGCAGCAACTGCCTTACGAGGGGCCCACGAGGGTCAGGGGCGCGCCCAGGGGGGCAGGCGCGCCCCCTGCTTCGTGGCCACCTCGGGCACCGTCTCGCGTTGATTCTTCTTCCCATATTCTCCAAATATTCCAAAAATATTCTCCATCCGTTTTTATCCCGTTTGGACTCCGTTTGATATGGGTTTTCTGCGAAACAAAAAACATGCAACAGACAGGAACTGGCACTGGGCACTGGATCAATATGTTAGTCCCAAAAATAGTATAAAAAGTTACCAAAAGTATATGAAAGTTGTAGAATTGTGGCATGGAACAATAAAAAATTATAGATACGACGGAGACGTATCACCCCCGGGTCTTCTTTCTCATATATTTGCTTTGCGATCTATTTTATTTGCACTTTTTATTCAGATCTATTAAACCAAAAATCCAAAAATACTTTGCTACACTTTATTTTATTTGCGATATATTTATTCAATATATTACAACTTTCTCCCATCCACCCGCACCGTTTCTAGCACCGTTACCCGAAAGAGATTGAAAACCCCTTTAACACGTCGGGTTGCGAGGTGTTGTTATTTGTGTGGAGGCGCTGTTTACGTTGTGTTACTTGGTTCTCCTACTGGATCGATAACCTTGGTTTCATATCCGAGGGAAATACCTACCACCGCCGTGCTGCATCATCCCTTCCTCTTTGGGGAAATACCGACGTAGCTTCAAGCGACATCAGGGCGCCAAGTGTGGGGAAACCCACTAGGACTCCTAGTCCTAGTCGGTTTCCCCCTTCCTTCTCATGGAGGGGGAAAGGGGGAAGGAAAGGGGGGCCGCGCCCCCTCCCCTTGTCCAATTCGGACTGCCCGTGGGGGGGGGGGGGTGCGCGCCACCCCTTGTGGGCTGCCCTCTCTCTCCCCTATGGCCTATAGTGGCCCATTACTTTCCGAGAGGGGTTCCGGTAACCCCTCGGTACTCCGATAAATATCCGAAACGCTCTGAAACCATTCTGGTGTCCAAATACTATTGTCCAATATATCAATCTTTACCTCTCGGCTATTTCGAGACTCCTCGTCATGTCCGTGATCTCATCCAGGACTCCGAACAATCTTCGGTCACCAAAACACATAACTCATAATACAAATCGTCATCAAACTATTCTGGTGTCCAAACACAACCTTCCAATATATCAATCTTTATGTCTCGACCATTTCGAGACACCTCGTCATGTCCGTGATCTCATCCGGGACTCCAAACAAACTTCGGTACATCAAATCACATAACTCATAATACAAATCGTCATCAAACGTTAAGCGTGCGGACCCTACGGGTTCGAGAACTATGTAGAAATGACCGAGACACATCTTCGATAAATAACCAATACCGGAACCTGGATGCTCATATTGGTTCCTACATATTCTATGAAGATCTTTATCGGTCAAACCGCAATGACAACATACGTTATTCCCTTTGTCATCGGTATGTTACTTGCCCGAGATTCGATCGTCGGTATCCTCATACCTTCTTCAATCTAATTACCGGCAAGTCTCTTTACTCATTCCGTAATGCATCATCCTGCAACTAACTCATTAGTCACATTGCTTGCAAGGCTTATCATGATGTGCATTACCGAGAGGGCCCAGAGATACCTCTCCGATACTCGGAGTGACAAATCCTAATCTCGATCTATACCAACCCAACAAACACCTTCGTAGACACCTGTAGAGCATCTTTATAATCACCCAGTTACGTTGTGACATTTGATAGCACAAAAGGTGTTCCTCCGGTATTCGGGAGTTGCATAATCTCATAGTCAAAGGAATATGTATAAGTCATGAAGAAAGCAATAGCAACAAAAATTAACGATCATTATGCTAAGCTAATAGATGGGTCTTATCCATCACATCATTCTCCTAATGATTTGATCCCATTTATCAAATGACAACACATGTCTATGGTCAGGAAACTTAACCATCTTTGATTAACGAGCTAGTCAAGTAGAGGCATACTAGGGACACTTTGTTTTGTCTATGTATTCACACAGTATCAAGTTTCCGGTTAATACAATTCTAGCATGAATAATAAACATTTATCATGATATAAGGAAATATAAATAACAACTTTATTATTGCCTCTAGGGCACATTTCCTTCAGTCTCCCACTTGCACTAGAGTCAGTACTCTAGATTACATTGTAATGATTCTAACACCCATGGAGTCTTGGTGCTGATCATGTTTTTCTCGTGGAAGAGGCTTAGTCAACGGGTCTGCAACATTCAGATCTGTATGTATTTTGCAAATCTCTATGTCCCCCTCCTTGACTTGATCACGGATGGGGTTGAAGCGTTTCTTAATGTGTTTGGTTCTCTTGTGAAATCTGGATTCCTTCACTAAGGCAATTGCTCCAGTATTGTCACAAAAGATTTTCATTAGACCCGATGCACTAGGTATTACACCTAGATCGGATATGAACTCCTTCATCTAGACTCCTTCATTTGCTGCTTCCGAAGCAGCTATGTACTCCGCTTCACACGTAGATCCCGCCATGACGCTCTGCTTGGAACTGCACCAACTGACAGCTCCACCATTCAATATAAATACGTATCCGGCTTGCGACTTAGAGTCATCCGGATCAGTGTCAAAGCTAGCATCGACGTAACCATTTACGATGACCTCTTTGTCACCTCCATAAACGAGAAACATATCCTTAGTCCTTTTCAGGTATTTCAGGATGTTCTTGACCGCTGTCCAGTGATCCACTCCTGGATTACTTTGGTACCTCCCTGCTAAACTTATAGAAAGGCACACATCAGGTCTGGTACACAACATTGCATACATGATAGAACCTATGGCTGAGGCATATGGAATGACTTTCATTTTCTCTCTATCTTCTGTTGTGGTCGGGCATTGAGTCTGACTCAACTTCACACCTTGTAACACAGGCAAGAACCCTTTATTTGACTGATCCATTTTAAACTTCTTCAAAACTTTATCAATGTATGTGCTTTGTGAAAGTCCAATTAAGTGTCTTGATCTATCTCTATAGATCTTGATGCCCAATATATAAGTAGCTTCATCGAGGTCTTTCATTGAAAAATTCTTATTCAAGTATCCTTTTATGCTATCCAGAAATACTATACCATTTCCGATCAACAATATGTCATCCACATATAATATTAGAAATGCTACAGAGCTCCCACTCACTTTCTTATAAATATAGGCTTTCTCCAAAAGTCTATATAAAACCATATGCTTTGATCACACTACCAAAGCGTATATTCCAACTCCGAGAGGCTTGCACCAGTCCATAAATGGATCGATGGAGCTTGTACACTTTGTTAGCACCTTTAGGATCAACAAAACCTTCCGGTTGCGTCATATACAACTCTTCTTTAAGAAATCCATTAAGGAATGCAGTTTTGACATCCATTTGCCAATTTCATAATCATAAAATGCGGCAATTGCTAACATGATTTGGACAGACTTAAGCATTGCTACGGGTGAGAAGGTGTCATCGTAGTCAACTCCTTGAACTTGTCGAAAACCTTTTGCAACAAGTCGAGCTTTGTAGACAGTAACATTATCATCAGCGTCAGTCTTCTTCTTGAAGATCAATTTATTTTCTATGGCTTGCCGATCATCGGGCAAGTCAACCAAAGTCCACACTTTGTTCTCATACATGGATCCCATCTCAGATTTCATGGCCTCAAGCCATTTCGCGAAATCTGGGCTCATCATCGCTTCCTCATAGTTCATAGGTTTGTCATGGTCTAGTAACATGACTTCCATAATAGGATTACCCTACCACTCTGGTGCGGAACGTACTCTGGTTGACCTACGAGGTTTGGTAGTAACTTGATCTGAAGTTTCATGATCCTCATCATTAACTTCCTCACTAATTGGTGCAGGCATCACTGGAACTGATTTCTGTGATGAACTACTTTCCAACTCGAGAGAAGGCACAACTACCTCATCAAGTTCTACTTTCCTCCCATTCACTTCTTTCGAGAGAAACTCCTTCTCTAGAAAGGATTCATTCTTAGCAACAAATATCTTGCCTTCGGATCTATGATAGTAGGTGCACCCAACAGTTTCTTTTGGGTATCCTATGAAGACGCACTTCTCCGATTTGGGTTCGAGCTTATCAGGCTGAAGCTTTATCCCATAAGCATCGCAACCCCAAACTTTAAGAAACGACGGCTTAGGTTTCTTGCCAAACACAGTTCATATGGTGTCGTCTCAACGGATTTAGATGGTGTCCTATTTAACGTGAATGCAGCTGTCTCTACTGCATAATGCCAGAATGATAGTGGTAAATCAGTAAGAGACATCATAGATCGCACCATATCTAATAAAGTATGGTTACGATGTTCGGACACACCATTACGCTGTGGTGTTCCAGGTGGCGTGAGTTGCAAAACTATTCCACGTTGTTGTAAATGAAGACCAAACTCGTAACTCAAATATTCGCCACCGCGATCAGATCGTAGAAACTTTATTTTCTTGTTACGATGATTTTCCACTTCACTCTGAAATTCTTTGAACTTTTCAAATGTTTCAGACTTGTGCTTCATTAAGTAGATATACCCATATCTGCTCAAATCATCTGTGAAGGTCAGAAAATAACGATACCCGCCGCGAGCCTCAACACTCGTCGGACCGCATACATCGGTATGTATTATTTCCCATAAGTCAGTGGCTCGCTCCATTGTTCCGGAGAACGGAGTTTTAGTCATCTTTCCCATGAGGCATGGTTCGCAAGCATCAAGTGATTCATAATCAAGTGATTCCAAAAGTCCATCTGCATGGAGTTTCTTCATGTGCTTTACACCAATATGACCTAAACGGCAGTGCCACAAATATGTTGCACTATCATTATTAACTTTGCATCTTTTGGCATCAATATTATGAATATGTGTATCACCACAATCGAGATTCAACAAAAATAGACCACTCATCAAGGGTGTATGACCATAAAAGATATTATTCATATAAATAGAACAACCATTACTCTCTGATTTAAATGAATAACCGTCTCGCATCAAAGATCCAGATATAATGTTCCTGCTCAACGCTGGCACCAAATAACAATTATTTAGGTCTAAAACTAATCCCGAAGGTAGATGTAGAGGTAGCGTGCCGACGGCGATCGCATCGACCTTGGAACCATTTCCGGCGCGCATCGTCACCTCGTCCTTAGCCAATCTTCATGTAATCCGTAGCCCCTATTTTGAGTTGCAAATATGAGCAACAGAACCAGTATCAAATACCCAGGCGCTACTACGAGCATTAGTAAGGTACACATCAATAACATGTATATCAATACCTTTCACTTTGCCATATTTCTTATCCGCCAAATACTTGGGGCAGTTCCGCTTCGAGTGACCAGTCCCTTTGAAGTAGAAGCACTCAGTTTCTGGCTTAGGTCCAGACTTGGGCTTCTTCCCCGGAGTAGCAACTTTCTTGCTATTCTTCTTGAAGTTCCCCTTCTTACCTTTGCCTTTTTTCTTGAAACTAGTGGTCTTGTTAACCATCAACACTTGATGCTCCTTCTTGATTTCTACCTCCGCAACTTTGAACCTAGCGACGAGCTCGGGAATAGTCTTTTCCATCCCTTGCATATTATAGTTCATCACAAAGCCTTTGTAGCTTGGTGGTAGTGATTGAAGAACTCTGTCAATGACACTATCATTCGGAAGATTAACTCCCAGCTGAGTCAAGTGGTTATGGTACCCAGACATTCTGAGTATGTGTTCACTGACAGAACTGTTCTCCTCCATCTTGCAGCTATAGAACTTGTTGGAAACTTCATATCTCTCAACTCGGGCATTTGCTTGAAATATTAACTTCAGCTCCTGGAACATCTCATATGGTCCATGACATTCAAAAAGTCTTTGAAGTCCCGATTCTAAGCCATAAATCATGGCACACTAAACTATCGAGTAGTCATCAGATTTAGCTTGCCAGACGTTCATAACGTCCAGAGTTTCTCCTGCAGCAGGCGTTGCACCTAGCGGTGCATCAAGAACGTAATTCTTCTGTGCAGCAACGATGATAATCCTCAAGTTACGGACCTAGTCCGTGTAGTTGCTACCATCATCTTTCAACTTAGCTTTCTCTAGGAACGCATTAAAATTCAAGGGAACGGTAGCACGGGCCATTGATCTACAACATAGATATGCAAAAACTATCAGGACTAAGTTCATGATAAATTTAAGTTCAATTAATCATATTACTTAAGAACTCCCACTTAGATAGACATTCCTCGAGTCATATAAATGATCACGTGATCCACATCAACTAAACCATGTTCGATCATCATGTGACTATGCTGATCATATCTACTATATGATTCACGTTCGACCTTTCGGTCTTAGTGTTCTGGGGCCATGTCTGTACATGCTAGGCTCGTCAAGTTTAACCCGAGTATTCCGCATGTGCAAAACTGTCTTGCGCCCGTTGTATGTGACGTAGAGCTTATCACACCCGATCATCACATGGTGTCTCGGCACGACGAACTGTCGCAATGGTGCATACTCACGGAGAACACTTATTCCTTGAAATTTACCGAGGGATCATCTTATAATGCTACCGCGGTACTAAGCAAAATAAGATGCATAAAAGATAAACATCACATACAATCAAAATATGTGACATGATATGGCCATCATCATTTTGTGCCTTTGATCGCCATCTCCAAAGCACCATCATGATCTCCATCGTCACCGGCTTGACACCTTGATTTCCATCGTAGCGTTGTTGTCATCTCGCCAACTATTGCTTCTACAACTATCGCTAACGCATAGAGATAAAGTAAAGCAATTACATGGCGATTGCATTTCACACAATAAAACGACAACCATAAGGCTCCTACCAGTTGCCGATAACTTTTACAAAACATGATCATCTCATACAATAATGTATATCACATCATGTTTTGACCATATCACATCACAACATGCCCTGGAAAAACAAGTTAGACGTCCTCTACTTTGTTGTTGCAATTTTTACATGGCTGCTACGGGCTTCTAGTAAGAACCGTTCTTACCTACGCATCAAAACCACAATGATTTTTCGTCAAGTGTGTTGTTTTAACCTTCAACAAGGATCGACCATAGTCAAATTCGATTAAACTAAAGTTGGAGAAACAAACACCCGCCAGCCACCTTTATGCAAAACAAGTTGCATGTTTGTCGGTGGAACCGGTCTCATGAACGTGGTCATGTAAGGATGGTCCAGGCCGCTTCATCCAACAATACCGCCGAATCAAAATAAGACGTTGGTGGTAAGCATTATGACTATGATCGCCCACAACTCTTTGTGTTCTACTCGTGCATATCATCTATGCATAGACCTGGTTCGGATGCCACTGTTGGGGAACGTAGCATGCAATTTCAATAATTATCCTGTGATCACGCAAGATCTATCTAGGAGATGCATAGCAACGAGAGGGGGAGAGTGTGTCCACGTACCCTCGTAACCGAAAGTGGGAGCGTTAGCTTAACGCAGTTGATGTAGTCGAACGTCTTTGCGATCCAACCGATCTAGCACCGAACGTACGGCACCTTCGAGTTCTGCACATGTTTAGCTCGATGACGTCCCTCGAACTCTTGATCCAGCAAAGTGTCGAGGGAGAGTTTCGTCAACACGACGGCATGGTGACAGTGATGGTTATGTGATCCGCGCAGGGATTCGCCTAAGCACTACGACAATATGACCGAAGGAGTAAACTGTGGAGGGGGGCACTGCACACGGCTAAGAGAACAATTGATGTGCTTTGGGGTGCCCCCCGCCCTCGTATATAAAGGAGGAGAGGGGAGGAGGCCGGCCCTAGGGGGCGCGCCAAGTGTGGGGAAACCCACCACTACAAAAAAAGACACTTCTGTGATGATACGTGTTGTCACAGTAGGTCACGTTTTCTGTCATGCATGTACATCCATGAAAATTTTATGAAAGAATCAAGATAGTCATACATGTGCTGTCGTAGAAGTGTTCCATGACATTACGAAAATTATCATCACGAAAGTGTCCACTTCCATGACGATAAATCGCGCGTCATGGAAGTGCTTTCGTCAAGGGTGACTGACACGTGGCATCCACCGTAACGGAATGCCGTTAAGCTATCGGGTCCGGTTTTGGATCCGATAACCCGCTAACAGCCCGGACCAATGAGGATTTTCCACGTGTAAAATTCTCATTGGCCGGAGGAAACACGTGTTGGCTCACCGTTGGGACAGATGTCATCCATTCATTGGACAGGAGGTGCCTATGATACGTCGACACGTGGCACGGCCCAACAGAGGCCCATTCCGGTGAAAAGGCCGGCCTGTTTACTTGGTCAAAAGGTAATGGGCCGGCCCACGGAAAGCCTGTTAATGGCCTGTTCATATATAGCCCATTTACGGCCCGCTAACTCACGGCCTGTTACGGCCTATCCGAATTAAGCCTAGTAGCTTCATCCGGGCCTTCAATATGATTCCAGCCCGTTGTAACTTCCGCCCCATGTATAGCCTATGATGTCTTTCGGCCCATACGATAGCATTTGTAACTCTTGGCCCATTAACGGCCCGTGCTGAATCTGGCCCGCAATGAACAGTGTACCCCTTTATACCCATTAACGGCCCATTATTCCATTGGGCCGTTTCCAACCCGTGTTATCTTTCGGCCTTCTCAGGGCCCATTTATTCTTGGGCTCATTTCCAGCATTCGGTTATTTACGGCCCGTCATTGGCCTTTTCTGCCTGCGGGCCAAATTCAGCCCGCGGTTACAATCGACCCGTTTGCGGCCCGTTACTCCGTTGGGCCGTTTTCATAACGTCATCAAATACGGCCGATTAACGAAGGCCTGTTATTGTCGGCCCGTGAACGGACAATTCCAAATCTAGCCCGTTTATGGCCCATAATGCGGTCTGTTATTGGCCCATGTTTGGCCTATCAATCATACGACACGTAGAAGGCCCATTGATGCTACGGCCCGTAGAAGGCCCATTGATGCTATGGCCCGTAGAAGGCCAATTGATTCTACGGCCCGTAGAAGGCCCATTGATTCTACGGCCCGTAGAAGGCCCATTCTTTCTACGGCCCTAAGAAGGCCCATTGTTTCTACGGCCCGTACGAGGCCCATGGTAACTATAGTAAATATGTAGCCCATGGTTGTTGTGGCCTAGTTTAAAAAAATAGGTTATTGGGGCCACTAGCAAACCGCGGAAAAAGAACTGCACTGACTACAAGCAAACAAATAAACAAGACAACAAGGAAATAAATAAGCAAGCAACTTACGCTAGGCTATCACGCCTATTACACATATTACATCCACTGGGCATCAAAGTTCGCCACCAGTGCAAATATAGGGAACAAAGCAGCATATCATATACACTGGTTGTCAAAGTTGGCGACCAGTGCAAATAAACGTCGTAGCAAAACAAGTCCAGAACTGAAACCACTTCAGAAGAGCCCAAGAAACAATATCCTGGGTACCCATAATGCTGGCAAGATGCTTAGCAAGCTTATTAACTTTCTCTTTTTTGGCGCTTAAATCCTCCAGCACTTGCTGTTGCACCAGAAAGTATGCATCTGAATTCTGCAAAGACTTCCTCACTCCTTCGGCTTCTTGCCGCAGCACAGCTGATTGATGCCTTTCAGCTTGTAGCTGAGACTAAAGAAGCAAAAGTGATTCAGGCAGCAAGTTCGAAGAGCTTGTGCCATCGGTACTGGCCAGTAACTCGAACACTACATCAACGCAGGACTGTGGGGTTTTCTCACTGTCTACAAGATCGTTTTTATCACCTTTCTTGGAGACCAACATGGCTGTCTCACTATCTTGAACCTTATCTGCATTACTTTCTCTACCATTGCATAGTGGGGTGGTCTTCTCCAATATTCTGTTCGCATACTACAAGAGAAACAAGCAAACACATCACAGGTTTAGCACGTAGTATACGAAACTCATTTTGGTAAACCGGTTCAGTAGTAAGGTGGACAGGATAACAACATGAAACAAACATATATCTATGTACTATGGTCAGTGTATTGTCCATATCATTCTAGTTTATGTTGCCTAATCAAGATAGAGACACAGTTCAACTCATATATTTTTAAGACACAATAGCATAGACAGAATATAAGTGTGAGAAACTACACAGCATTGGCAACACTTGTACACTACTAGGGAAAACCTTATACACAGCATCTTAGCAGTAGCGCTGGACAAAACAGGCGCTACTGCTACTTAGTAGTAGCGTTTTTAAATAGACCGCGCTACTGCTACTACTTTAGCAGTAGCGCGTTCTGCGAAACCGCGCTGCTACTATATTTGTACTGGGCGCAGATGGCTAGCCCCACTTAGCAGTAGCGCGTACCACTGACAAGCGCTACTGCTACGGACCATTGCAGTAGCGCGTTTCTATGAAACGCGCTACTACTTACTTACCTTATCCTGGAGCAGTTCACCCTCTCACACTCACTCCCTCTCACTCGCTCTCGCCCGCGCCGAACCCGTACGTCGTTCGCTGCCGCCGCGCTGCTCCTCGCTGAGGTACTCCCTCCTCCCTCCTCCCCTCCCTCCTACCCCTCCTCCTCCGGCCGCCCTCCTCCCACCGCCCCTCTCCCTCCTCCTTCTCCGGCCGCCCCTCCCTCCTCCTCCTCCGGACGCCCCCTCCCCCTCCACCCCCCGCCCCTCCCCCTCCTCCCCCCGCCCCTCCCTCCTCCTCCTCCTTCAGCCGCCCCCTCCACCCCGCCCCCTCCCTCCTCCTCCTCCGGCCGCCCCCTCCCTCTCTCTTTTTTTCTTCTATTTTTCACTGTAGTTTTTTACTATTGTATAATGTAGTTTTTTTACTGTTTTTAGTAAGTGTTTAAAATAATTAGTAAGTAAATTAATAAACTAGTTGAACTAGTTTAGTTTTAGTAAGAACTAGTTGAATTAATAGAACTAATGTATTTTTAGTAAGAAAATTAATATAACTAGTTGAACTAGTTTATTTTTAGAAAGAACTAGTTTATTTCTATTTATAGTAAGTTTATATTTAGTAAGAACTAGTTAAATTAATAGAACTAGTTGAACATGTCACACTTGTTGTTATTTTTTTAGTTTAAGAAATTATTCCCGCATCGACGTCGATGATGCCTATCCCGCATCCTCATCGTCGATACCCGTCGTTCGCTAGGGTTCTAGTTGTATTAGTGATGTTATATGTATGATACTATTCGGGATGTATTAGTGATAACTTATAGGGTTTTCGTTTTTGCAGAAATCAAGGAGCCCCTCCATCAACCCCGCCGTCGTCCCCGTCACCGACCCCCTCCGACCTCGAGGTGAGACCAGCCAAATCTCCATGTCAATATGAGTCCTATAAGATATGATGTAGAAAAAAATATGTATATCTTGTGTTGCTCAAATAGGATATGTGGTTTCCCAAGTGGCCGGTCATGTTCAGGTTACACCTCCGAGTGGCCTATGTTTTGCCGGAGTGTTGATTAATTTCCGTTCCGGCAAATTTCAGGCGCTCGATATGTCCTGTTTTAGCAAAGGTCATGCCAGAATTTTTCGTGAATTTTGGCATGACTTATGATAGAATATGTAGGAAATATCGAGTGGCCTGGATTTTCTAGAAAGATAATTAAATGATATTTCGGGTTGACTTTAAGTCTGTCGAGGCCGAAGAATCCCGACTATTGCCGTGGGGGTCGTTTCTCATTCTTCTCCTTGTGCTAGACCTTTGTTATGCACTAGGGGAAGGAGGAGTAACGACCATCACTGACGGTCGCAAATGTCAGAGAGGAATCAGCGAGGGAGAGTCTCCACCATATATGAGAGGACGAAGAATCCTGACTGTTGTCGTGGGGGTAGCTTCTCCTTCGTTCCCGTGTGCTAGACAATTTGGTGTAATGCACTCGGGAACGAAAGGAGGAGCTACCATCACCGACGGTCGAATCTATACACCACGTGAGCTGAGAGTTTTCAAGAAAAGACTCGACAGACCGATAGTCAACCCGTGATGAATAATGAACAAGCTGAGAGTTTTAATTGTACAAGTTTAATCTTTGAATTATGAACATAGGAAATGTCATTGGACGACGAAGGTCCCGGGGAGTGCTCCTGGTGCAGCGACAACCGGGGTGTCTGCGACAGGCCTCACCTGGACGAAGGTCGGTGCTTCAGCATTAAGCTCGAGGAGGCCTTCGATTGTGATATGGTAAGCTACGACGCAAAGTGTTTTTTCGTAATTAAGCTCGACTTCTACTACTTCAATGTGTAATTTTCGTCTTTTACAATTTGACTAGCTTATCCCATGCCATGCAAGACGCTATGTCTTGAAGAGGATGGGTTTTGAAGATCATGAGAGGAATGAAACAAAGAAAATTAACCTAAGGACCCATCATGGTATGGATTATGAGGTAAATCTATACAATTCTGAGAGCGTATCCCATTTTGGTTGCCCGGGTTGGGAAGCACTTTGCAAGATGTATGATTTTCAAGAGGGTATGTTTGTCACCATGGATCTTGGTGATCCTGACATCGACCAAGACAATTTGGACATTTGGGTCCTTGTTGATACGCTTCCAATTCTACCGCTATATGAGTTCCTCAAACATAGTTATTAAGTAATTTATATTGTTTATTTCAAAATAGTTGACAGCTTATTTCCATTGATAGCTTACTTTCATTCTTCAAAGAATGTGCGGAACATGGTAGATAGAACCAACTACACCGATGGCTCCGAGTTAACTTATCAGGAGAAAAGTCATCTGGTCACATATTGTACTGATCTTGAGAATTACATTGCCTTTTATCAAACTCCTCCAAATTATGGTCAATACGTGCCACTAGTGCACGTGTGGAACCACGATAACTTCCATGGAGATATCCTGGTAATATTTTTTACTATTATGACATCTGTGCATCTTTTGCATACTTCTAAAACTAGTACATCATTGCTAACTACGAAGTTATTACTATGTTTTTCAACAAAGAATCCCGATGGATTGTGTGCCTCATTTGATGTATCAGAATGGTCGCCTTGATGTTTTGAACATACAGCCAGGTCATCCTACGAATCTCACCTGTCCATACCGGATTTCTAAAACCGGTGAAACATGCTAATCTTAGAATGGAAAAAAAAATGTATGGACAGTCGTAAGGAGGTTCTTGGAAGCAACATTGTGCGGAAGGCAAGAATTGGAGACAGGATAATCTCCATTCTCCATAATGGAGATTCAGGGGCTATCTTGTTTTATGCTATTTTACCTTAGATAATATAGTAGGTCCTAAGAGAATGTAGTAGGTCCTATGAGGTACAATATGTTTATGAGAGTTGATGATGATGAGTAGTTGTGATTATGTCTAGTGACCAACTTGTATGTGATGTCTCATTGATGAAAACGATGATCATGAGGAGGTGTTATATGACAATGATGTATTATGATGATAACTTGTTAATGATATGATGATGATATATTATATCATTGGGTGAAAGAACCGCGGATTAGTTTCAAGTGGATGTCCATCCACTTGAAACTAGTCCACGGTTCTTTCTCCCAGTGATGTAATAACTCATTATGATGTAAAATCATTCTCTAAATTGCTGCGGTATGAAAACTTGTATAAAGGTGTATGAATACAACATGAAATAAAAAAGAAATACGGAATAATAGTAGTAGCGCGTGCTAGGAGAAGCGCTACTACTAATTACCAGTAGCACGCATAGTATAAAGCACTGCTACTAAGTCGATATAGCAGTAGCGTGGTCCAACCCACGCTACTGCTAACCTTTAGCTGTAGCGCCATACTAGTAGCGCTGCACCCCGCGCTATTGATAGGCTTTAAACACGCGCTACTGCTAGGGTTTTCCCTAGTAGTAGTAATGTGCATCACATGAGAACATAACTGTTTATACAACTGAAACTGAAATCAACATAGAGCAAGAAGTTAGAACAACAATCCAGTTAAAGAAATAGGTTTAAAACATACATGTTGCGCCATTGGTGTTTCAATTGGATCCTTCAAATTCGAAAGTAGTTGGTATGAGTAAATACAGTGATGCAACAACAAAGGAGTATGGACCATAGCTACGGAATCTGACCTGAGAACAGTTGCTCTTCTGCTTTAAACGTGGAGTTTGGGTTCGCTGTGGTGGTCTTCGTGCTTTGGGCACTGCAGTTGCTTTACAAACTGCTCGTGTGGGGGTACTCTGTGGTGGACATGATGCTTTGTCAACTAGAAGTGGGTTACTATCCGTTGGGGTTGGGGTTAGATGGGTTGTAGCTGGTTCTTTGCCCAACGGTGTAAGCGTGCAATCTGGAAGAGTCTCGATTATGTGTGGTGGGGCTAGTTTGTGGGCCAGTACAACCATGGTTCTATCTCCATCGACAGGTAGCACTGTCTTTTGTGAAGAACGGGTTTTTGCTCCCTTAGATACTGCCATCACCCCCTCCAATTCAAATGGCTGATAAACAAGAAAAGAAATTGAACGTACAGACATTGTATGATAGACAGATGTGGTAATTCACATATATGTTGTCTAACCAAACAGGACAGCATGACACAATTTCACATATATGATGCCTAACTAAACAGGATAGCATGACACAGTTTCAGATATATGATGGATAACTTAACAGGATATAATGGCATAATTCAACATATGATGAGTACCTAAACAGGATGACATGACAAAACTATATGATGTCTTTCTAAAATAGGTTGGGATGAAATAATTCACATACATGTTGTCTAAGTATACAGGATGGCATGATATAATTGACATAATTGATTCATATACTAAGCAGCTGGCACTCGCATGTATGATCTCTAAACTAAGCAGATATAATTCAATATTGTGCATATGATGTCTAGACTAAGCAATGCAAGACACCATATGCATCATATGAGAAATATAAACATTGCAACTTAGAGCATACACCTCAGGTGGGATATAGGACTGGTCATCTGTCTCTGAATCCTCCTCTGAGGAGCTCCCTGTAACCATCGAGATATATGCTTCAACTGGTACCATTGCCTGCTGTGGAGACCTTGTTTTCACTCCTGATTTTTCCATAACCGGCTCAAATGGCTGATACACATGAAGAGTAGTTCAATATACACAGATTGTCGACAAATGGAATACGTAATGATAAAAAAGATGGCATGAGATAATTCACATATATGATGCCTGCTACATGGTGGTGCATAATTCACATATATGATAATTGGCTAAAAAACATGGCATTGCATAATTCACATATCTGATATAGAAAGCAAATAGGAGGCATTCACACAAAGCATTTCTAATCTAAGAAGATGGCATGGCAATGCAAGACACCATATGCATGATATGAGCAATATAACCCTGCCAAGTTAGAGCATGCACCTCGGGGGGGGGGGGGATATGAATGGTCATCTGTCTCTGAATCCTCCTCTGAGGAGCTATCTGTAACCAGCAAGAAATCTGCATCGACAGGTAGCACTGACTGCTCAGAAGACCTTGTTTTCACTCCAGGTCTTCCCATGACCGACTCAAATGGCTGATGCACAGGAAGAGTAGATGAATGTATAAACATTGTTGGCAAATGGAATACATTATGAAAAAAATATGGCACGATACAATTCACATATACGATGACTGGCTAAACAGGATGGCATTGCATGATTCACGTATATGATGCCTGGCTAAAGAAGATGGCATTGCATAATTCCCATATACTCCCTCCGTTCCTTAATATTTGTGTTTTTAGAGATTTCAAATGGACTACCACATACGGATGTATATAGACATATTTTAGAGTGTAGATTCACTCATTTTGCTCCGTATGTAGTCACTTGTTGAAATCTCTAAAAAGATCAATATTTAGAAACCGTGGGAGTATGATATAGAAACCAAACAGGTGACATTCACACAAAGCAAATCTAAACTAAGCTGATGACATATAAGATGTATAATGTAAGCAATGCGAGGCGCCATATGCATGATATGACCAACATCAGCATGCCAGGTTAGAGCAAACACCTCAGGTGGTAAATAGGAGTGGTCGGCTCCCTCTGAATCCCCATCTGAACAGTTATCTTCCTCTGGAATACAATCTGGAATGGCGGGAGGGGGGAGGGGCAGTTCGCCCACCATGGAGCGGCATCTACATGACATTATATTCCCACGCAACGGTCTTCTCTTTTTCTCTACATGTTCAGTACGATTGTGTACAATAACTGACATGCATAATAATAAAAAATAGTCAGATTTGTAAGGCCTAAGGGGTGCATGCATAAATCAAGACTGATGGTAGCAAATGAGTGGATAGATCCAAAACTAATGATAGCAGGTATATTATAGCTTTAGTTTTAAAAAGATAGAGAATGGATCATCTACTGTTTGTTGCCCACCCAACTCCTGTAGCTACCGGAGGTCGTGCAACAGCATCACGAGCGAGAGCAAGAGCAGAGCAGCAGCACAAACAAGAGCAAGAGCGGAGCAGCAGCGCGACCGACAACAATAGCAGAGAAGAGCAGCAGCACGAACGAAAGCAAGAGCAGTGCAGCAGCGCGACCGATAGCAACAAAAAAGCCGCAGTGCGAGCGAGAGCCGGAGCAGCAGTAGCAGCAGCGCGAGCGAGAGCCGGAGGAGCTGCAGCTAGTGCCGGTGTGGAAGTCGCCGCCGAGGAAGCAACGACATGGGGGAGAGACGCCATGGATGAAGTGGCCGGTGACGGCACCATCGATGGAGACCCGCCATGGCTGCTCGGTATCGAGCACCGGCAGCCCCGTGAGATCGAATAAAAGATAAAATGCAGTAGTGAGTGCAGAACCTCCTTGGTGGCACCGAGTGGGCCTCGGCTTCATCGGAGGAATTGGTGAGGGTGCTGCAGTTCCGGTGGGGCAGGTCAAGACGGCGCTGTGGGGATGGAGGTGGCGCGATAGACGAGGCGAACGTCGGGGCAACTCCTTGGAGGTGGAGGACGGGGCGGCTGATCCGGCGGGACGACAAGATCGACGATGGATCCTCATCCGGTGCGGTGGATGAGGGACGGCGAGCTATTGTGGTGGACGACGTCGTCAGGGAAGAGTCTCCAGCTGGGCGGCGGTCGGGAGGCCGGCGGACGAGCGTGGGTTTCGCAGGTTTTGGCGGCCTCGGTGTACGAATGGGGGGACGAAGAGGAAGGTAGGGGGAGCCATGGCTTAGGGACGCACTTGTTCGAAATGTAGGGTAAGTTACCAGCGTACCCCCACCAGTTTTGACACCGCGACGTCGAGCCAGCATTTCCGGCTGAGGGGTAGAAGGGGGATTTCGTGTGTCTGGGCCGCGGGACCGATTTCGGATGAGGAGGGAGTTTTCACGCACGTCAAAATTTTGGGATAACAAGGCGCGAAGAGGGTTGAAGAGGCGGGAGTTTCAAAGCAGATGAGACAAAAGATACTCGAGCTTGAAAATTTCGGGATAACAAGGCGCGGATTCCTTGTTCGGCCGAACAAACTTAACGTGTACAAAAAAACAATTCATACAAGACACAAGAGAGTCATGTCCCCTTTTACTATATTGCTATAGATTTCATTGAAAAAACTACAAGAAAAATGTAAAAAAAAATCGGGAGAACAAGATTACCCTGTACAGTACCAAATCGATTCGCACTTCCCTCAACAACAACAAAAAACAAATCAATTCCCACCAAAAGAAATAGTCATGTCCCTTTTTATATGATTACAAATGCCAGGATCTCGAATTTCAATTTTTGAATCCACGTTATGTTGAATTCGAATATATCGTTAGGTGACCTTGCGGTTTATAATGGATGTAGTCCTACATTTTGATCGTCCATCATATATGAACATTTTACTCCACCCTATGAACATATATATTGTCGTCTACCATATGGACTAAATTTGAATCAATTTTCCTTATTTGAATATGATTGTTGTCAAGTTATACAATCATTTAAATACTATCTTGATAACATTAAACATGCATATAGCAGTAATCATATTTCACTATGAACTACATGTACCATACGATCTCCAATTCAAATATTTGTATCCATTTTATGTTGAATTCAAATAAGAGTACATTGGTTTAGGTAGCGAGATGTTCGGGATAACCTAAACCCTGTTTTCATATGCATATTTTTTGGCCGAATTGGGACAAGTTTTGGTATAAGCTTCTTGCAAAACCGGAGATTCTCTCAACAAGCTTTGTGGTTCTGAGAGGGAACGTGTCATCTTTGTGTGTGAAACGATATACGCTGCCTCCCCTGGGATTTTCTTTACAGAGGCAACATAGAACTATATGAGTGCCCTGTTAAATATTGGAATTATTCCGGGTTCATTTGGCCTTTTTTACACATTAATTGGGTTTTTGGACATTTAATGTGCATAATCTAAATTTGAACTGCAAGCACATGCTCCGGTGCACCAAAGTTGGTTGAAAATTCACACGTGTGTCCTTGGGTGAATTTCTAGGTCCCATGCAAGAAATGGGAATCAAATTCAAACATCTTGGCGTCATGACTCGGCCGAGAACATCGAGAAACTTGGTTTTAAAATTCATGTAAATCCAAAACTCGTCTGGAAATCATGAAACTTGGCATGGTGTCATGTCATGACACTAACATGTTGTGGTAAAAAATTGTACGATTTGGAACAAGTTTTAGTATAAGCTTCTTGCAAACCGGAGCTTCTCTCAAGAAGGCTCGTGGTTCTGAGAGGGAACGTGTCGCCTTCGAGTGCGAAACGATATACGCTGCCCCCTTGAGTTTCTTTATAGAGGTAACATAGAACTACATGAGTGCCCTGTTAAATTTTGGAATTATTCCGGGTTCGTTTGACCTTTTTATACATTAATTGAGTTTCTGGTCATTTAATGTGCATAATTCAAATTTGAACTACAAGCACATGCTCCCGTGCACCAAAGTTGGTTGAAAAATCACATGTGTGTCCTCGAGTGAATTTCTAGGTCCCATGCAAGAAATGGGAATGAAATTCAAACATCTGGGCATCGTGGCTCAGCCGAGAACATTGAGAAACATGGTTTTAAAATTCTTGTAAATCCAAAACACGCCTGAAAATCATGAAACTTGGCATGGTGTCATGTCATGGTACTACCATGCTGTGGTAAAAAAATTGGCCGAATAGGAACAAGTTTTGGTATAAGCCTCTTGCAAACTGGAGCTTCTCTCAAGAAGGATCGTGGTTCTGAGAGGGAACATGTCACCTTTGAGTGCCGAACGATATACGCTGCCCCCCTTGAGTTTCTTTACAGAGGCAACATAGAACTACATGAGTGCCCTGTTAAATTTTGGAATTATTCCGGGTTTGTTTGGCCTTTTTTATACATTAATTGAGTTTCTGGTCATTTAATGTGCATAATTCAAATTTGAACTACAAGCACATGCTCCCGTGCACCAAAGTTGGTTGAAAAATCACATGGGTGTCCTCGGGTGAATTTCTAGGTCCCATGCAAGAAATGGGAATGAAATTCAAACATCTTGGCATTGTGGCTCGACCGAGAACATTGAGAAACTTGGTTCTAAAATTCTTGTAAATCCAAAACATGCCTGAAAATCATGAAACTCGGCATGGTGTCATGTCATGGTACTACCATGCTGTGGTAAAAAAATTGGCCGAATAGGAACAAGTTTTGGTATAAGCTTCTTGCAAACCGGAGCTTCTCTCAAGAAGGCTCGTGGTTCTGAGAGGGAACGTGTCACCTGTGTGTGCATAATTCAAATTTGAAATACAAGCACATGCTCCAGTGCACCAAAGTTGGTTGAAAAATCACATGTGTGTCCTCGGGTAAATTTCTAGGTCCCATGCATGCAAGAAATGGGAATGAAATTCAAACATCTGGGCGTCGTGGCTCGGTTGGAAACATTGAGAAACTTGGTTTTTTAATTCCTGTAAATCCAAAACATGCATGAAATCATGAAACTTGGCTTGGTGTCATGACATGGCACCAACATGATGTGGTAATTTTGCTATCCAATTTGCGAAGGCGCACACATTAACAATCAACAAAGTCATTTTGGAACAAGTGCTGTCACGTTACAATCGGAAACAAAAGTATTATTGAAACCGTGGGTGTTCTATTTACCATTTACGTGCAGCCACGTGTCCCCTTTTTTTATTAGCTAGGAGGCGTCGTGCAGGGTAGCTATTTGAGTACGGGAGGCGTGCGATCAGACCCCTGCGCGTGCTTATCGGGAGGAGAGCCCTTTGTCTCCATCTACCGTCCACCTCTCTCCCAAGGTCTTCATTAATGGCGCCCGAGCCTCTGTTTAATGGCGTGGCTATGTCTCCCTCGACTGAGATTTAAGAGAGAAAAAAGAAAATCTGAAAAGAAATTTTTGCACGGATCTTGATGTAAGATCCGATGGACCTATATAGCATCTACTGCGACTTATAGCAAGACTGATGAATATATAAGCACGACGACAGTGGATAATAATTGTCTTACATAATTAGGAAGATAATTAAAAAAGACACATGCGGCTACGCCCGAAGGGCAAAAGAAGAAGGAAGACAACGATCTGGCTCGCTGATCTCTACTTTCTTGATGCGTTGCTACAGGCCGCGGGAACTAGTCTCCACGGCGAGCGGCGATGAGCTCTGTCATGTCCTCAAGACGCTACTTGAGAGCATCCACAGATTCCTCCACCAACCTTTGGCGCTTGATGCGGAGCATGTGATGCCTACTACACAACCTTCTTCTTGTAGACGTTGTTGGGCCTCCAAGTGCAGAGGTTTGTAGGACAGTAGCAAATTTCCCTCAAGTGGATGACCTAAGGTTTATCAATCTGTGGGAGGCGTAGGATGAAGATGGTCTCTCTCAAACAACCCTGCAACCAAATAACAAAGAGTCTCTTGTGTCCCCAACACACCCAATACAATGGTAAATTGTATAGGTGCACTAGTTCGGCGAAGAGATGGTGATACAAGTGCAATATGGATGGTAGATATAGATATTTGTAATCTGAAAATATAAAAACAGCAAGGTAGCAAGCGATAAAGGTGAACGTAAACGGTATTGCAATGCTTCGAAACAAGGCCTAGGGTTCATACTTTCACTAGTGCAAGTTCTCTCAACAATAATAACATAATTGGATCATATAACTATCTCTCAACATGCAACAAAGAGTCACTCCAAAGTCACTAATAGTGGAGAACAAACAAAGAGATTATTGTAGGGTACAAAACCACCTCAAAGTTATTCTTTCGGATCGATCTATTCAAGAGTTCGTACTAGAATAACACCTTAAGACACATATCAACCAAAACCCTAATGTCACCTAGATACTCCAATGTCACCTCAAGTATCCGTGGGTATGATTATACAATATGCATCACACAATCTCAGATTCATCTATTCAACCAACACAAAGAACTTCAAAGAGTGCCCCAAAGTTTCTACCGGAGAGTCAAGACGAAAACGTGTGCCAACCCCTATGCATAAGTTCACAATGTTACAGAACCCGCAAGTTGATCACCAAAACATACATCAAGTTGATCACGTGAATATCCCATTGTCACCACAGATAAGCACATGCAAGACATACATAAAGTGTTCTCAAATCCTTAAAGACTCAATCCGATAGGATAACTTCAAAGGGAAAACTCAATCCATTACAAGAGAGTAGAGGGGGGAAACATCATAAGATCCAACTATAATAGCAAAGCTCGCGATACATCAAGATCGTACCACCTCAAGAACACGAGAAAGAGAGAGATCAAACACATAGCTACTGACACATACCCTCAGCCCCGAGGGTGAACTACTCCCTCCTCGTCATGGAGAGCGTCGGGATGATGAAGATGGCCACCGGTGAGGGATCCCCCCTCTGGCAGGGTGCCGGAACAGGGCCCCGATTGGTTTTTGGTGGCTATAGAGGCTTGCGGCGGCGGAACTCTCGATCTATTCTACTCCTCGATGTTTTTAGGGTATATGGACATATATAGGCGAAAGAAGTCGGTCAGGGGAGCCACGAGGGGCCCACGAGGGTGGGGGCACGCCCAGGGGGATAGGGCGCTCCCTGCCTCGTGGCTTCCTTGAAGCTTCCCTGACATCTACTCCAAGTCTCCTGGATTGCTTCCGTTCCAAAAATAACTCTCCCGAAGGTTTCATTCCGTTTGGACTCCGTTTGATATTCCTTTTCTTAGAAACACTAAAATAGGCAAGAAAATAGCAATTTGGGCTGGGCCTCTGGTTAATAGGTTAGTCCCAAAAATAATATATAAGTGTTTAGTAAAGCCCATAAATATCCAAAACAGATAATATAATAGCATGAATACTTCATAAATTATAGATACGTTGGAGACGTATCAGCATCCCCAAGCTTAATTCCTGCTCGTCCTCGAGTAGGTAAATGATAAAAGAGATAATTTATGAAGTGTGAATGCTAGCAGGTGCACAAGTTTGATCAATGATAATTTCAATCACCTTTTCTAGCATCATCATATGTCATAACAGTAGCTCATCTCATAAAACTTTTCATGATCAAGTAACAAACTATTCACATGTTAAAGTATAGATCATAAACTTTCTTGAAAACTAACAAACCGTGTTATTAGTCATCAAACAATTACAATTCATCTTATTTTCAGGAAGAGTCTATGTCAGAGCTTTGATTCAGCAAACTTCACATACTCAACTATCATTTAGTCTTTCACAATTGCAAACACTCGCGCAATATTTATGGGTTCAAAGTTTTAATCAGACACAGAGAAAGACATGGGCTTATAGATTCACCTCCCAACCTTTTACCTCAAGGGTAATGTCAACAATAATAGTTCATGATGCCTTACATCCAATTGGATATATATATATATATATATATATATATATATATATATATATATATATATATATATATCAGGATCTTTCCAACACAATGTGCTTGCCAAAGGATAAAATGTAAAAGGAAAGGTGAAGATCACCATGACTCTTGCATAAGGTATAAGACAAGAATAAAAGATAGGCCATTCGCAGAGGGAAGCAGAGGTTGTCATGCGCTTTTATAGTTGGATGCACAAAATCTTAATGCGAAAGAACATCACTTTATATTGCCACTTGTGATAGGGACCTTTATTATGCAGTCCGTCGCTTTTATTGCTTCCACATCACAAGATCGTATAAAGCTTATTTTCTCCACACTAATAGATCATACATATTTAGAGAGCAATTTTTATTGCATGCACCGATGACAACTTACTTGAAGGATCTTACTCAATCCATAGGTAGGTATGGTGGACTCTCATGGCAATACTGGTTTAAGGGATGTTTGGAAGCACAACTAGTATCTCTACTTGGTGCAAATAATTGGCTAGCATGAGGGAGAAAGGCAAGCTCAGCATGTTGAATGATCCATGACAATATACTTTTGTACCGACCAGACCTCAAATAGTCTGTGCTGCTGTGCACCAGTGTCATCCCTGGATCAGTAATGCTGACACGCACAGTACAAATGGAGGATTTATAACAGAGTAGCAATCACACACTTATTACATCGAATATCTCAAAAGAGAATAAGTATGATAAATATGGCTTAGGGCCATCTAAATACGATAACAACGGAAGACTTGGAAGATAAGTGAGTCCATCAACTCCAACGGCATCACTGAGTATAAGACCACGACCTAAGGCACCTTACTCGTCGTCTGAAAAGTCTGCAACATGAAACGTTGCAGCCCGAAAACGGGTCAGCACATGGAATATGCTGGCAATATAACACATAGAGAATAATGAACATAATAATGCTATACTACATGCATATATGGCTGGTGGAAACCTCTATGGAACAGTTTTGCGAAAAGCCAATTTTTCCCTGCTGCAAAGGAATAAGTTATGTTTAACTATCATGGTGGTTGTTAAACATTGAGAAGGTACCTCCAACTCAATCCCAATTAATTGTCGTCATTAACCCAACAAATTAATTAAAGTAACATGGTGATGAGATTCACATAATAATCCAGGTACTAGATACTCAAGTTGTCCATAACCGGGGACACGGCTAACCATGATTAGTTTGTACACTCTGCAGAGGTTTGTGCACTTTTCCCCACAAGACTCGATCGCCTCCGCTTGATTCTCGCACTACATGATGTTTGAGAAACGGATGACCGAGACACAGTCTTTCAGAAACAATCACCCTTTACTCCGGATGGACAGTTACACCTACTTTCCCCTACATCTGCTAGCCCACCTCTTCAAGAGATCATGTAACCTACTCAACTATGCTAGAGCCCATAATAGCTTGTGGCTGCACACGGAAGTTTCTAGCATGAATAATCTTATGATCCCTTTGAGCCTGGGTGGCGGTCCATAGGATGATCACACGGGTACCCCGGGATATCCAAAAATACAGGCAGCACTGGGTTCCCCAGGTGCCTCAATCCACCCAGATATGAGTTTTATTTGCCACCTTAAGTAAACCATTATTAACAATCTCACATCTGTCATGAATATCTCTCTAACCCAATCCACGTCTACGAGCATAGCATGGCAATATAATAGCAAACGTAGAAGTAACTCCCAAGGGTTTGATAAATAACACAGGTAATAGGTACTACCTCAACTACATCCCAATACCCACAGTTTAATTAGATCCTAACCATGCAATGTTTGAGGATTGATCTAATGCAAATAAAACTGGGTATGGAAAAGTATGATCAAAGTGTTACTTGCCTTGCTGATGTTCCGCGAAACCTAGAGATTCGAAGTAACAGGCGGCGCACTCCGGGTACTCTATCGCAAACAAACAAGCAAACAATAAGTACTCATCTAATGCACAGGTAAAACTCGAATAAAAGATCCAACCAGAAAGTTCAACTTAAGAACTCCGGTTTGCAAAAAGAATCAACTCGAACGAAGCAACGAAAGTCAAACGGCGAAAGAAACAAGCTTCGTTTACTAATCTGGATCTAGGTCAAATTTTACAGTAGCAAAAACTTGTTTCAGTAAGTTAAACGGAAAGAGAATTTCAAGACGAAAATCTAGGCGCTTAAATCGCCTGATTCCGATAAACGAGCGAAAAGTTAAACGAAAACGAAGATCTGATCTGAAATCAAGATCTGGAAAAATCGCGGAAAAATCCGACGAAAAATAAAACTAATGAACAGTTAAAGAACGGACGTTCGTTTACAGCGAATATCCAACGAACACGTTCGTTAAAACGAACGGATCCGTGAACGTTCACTAAATAATAAAACCGAAGAAAAAATAAACCGATCTAGGGTTTAGAAAAAAACGAACGGTTTTTTTTTCAGAAAACCGGCAAGGGCGGCGGAGGCTCGGTACCTCGTCGGGACGGGCTCCGGCGGGGCGGCTTGGGGCTCTGGGGGGGGGGGTCGGCGAGGGCGGTGGGGTGGCGGGGCTCGGGCGGCGGCTCGGGGCGGCGAGAGGCGGCATCGGCGGCGGCGCACGGCGAGCGGGCGGCGAGCTCCTCGGGCGGCGGCGTTGCGGCTCCGGCGGGGCGGCTTGGAGCGGGCTCGGGGTGAGGGAGGGGGCGGCGGCGGGTATATTAGAGAGGGGGGCTGCTTGGAGGAGAGGGCAAGGCGGCGACGATGGTGTGTCCGAGCCGGACACCGGCGGCGGCGCAGGCGTGCGCGCGAGGGAGACGGCGCGGGATGGGCCGGCCGGCTCGGCTGGGCCTCGGCCCGGTCGGGCGCGATGTTTTTTTTTTAAATATTCCGCCGAATCTAAAAAAATCACAGAAAAATAAATAAAAATTCAAAAATGATAAAACAAATTTTCCCCGTCTAATTAAAATAATTAGAACAAGGTGAACATTTTTTTGACACAAAAATGCAGTTTTGAAAACGTGCAATTTTTTTAATGCAAATAAAATCCGAATAAAATCCAATATATTATTTTAATATTTTTCCTCCAATATTTCAATTGTTTTGGAGAAGTCATATTTTCTCCTATCATTTATTTTAAGGTGAACTATTTTTCCGGAGAGAAAATAATTAAAACCAAAATCCTCGTTTTTTTATTATTTGATGAAAATCAAATATGATAAATCGGGAAAATCCCCAACTCTCTCCGAGGGTCCTTGAGTTGCTTAGGATTTATCGAGGATTTGCCAAAATGCAATAAAATATGTTATGCAATGATGATCTACGTATAACATTCCAAATTGAAAATTTGGGATGTTACAAACCTACCCCCCTTAAGATCAATCTCGCCCTCGAGATTCGGGTTGGCTAGAAAATAGGTGAGAGTGGTCCTTCCGTAGATCTTCCTCTCACTCCCAGGTGGCTTCATCTTCCGTGTGGTGACTCCACTGGACTTTGCAAAACTTGATAACCTTACTGCGGGTGACTCGGCTGGCATACTCAAGAATCTTAACTGGTTTCTCCTCATAGGTCAAATCACTTTTCAGCCATCTCTGCGTGGCACTTCTTCAATTGTGAAACGTGAAATACGTCGTGAACTCCTGACAATCCTTTGGGTAATTCCAGCTTGTAGGCAACTTCTCCCATACGTTCCAAAACTCTGTATGGTCCGATAAAACGGGGCGCTAGCTTTCCCTTAACTCCAAAGCGCTTCACTCCTCGAAGTGGTGATACTCGAAGATAAACTCTGTCTCCGACTTCGTGAATTGTCTCCTTTCGTTTAGAATCAGCATAACTCTTCTGCCTGGACTGGGCTACCTTGAGCCTATCGCGAATCAACCTCACTTTCTGTTCAGACTCCTTAATCAAATCTGGTCCAAACAACTGACGGTCTCCTACTTCGTCCCATAACAACGGTGTTCTACACCTCCTTCCGTACAAAGCTTCGAAAGGGGCCATCTTCAAACTGGTTTGATAACTGTTGTTGTAAGAAAACTCTGCATATGGCAAATTTTCGTCCCAACTAGATCCATAATCTAGTGCACAAGCTCTCAGCATGTCTTCCAAAATCTGATTGACTCTTTCGGTCTGTCCATCTGTCTGTGGGTGAAAGGCTGTACTAAATTCTAGCCTGGTTCCCAATGTTTCATGTAACTGCTTCCAAAACTTCGAGGTAAACTGGGTTCCTCTGTCTGATGCAATGGTCCTCGGAACTCCATGCAAACATACGATCCTGGTCATGTATATCTTCGCCAACTTAGCACTGGTGTAAGTGGTCCTCACTGGAATGAAATGAGCTACTTTCGTCAAACGGTCGACTACAACCCATATTGAGTCATAGCCTGAACGAGTCCTGGGCAATCCCGTGATAAAATCCATGCCTATTTTATCCCACTTCCATTCGGGTATTGGCAATGGTGGTAGCAATCCTGCTGGCTTCTGATGTTCTGCCTTCACTCTCTGACATACATCACAAACTGCTACATACTCCGCAATATCCTTCTTCATTTCGGTCCACCAGAAAGTGTCCTTCAAATCCAAATACATCTTGGTATTTCCTGGGTGAATCGAATACGGTGAATCATGGGCCTCTTGCAAAATCAAGTTCCTGATCTCCGGATCATTTGGCACGTAGACGCGGTCCTCAAACCATAAGGTATCGTGCTCATCCTCACGAAATCCCTTGGCTTTTCCTTTGCTCATATTTTCCTTTATCTCATCAATCTCCTTGTCTGTCTTCTGAGCTTCTCTGATCTTTTCCATCAAGTTAGACTGAATCTCCAATGTCGCTAAATAGCCTCTTGGGACTATCTCCAAACATAGCTCGCGAAGGTCCTCGGCTAACTCCTGAGGTAACTCTCCTGTTATGAGGGTGTTGACATGGCTCTTGCGGCTCAACGCATCAGCTACTACGTTAGCCTTCCCTGGGTGATAATGCAATCTCATATCATAGTCCTTAATAAGCTCCAACCATCTCCTCTGTCTGAGATTTAACTCCTTCTGCGTGAAAATATACTTCAAACTTTTGTGATCCGTGTACACCTCACAATGGTTTCCGATGAGAAAATGTCTCCATGTCTTCAACGCATGCACTACGACTGCTAACTCCAAATCATGCGTAGCATAATTCTTCTCATGGGGTTTAAGTTGTCGTGAAGCATATGACACAACTCTTCCTTCCTGCATAAGCACTGCTCCAAGCCCTCGACGAGAAGCATCACAATAAACTTCATAATCCTTGCGTTGGTCTGGCAAAATCAACACTGGTGATGTAACCAATCGTTTCTTCAACTCTTGGAAACTAGCTTCACATTCCTCGGTCCAATTGAATTTGGTGTCTTTCTTCAATAGCTCAGTCATGGGTTTTGCAATCTTTGAGAAATTCTCGATGAATCTCCGGTAGTATCCTGCAAGTCCAAGGAAACTCTGGATTTCTCCAACTGACGTGGGTGATTCCCAACTTGTTACTGTGTCAACTTTGGTAGGGTCTACTGCTATTCCTTCTCCAGAAATAACAGGTCCGAGGAATCCAATTTCCTTCAGCCAAAATTCACATTTGCTGAACTTGGCGTATAACTGATGTTCTCTGAGCTTCTCAAGTACCAAACACAGATGCTCCTTATGCTCTTCCTCATTCTTGGAAAAGACTAAAATATTGTCTATGAACACCACGACGAACTTATCCAAAAACTCCATAAACACTTTGTTCATCAGGTTCATGAAATAGGCAGGTGCGTTAGTCAGACCAAATGACATAACGGTATACTCGTACAACCCATATCTGGTGGTAAAAGCCGTCTTAGGTATATCCTGCTCTCGAATCTTTAACTGATGGTATCCTGATCGTAGATCGATCTTGGAAAATACTTTAGCTCCTTGTAAGCGGTCAAACAAATCATTGATCATCGGCAGTGGGTACTTGTTTTTGATGGTCACTTCATTCAATCCACGGTAATCAACAACCATCCTCAACGATCCATCTTTCTTCTCCACTAGAAGTACTGGTGATCCCCAAGGTGACGAACTTGGCGAATATAGCCTTTATCCAATAACTCCTTAATCTGCTTCTTAATTTCCTCCAAATCTTTTGCGGGCATCCTGTACGGTCTCTTAGATATTGGCCCTGTGCCTGGCAAAAGTTCAATCAATAACTCAATGTCTCTATCTGGTGGCATGCCTGGCAACTCTTCTGGAAATACATCCCAAGTAATCCTTCACCACTGGTACCTCCTCCTGTACCACTCCTGATAAGGAATTCACTTGAGTCCTCTTTGGCACATGCCGGGATACATACTTGATCCTTCTTCCTTCTGGGGTGGTAAGCAAAATCGACTTACTGGCGCAATCGATGTTTCCTCCATACATCGATAGCCAATCCATTCCCAAAATCACATCCAAACCTTGCGACTCCAAAATTATTAGGTCTGAGGGGAAAACATGCCTACCTATGGCCAATGGCATCTGAAAACATCCTTGGCTTGCCATATAGTCTGCTCCTGGCGAGGTTACTAACATAGGTGTTCTGAGAACTTTGGTGGGCAACTTAAACTTATCCACAAATCCCCTTGATATGTATGAATGCGATGCACCAGTATCAAAAAGAACGATTGCAGTAAATGACTTAACCAAAAACTTACCTATTACTGCATCAGGCTGTGCTTCAACCTCTTCCACGCTCACGTGGTTCACATGTCCTTTATTGAAAGGGTTCGGCTTCTTCCCAGAGCTTCCATTGCCATTTCCATTCTGGGCTTCAGGACAATCATTTGCATAGTGTCCAGTCTTCTGGCACTTGAAACAAGTAATGTGACTTAGATCCCTCTTGGCTGGGGTTGAAGGGTTATTACGGTTCTGCCCGTTGCTTCCTCCATTCCCATTACCATTCTTGGAGCCATTATGGTTGTGCGTACTACCTCCTCCATGGGTATGCTGAAACTGACCTCCAGGTTTTGGGGCAAAACGTGGCTTCTGCTGAGTTCCAGAGTTATACTTCCCTTGTCCATACTTCCTCTTACGGTTTTCAATCTGCTGTTGCTTCCCTTCAATCATGAGAGCTCTATCTACCAACTCCTGGTAGTTGTTGAAGGTTGCTACCATCAACTGCATGCTCAGTTCATCATTCAGTCCTTCCAAAAACTTCTCCTGCTTGGCTGCATCTGTAGCAACGTCATCTGGTGCATAACGTGCTAACTTACTGAAATCCTCCACATACTGGCCTACGGTGCGTCCTCCTTGGCGTAGGTTGCGAAACTCACGCTTCTTCATAGCCATAGCTCCTGCTGAAACATGAGCTGTACGGAAAGCTTGCTGAAACTAGTCCCATGTGACAGTGTCAATAGGGTGTGTGGCTGTGTAATTCTCCCACCATGATGCTGCGGGTCCATCAAGCTGATGTGCAGCAAAACGCACTCTTTTCCGCATCTGTGCATCCTGCAGTGGCCAACTCCCTTCCAACTTTTCGGAGCCAATCATCTGCAACAATCGGCTCGGTGCTGCTGGAAAACACCGGCGGGTTTAGCCTCAAGAAACGGGCTAAGTGATCAACAGGTGGAGGTGGTGGGTTGTTGTTGTTGTTGTTGTTGTTGTTGTTGTTGTTGTTGTCTTGGTTCTGTACTAACACTTGCATCAGGGCATTCTGTTGCTGAATCAACTGAGTGATCTCTGGTGGGAAAACAAATCCGGTGTCGCGTCTCGGAGGCATCTGATGGGTTAGAATGGGGTCTAGAGGGAAAACACTACCCATATGCTCATGAGTCAAATACAATCAATATCACTCAATCAATTCAAACAAGGCATACAATCGATCTAACTAGCGTTACAAAGTGCTTGAGCTATACTATTAAATGGGGGAAAACTACTACTGATATGGTGGTCTACTAGAAATTTTGATCAGTTGAAGACTCCATGATATCCGCTCCAGCTTCATCAACAAAGTCATCTTCACCGAGGTCCGAGTCTGTGTCGTCGATGATGATGTAGTTATCCGGGCAAGCGCATTCGTCATCTTCTGCTTTTGACACTGGATTTCCCATGAATACTCCAATCTTCTTCTCCAGGTCGTCATTCTTCCCTACTAGTGCGATGATTTCCTCCAAATAATCCTCGCGTGTAGCCTTGAGTTCTTCCTCCAGCTCCTTGATCTTCGTCAATGCCTTCTTCAGATCTTCCTTGTCTGAGCACATCTGGTTCTCCTGGCGACGAATGTGTTGGTTTTGCTCCTGGATGAAAGCTGCAATTGATCCATCCTTCTTGGGTCTGATCATCTCCCATTGCTCATCTCGGCGTCCACAAATCTGATAAATAGTATCCTTAAGCTCCCTGTGGTAGACTTCTCCAATGCGTCCCATAGCGATGTGGGCTGCCATGCTCTTCCCTAACCTCCAGGTTGGTGCTTCAAAAGCCAATCTTATGGGTTCAATGACTGGCGCAAACGTCCTTCCTGGAACTTGAACTTGAATCTTCCAGCTCTCCTCTTCAGGTAATGTGGCGTTGTAGGTTCCGGTGATGCTTGGTATTCCTATGTTCAAGTACTTAGTGACTTCCTTCAAGTGTCGTCCAAAAGGCGTGTCTTCATCTGGTTGCTTGAACTTGCTCCTTGCATCCGCCATTCCTAAAAGAGTAGAAAGTGGAGAGGGGTCAGAAATGAGAAGAGAGAAGTGTTCTAGGGTTTAAGCTTAGTGGTCGTGTCCTACAGTCTGCGTGTGCTCTGATACCACCTTTGTAGCGACCAGACCTCAAATAGTCTGTGCTGCTGTGCACCAGTGTCATCCCTGGGTCAGTAATGCTGACACACACAGTACAAATGGAGGATTTATAACAGAGTAGCAATCACACACTTATTACATCGAATATCTCAAAAGAGAATAAGTATGATAAATATGGCTTAGGGCCATCTAAATAAGATAACAGCGGAAGACTTGGAAGATAAGTGAGTCCATCAACTCCAACTGCATCACTGAGTATAAGACCACGACCTAAGGCTCCTTACTCGTCCTCTGAAAAGTCTGCAACATGAAACATTGCAGCCCGAAAACGGGTCAGCACATGGAATATGCTGGCAATATAACACATAGAGAATAATGAACATAATAATGCTATACTACATGCATATATGGCTGGTGGAAAGCTCTATGGAACAGTTTTGCGAAAAGCCAATTTTTCCCTACTACAAAGGAATAAGTTATGTTTAACTATCATGGTGGTTGTTAAACATTGAGAAGGTACCTCCAACTCAATCCCAATTAAGTGTCGTCATTAACCCAACAAATTAATTAAAGTAACATGGTGATGAGATTCACATAATAATCCAGGTACTAGATACTCAAGTTGTCCATAACCGGGGACACGGCTAACCATGATTAGTTTGTACACTCTGCAGAGGTTTGTGCAGTTTTCCCCACAAGACTCGATCGCCTCCGCTTGATTCTCGCACTGCATGATGTTTGAGAAACGGATGACCGAGACACAGTCTTTCAGAAACAATCACCCTTTACTCTGGATGGACAGTTACACCTACTTTCCCCTACATCTGCTAGCCCACCTCTTCAAGAGATCATGTAACCTACTCAACTATGCTAGAGCCCATAATAGCTTGTGGATTCACACGGAAGTTTCTAGCATGAATAATCTTATGATCCCTTTGAGCCTGGGTGGCGGTCCATAGGATGATCACACGGGTACCCCGGGATATCCAAAAATACAGGCAGCACTGGCTTCCCCAGGTGCCTCAATCCACCCAGATGTGAGTTTTATTTGCCACCTTAAGTAAACCATTATTAACAATCTCACATCTGTCATGAATATCTCTCAAACCCAATCCACGTCTACGAGCATAGCATGGCAATATAATAACAAACGTAGAAGTAACTCCCAAGGGTTTGATAAATAACACAGGTAATAGGTACTACCTCAACTACATCCCAATACCCACAGTTTAATTAGATCCTAACCATGCGATGTTTGAGGATTGATCTAATGCAAATAAAACTGGGTATGGAAAAGTATGATCAAAGTGTTACTTGCCTTGCTGATGACCCGCGAAACCTAGAGATTCGAAGTAACAGGCGGCGCACTCCGGGTACTCTATCGCAAACAAACAAGCAAACAATAAGTACTCATCTAATGCACAGGTAAAACTCGAATAAAAGATCCAACCAGAAAGTTCAACTTAAGAACTCCGGTTTGCAAAAAGAATCAACTCGAACGAAGCAACGAAAGTCAAACGGCGAAAGAAACAAGCTTCGTTTACTAATCTGGATCTAGGTCAAATTTTACAGTAGCAAAAACTTGTTTGAGTAGGTTAAACGGAAAGAGAATTCCAAGAAGAAACTCTAGGCGCTTGAATCGCCTGATTCCGATAAACGAGCAAAAAGATAAACGAAAACGAAGATCTGATCTGAAATCAAGATCTGGAAAAATCACGGAAAAATCCGACGAAAAAGAAAACTAACGAACAGTTAAAGAACGGACGTTCGTTTACAGCGAAAATCCGACGAACACGTTCGTTAAAACGAACGGATCGGTGAACGTTCACTAAATAATAAAACCGAAGAAAGAATAAACCGATCTAGGGTTTAGAAAAAAAACGAACGGGTTTTTTTTCCAGAAAACCGGCAAGGGCGGCGGCGGCTCGGTACCTCGTCGGGACGGGCTCCGGCGGGGCGGCTTGGGGCTCCGGCGAGGGTCGGCGAGGGCGGTGGGGTGGCGGGGCTCGGGCGGCGGCTCGGGGTGGCGAGGGGCGGCGTCGGCGGCGGCGCACGACGAGCGGGCGGCGAGCTCCTCGGGCGGCGGCGCTGCGGCTCCGGTGGGGCGGCTTGGGGCGGGCTCGGGGTGAGGGTGGGGGCGGCGGCGGCGGGTATATAAGAGAGGGGGGGCTGCTTGGAGGAGGGGGCAAGGCGGCGGCGATGGCGTGTCCGAGCCGGACACCGGCGGTGGCGTAGGCGTGCGCGCGAGGGAGACGGCGCGGGATGGGCCGGCCGGCTCGGCTGGGCCTCGGCCCGGTCGGGCGCGATGTTTTTTTTAATATTCCGCCGATTCTGAAAAAATCATAGAAAAATAAATAAAAATCCAAAAATGATAAAAAAAAATTCCCCGTCTAATTAAAATAATTAGAACAAGGTGAACATTTTTTTGACACAAAAATGCAGTTTTGAAAATGTGCAATTTTTTTAATGCAATTAAAATTGCAAATAAAATCCGAATAAAATCCAATATATCATTTTAATATTTTTCCTCCAATATTTCAATTGTTTTGGAGAAGTCATATTTTCTCCTCTCATTTATTTTATGGTGAAATATTTTTCCGGAGAGAAAATAATTAAAACCAAAATCCTCGTTTTTTTATCATTTGATGAAAATCAAATATGATAAATCGGGAAAATCCCCAACTCTCTCCGAGGGTCCTTGAGTTGCTTAGGATTTATCGAGGATTTGCCAAAATGCAATAAAATATGTTATGCAATGATGATCTACGTATAACATTCCAAATTGAAAATTTGGGATGTTACAACTTTATTTCGGATATAAGAAAACATAACCCATTACGTTGTCTTCCTTGTCCAACATCAACCTTTTAGCATGTCATATTTTAATGAGTGCTCCCAATTACAAAAGATGTCCAAGATAGTATATTTATATGTGAAATCTCTCTTCCCTCAATATTCTTTCAGGAATTGTTCAAGTGACCAATACAATGTTTGCTAACCTTCAATAAATTTACCACCTATATTTCTTATATGTGAAGTCATTACTCCCCATGGGATAAGCATATAAAACATATATAATTTCAGATTTATTATATTCAATTCATTCAACCATTTACTCATAGTATAAATGTGAAGCACGCGAGTAAATGACAAACTACTCCAAAAAGATATAAGTGAAGATCAATGAGTAGTTAAATAATTATGTAGCTATGTGAAGACTCTCTCTCATTTAAGAATTTCAGATCTTGATATTTTATTAAAACAGCAAGCAAAAAAAATGACATTCTAAGAATAGCAAACATCACGTGAAGAAGCAAAAACTTAGGATCAACCCATACTAACTGATAGTTGTCAAAGAAGAAAGGTGGGATGCCAACCGGGGCATCCCCAAGCCTCGACGCTTGAGACTTCTTGAAATATTACCTTGGGATGCCTTGGGCATCCCCAATCTTGAGCTTTTGTGTCTCCTTAATTCCTCTCATATCACGGTCTCCCTAAATCTCAAAAGCTTCATCCACACAAAACTCAACAAGGACTCGTGAGATAAGTTAGTAAAAACCAATGCAAAAACCTTATCATACTCTACTGTAGCAAATCACCAAAATTATTATTCAACATTGCATACTAAATGCCTCTTCATATTTAATAGTCCTATCCTTAAATAGAATCATTAAAGAATCAAACATATGCAAACAGTACAGACATAACAGCAATCTGCCTAAACAGGACAGTCTATAAAGAATGCAGCAAGATCCATACTTCCCTAGCTCCAAAAATTATGAAAGAAAATTACCACTGTAGTAAATTTATCAGAACTTATTATGAAAAAGGTTTCAACATTTTATCACATTCTGACTTTTCTAGGGAATTTTTGCAATAGCGGTAAACTTTCTGTTTTCAAACAGCAACATGAAGACTTGTAAAATAGGCATAGTAAAGGCTATCAATGCCACTTTTATTGAAGTAAAAGATGCAAAACATTGTTCTAAATAACAGCAAGCAAATCCTAGCAAAATAAATTGACGCTCCAAGCAAAACACATATGATGTGGTGAATAAAAATATAGCCCCAAGTAAAGTTACCGATGAACGAAGACGAAAGAGGGGATGCCTTCCGGGGCATCCCCAAGCTTAGCCTCTTTGTTGTCCTTGAATATTTCCTTGGGGTGTCTTGGTCATCCCCAAGCTTAGGCTCTTGCCACTCCTTATTCCATAGTCCATCGAATCCTTACCCAAAACTTGAAAACTTAACAACACAAAACTTAACAGAAAACTCGTAAGCTCCGTTAGTATAAGAAAATAAATCACCACTTAGTTAATGTTGTGAACTCATTCTAAATTCATATTGGTGTAATATATACTTTATTCCAAGTTCTCTATGGTTCATACCCTCCGATACTACTCATAGATTCATCAAAATAAGCAAACAACACATAGAAAACAGAATCTGTCAAAAACAGAACAGTCTGTAGTAATCTGTATCAAACGTATACTTCTGGAACTCAAAAAATTCTAAAATAAATTGTTGGACCTGAGGAATTTGTCTATTAATCATCTTCAAAAGGAATCAACCTAAAAGTACTCTGCAGTAAAAAAATGGCAGCACATCTCGTGAGCGCTAAAGTTTCTGTTTTTTACAGCATGATCATAATGACTTCACCCAAGTCTTCCCAAAGTTCTACTTGGCACAAACACTAATTGAAACATAAGAACACATCTAACCAGAGGCTAGATGAATTATTGTTACTAAACAGGAACAAAAATCAAGGGACAAAAATAAAATTGGGTTGCCTCCCAACAAGCGCTAATGTTTAACGCCCCTAGCTAGGCATGATAATTTCAATGATGCCCACATAAAAGATAAGAATTGAAACATAAAGGGAGAATCATGAAGAATATGACTAGCACATTTAAGTCTAACCCACTTCCTATGCATAGGTATTTTGTGAGCAAACAACTTATGGGAACAATAATTAACTAGCATAGGAAGGCAAGACAAGCATAACTTTAAAACTTTAAGCACATAGAGAGGAAACTTGATATTATTGCAATTCCTACAAGCATATATTCCTCCCTCATAATAATTCTCAGTAGCATCATGAATGAATTCAACAATACAACCATCACATAAAGCATTCTTTTCATGATCTACAGGCATAAAAAATTTACAACTCTCCACATAAGCAAAATTCTTCTCATTCGGAATAGTGGGAGTATCATAAGAAACTCGAATACTATAAATTGTTTCCACATTAAAAGAGTAATGTTCAGAAAAAGGGTAATCATAATCATGACAAGTTTTATAAATATAATCATCAATACTTTCTATAGCATAAGTGTCATCACAATAATCATCATAAGTAGCAACTTTGTTCTCATCATAATCGATTGAAACCTCTTCCAAGATAGTGGATCATTACTAAATAAAGTCATGACCTCTCCAAATCCACTTTCATAATTATCACAATAAGATTCAACATCCTCCAAAATAGTGGGATCATTACTTCCTAAAGTTGACACTCTTCCAAACCCACTTTCATCAATATAATCATCATAAGTAGGAGGCATGCTATCATCATAATAAATTTGCATATCAAAACTTGGGAGACTAAAAATATCATCTTCATTAAACATAGCATCCCCAAGCTTGGGACAAACATTAATTGCAGCAAATATATTCTCAAACTTGTCATTCTCATGAAACATAGCATCGCCAAGCTTGGGCCTTTTCATATCATAAGCATAATCACTCTCATCATTAATAGTATGAAAGCACCAATAGTATAGGAATTATCATCATCACAATGAGTAATAGGAACAACATCATTTGGGAGGGATACCTTTTTACCTTTGTTTCTCCGTCTTTTCTTTTTCTTCTTCACATCATGTGTGGGTTTAACCCTCTTTTTTGAGCTCCTTATTGATGAGATTGGTTGGATAGAAGGCTCGTCCTCGTTACCTGATTCATCATAAGAAATAATAGGAGGATATTGGGAAGCCTCTTTCCTTTCATTAGTATTCTCTTCATCCTCTATTTGTTTTCTTTTCTTTATGTAATTGGAATATAAGGATTTTCAATGCAATTCACCGCACAATACATAAAAATTTCTTCTAGATCAATATCGAGGAATTTCTCAAGGTTATATTCTGGAATATGCTGAGTTATACGTTTCATTTCTTCATAACCCAAAAGCAAACTAAGTTCATTATGATGTGCAAGGGAAATCAAATCATCACAATTTTTGGACACGATACGATCATGAAACAATTTGCATTGGAGATTTAAATGACCATATTCATTGCAAAGTTCACAAGTATGGCGAAGAAATTTTAAATTTTCAGCACAAACATCTAGCCTCTCTTGCAACCATTTGGTTTCTAAATACTTATGCCTCTTGCAAAATCTATCTTCCCTATTTGGTGTGTACTTGCGAACTCTATGTACTCCACAAAAGTTTACATGCTTATAAGAAACATTTTCATCGTGACTAGTGCAATCATCTTTAGTACTATGGATATTCAAAGAGTTCATACTAACAACATTGCAATCATGCTCATCATTCAAAGATTTAGTGCCAAACATTCTAATGCATTCTTCCTCTAGCAATTGAGCACAATCATCGGAATCCTTATTTTCATGAAAGGTATTAAAAAGATGAAGCATACGAGGCACCCTCAATTCCATTTTTTGTAGTTTTATTTTATAGACTAAACTAGTGATAAAACAACAAACTAAAAGATTCGATTGCAAGATCTAAAGATATACCTTCAAGCACTAACCTCCCCGGCAACGATGCCAGAAACTGCTTGATGTCTACTACACAACCTTCTTCTTATAGACGTTGTTGGGCCTCCAAGTGTAGAGGTTTGTAGGACAGTAGCAAATTTCCCTCAAGTGGATGACCTAAGGTTTATCACTCCGTTGGGGGCGTAGGATGAAGATGGTCTCTCTCAAACAACCCTGCAACCAAATAACAAAGAGTCTCTTGTGTCCCCAACACACCCAATACAATGGTAAATTGTATAGGTGCACTATTTCGGCGAAGAGATGGTGATACAAGTGCAATATGGATGGTAGATATAGATATTTGTAATCTGAAAAATATAAAAACAGCAAGGTAGCAAGCGATAAAGGTGAACGTAAACGGTATTGCAATGCTTCGAAACAAGGCCTAGGGTTCATACTTTCACTAGTGCAAGTTCTCTCAACAATAATAACATAATTGGACCATATAACTATCCCTCAACATGCAACAAAGAGTCACTCCAAAGTCGATAATAGCGGAGAAAAAACGAAGAGATTATTGTAGGGTATGAAACTACATCAAAGTTATTCTTTCGGATCGATCTATTCAAGAGTTCATACTAGAATAACACCTTAAGACACATATCAACCAAAACCCTAATGTCACCTAGATACTCCAATGTCACCTCAAGTATCCGTGGGTATGATTATACGATATGCATCACACAATCTCAGATTCATCTACTCAACCAACACAAAGAACTTCAAAGAGTGCCCCAAAGTTTTTACCGGAGAGTCAAGACGAAAACGTGTGCCAACCCCTATGCATAAGTTCACAATGTTACGGAACCCGCAGGTTGATCACCAAAACATACATCAAGTAGATCACGTGAATATCCCATTGTCACCACAGATAAGCACATGCAAGACATACATAAAGTGTTCTCAAATCCTTAAAGACTCAATCCGATAAGATAACTTCAAAGGGAAAACTCAATCCATTACAAGAGAGTAGAGGGGGAGAAACGTCATAAGATCCAACTATAATAGCAAAGCTCACGATACATCAAGATCGTACCACCTCAAGAACACGAGAGAGAGAGAGAGAGATCAAACACATAGCTACTGGTACATACCCTCAGCCCCGAGGGTGAACTACTCCCTCCTCGTCATGGAGAGCATCGGGATGATGAAGATGGCCACCGGTAAGGGATCCCCCCTCCGACAGGGTGCCGGAAAAGGGTCCCGATTGGTTTTTGGTGGCTACAGAGGCTTGCGGCGGCGGAACTCCCGATCTATTCTGCTCCTCGATGTTTTTAGGGTATACGGACATATATAGGTGAAAGAAGTCGGTTAGGGGAGCCACGAGGGGCCCACGAGGGTGGGGGCGCGCCTCCCTGCCTCGTGGCTTCCTCGAAGCTTCCCTAACGTCTACTCCAAGTCTCCTGGATTTCTTCCGTTCCAAAAATAACTCTCCCGAAGGTTTCATTCCGTTTGGACTCCGTTTGATATTCCTTTTCTTCGAAACACTGAAATAGGCAAGAAAACAGCAATTTGGGCTGGGCCTCCGGTTAATAGGTTAGTCCCAAAAATAATATAAAAGTGTTTAGTAAAGCCCATAAACATCCAAAATAGATAATATAATAGCATGAATACTTCATAAATTATAGATACGTTGGAGACGTGTCAGCATGTCATTCTCGTCCATAAGTTTCTTGACGATGACGCCGGTCCTCTTCAACAACACACTGGTCTCCTCCTGCTGCTCTGCACTTCGGACAATCTTCGCGCTCAGCGGGTCGTGCTCGGCACGGAGCCTCTCATTGCCCTCCCTTAGTTGCCGGATGATGCCAGTAGCCTGTTCAAACGAGGCTTTCATGTCATCCTGCAACCTCGCCCAGCCGGAGATCTGATCCATCTGGCTATGGACGATCGCATGCATGCGCCTATAAGAGTCGTCGCCTGCCCGCGAGACATTTTCCCAGGCCGCCGCGGCGTGGCGGGACATCTCTGCTGCTTCCGCGGCACCGCCGGAGCAGTGTGCTGCATCGATGGTGCAGCGGGACCTCTGTGCTACTTCGGCGGCGCGGCAGGACCTCTGTGCTGCTACTTCCACATGGCGGGACATGTCGACTGCTTTCGAGGCGAGGCGGGACATCTCTCGTGCTTCCGCTTCCATGCTCCCCTCTCCCTGGTGGTAATCTCTCGACCCAGAACTCACACTGGCCATGGCAGACGCAAGGGGAGGATGCTGAATGACTTGTTTGTTTTCGTGGATGAGGTGTTGAGGAGGAATGTGCAGTTATCTTGGCATAGTAGTGTTTATAACCGAGTACTAATATGCTTAGGCGCGATGCATTAACTTCTACCTCATTTCTTGTTTCTTGACATATCAACCAATAAGATATGTGGGTGTGCATGCTTTTAGTGACTTGAGACTACCAAACACAACATGCAGTGGTTAGTTCATTGCATGCAATGCTATTAATTAGCAAATAAACATTAAGTTCTCTCGTTTTCCCCTCCTCCTTGGTCACGGTGACGACGGAGGGAGTAGGTTGTGATCGGTGTGAACAGGTTTGCAATTAAATATAGCGTGGTAGTAGTAATTTGGAATGTGACGAAATGCGCTCAAAATTTATTGACGGTTTAGTTTCGAAGTGCGACACCATTCCCGGATGGCGTAACGTGGGCACGTGTTCTCGGCCGTGGTGTAGCATATGCCATGGTACTAGTTCTTTTTCTACTGCTGTCTACGTACAATAACTGGCACCGTCGGATACATATCTTACGCTTATTAGGGCGTTCGACAGGAATAGCCTCGTGGCGAGCTATAGGCTAGTCTTTTTTTCAGACGCATTACACCTATCTCTCGGGACTTCTCGCACGCACCATCTCTAGCTCCCTAGGTCGATGCCACCCACATACACTTGTATTCTGAGTTTAGTACATTATACAGGAAGAGAAGAGGTGCACGCACACACTCGTCCTCTCTCACACACGCATCTGTAGCTACGAATTGTAGTGTGCTCAACCATCCGATTGGCTCTATCATAGGTTTCATGTTGCTCCTTGGCCTTGAGATAGTACTAGATGTCTTCATTTATTACTTTGTAGACTCATTTTGCATTGGAAAGCGCTATGTGATGGTAACATATTATGTTACTCTATTTGCCTCTCTCCTCATTAATTACTTGCCACCTCATCATTTTTGCTTATGTGGCATCTATGTTAGTACTACCTATGTTACTCCCACTATGACCAGCCTTATGCACAGAGAAATTAGGATCGGAGGGAGTACTACTACTAGTAGTACTTTGATGTGTCGTGTCAACTCGCACAAGTATGCAACACTTCCTGAACAAACAAGCATATAAGCTGTTGTACTTACTTCTTATAAGCTGTTATAGTTCTTACCCAAAGGATCTTTATATCCAACAGACACAAAATATCCGTTCGACTGTTGGAAATTACTTTAACTGCTGATCTGATGTCGAAGTAATTGCTGCATCGCCACCAAAGCCCACCATATCTTAAGCTAAAGTAGACCGAGCTAACCCCTATATTAGCATATTACTAAGATAAACAGAAGGCACTGTAGAATCATTTAGGACGTGAGCTTGTCAATCTGAATGTGGAGTGACACCAGCTTAGCCCCGGCCAACAGCTTGGGCGGAATTGTGAAGAAGGTCAGCTCGTGCACGGCGACGTTGCCGGGATCCTTGCTGCATGTCACCTCCATTTCCACCTTGACGGCGTCGGTCCTGCCTTTGAGCTCCCCCGGCGGGCCGTTCGCCCACAGCTTGGCCATGTAGTGCGGCAGTGGGGACGACCCCGCTCTGATGCAGACGACCGACACGGCGATAGGCGCGCCAAAGTCAAGCACGCCGCCGACCAAGAAAAACGCGCGGGCGTCCTCCTCCGCGAACAGCAAGAGTCGTGGCTCCGACAGTGGCACTTGTAGTTGGAGCACCTTGTCGTATTGGATCCTGTTCACGGGCATGGGATGCATGGTGCTGATGTGGTGGGAGAGCGCTAGCGGCAGGCCTTCATAGCCGTAGATGGGCACGGGGCATTTGCAGGGCGTGAGCGGACACACGCTCTGGTGATCGGCGAGCTTGTGGTAAGTGACGCAGAGCCCACAACCTTCATGCGGGCACTCCACCCTCACCAAGGAGAGGACAACGTCCACTGCCGTGTTCCGCACGTCGAAGCCACCGCCGTGCTCGCACTTCTGGCACTGCCACTGGTTCCCGGGGCGCTCGACGCGGCAGTCCGCACAGGCCAGGTGCCCTCCCTTGCACTGCACAAATCAATCGAACAACACATCAATCAAGAAACCTGCACCTTGCTCGATCAACCGAACGGAGGAGGTGTATTCGAACCTCATACACTGGAGGCTTCAAGGGGCGAAGGCACAATGGGCAGTGGAGCAAGGTGAGGTCCATCGAGACCATAGAGAGCTCCATCGTCGGGTCATGTTCCGTCAGCATGATCTCGCCCTCCACGTGCACAACCATCTCTCGCTTTATTAGGGCCGGGGCATTACAAAGCTTTACCATCACATATTCATACTACTTCAAGGTGCATTAAATCAACACATGGAAGTATCAAAAGGAGAGTCACGGCATGCATGCATGTGTTGTAATTAATGCATCGGTAAACGCAAATTATTGAAATATATCGAGTGCAGTGCTTTGTTGTGTCACGTCAACTCGTACAAGACCGAGAAGTTTGATTACTACAATGCCCTCTTGCCTTAACCGCACTTGCCTTTGGCTACATGACAGGTGGGCCACCCACCTGTTGGGCCCACCTATCATAGACGCAAAGGCAGGAGCAGTAAGTCAATGAAGCTGCGTCCCTCCCTCGCCCATGAGTGTGGTGGCTGGCAGGACTAGAAGAAGCTTTCGTCCGCTACATGCTCTCCCTCCCGCGCGCGGTGGACATGCAGCAGTTCAATCGGTATCAGATGCCCAGAAGCATACTTTAGTACTCCTCCACTGCAGTAGTACTCCATCATTGTTCGACTGCCCGAAGAGGCGAAGAGCCAAACGCAGCCCGGACGCTCCTGTGGCAGTTTCATGTGTAGAGTAGTCTAGGATAGCGTGTACCATGCGTGTAAGCTTAAAATCGTTGGGGTCGGCTCCATGATTTATCTTTTTATTAAAATAATCTTATGGCCCTACCTGTCATCTTGGTGATTCTAGTTTGCACGCTCATCTGGTCAAGACAGGAATATATATTTTAATTTGTGGTGGGGTAAATGTTAGAGGTTGCAGCAAATGGAGTATTGTACACTGCGGGTCTTTCAGCCAAGTTTACAGGCAACCATGTGGAGAGCCAGTGCTATGATGTGTCGCATCAACTCGTACAATGAGGAGAAGCTTGATTTTACTACTACACGCCTTCTCCCTCGCCCATGCGCGCGGTGGCTCGCAGACGAGGACATGCTTTTGCTTATAGTACTACAACAAGCTATCCCTCCCGCTCGCGGTGGACGGACATGCAGCAGTGGATTCGATATTGTAGAAGCAATAGTAGTAACATCATTGTTCGTCTTCTCGAAGAGGCGAAGAGCCAAGCGCAACCCGAACGTGGCAGTTGCGAACCTTGGAGCATGCATATAAAAAAACGAGACCAACCCGGGCTAGACTAGCCTCTTGGCATTTTTTATAGAAGAAAACTCCGTGAGCACCAAACGCTCAAGCCGAGACTTGAACACTGGTGGGCTGGCTGCGAACTCCCGCGCCTTGCCAACTGAGCTATGCTAAGTTCTCAGGAGCACGCATATAGGCAGGCTCTTGCATGAGACAAAATTGCTATGTGAGCCCACTATTACTTGCTAGTAGTATATCCCTGTAAACCAGAAAGGAGTATTTGCCTTTCTAGAGATTTCAACAAGTGACTAGACTACACCGGGACGGAGTACATATGGAGCAAAATGAGTGAATCTACACCGTAAATAAATATGTAGTTCTCTCGTTTTCCTCTCTGCCTTGGTCGCGGTGCACAATATTGAGTATACTAGTACTATCATCTTGAAATTTACGAAGTCACCATAGGCACCTCGTCGTCAACGGGAACGTCTCCTGACATGCGATAGAAGCGAGCGGCAATTGCCTCCATAGGTGCTTGATTGCCAAGGAGGGAGAGGGTAGCGGTTCCCGAGACGTTGAACGGTCAATGATGCATCCTCAAATTACATGCAGAGGGAATTAATTGGAGAAGCATAATAGAGCCAGCACGATGTGAATGCAACAGAGTTTGGATTCTCATATAAAGGCGCCCCACCACTCCAATCCATCTACTAGTCTCAGCGCAACACTACTTACTCCAATCCAAGACCAAGTGACCAGAAGCCAGAAGGTCCTATGGAGGCGATGGACGCGAGCGGCAGTCGGCTGTGCCAAGTCATCCAAGGCGCCGGCCTGCGGCCCCACACCGCGCAGCAATTCCAGGCGGTGCTGGCGACCGCCAGCGTCGTAGCCCTCGCCGACGCCGGCTTCGCCTCTCGCATGGACGACATGATGGTCAACTCCATCCGCAAGTTCACCGCCGTCAAGAAGCGCGCGGACAACCTTGCCGTACTGCTCCAGCCCGCGCGTCCAGGATCCTCATTGCCTGCCACCCTCATCGGCCTCCATGGTGACGAACTCTTTCAAGCCATGGTGGCCCTGTAGGTGCCGGAGGTCGCGACGAAGAATGTGCACCTCGAGGCCGCGCTCGTCGCGCAGCGCCTCGCCATGCAAGAAACCGTCGACCTGCACATCCACGTCTACGAGGAAATCGTCTACATAGGCCACTACAAGGCCAGCAAGCACAGAAAGACGTTGGCCATCTTCCAGCGGCTGGAATCTTTGGATGCCATTGTTTAGAAGCACGTCGACCTGGCCACGAAATCCGCCGCTACTTAGCCACGTTCGGTGGGCGGGCGCCCTGAGTCGATGAGGTGGACGTCATCGATGGATGCATCTCTTCTTCTTGCCTCATGTAACCAGCACTACATCGCCTCGTGGCCTTAATGTTTTATTAGTATAGGAGTATATGGCATTTTTATTCCAGTAGTAACGTTTTCACTGTGAGGTGGGGCCGTAGTTGAGCAAACCGACCATCGGCAAATCCTCACCCCACCCACCGAGCGTTGGCTGAGTTTAGAATTAGAAGAGAGAAACGAGGGAGAAGAGCTAGTTGTAGCACGGACGCTGTTGTCAGATGGGACTCGCATTGGTAGAATAGGAGTACCGAGCACTCGTACCTCTTTATTTTAGGGAAAAAGCAGTCGCATGTCTAGTACTACCACTAGTTGGGTGCATGCGACCTATACCTGTCATCACTTTAGGTCTCCTTTTCAAACCGCAGCTACGCTTCACCGTACATATTTTTTCACGCATTTATCCTCCTATATGTACTCCTAGGCTATTTCCACATGCTCCCTTTCGCCGACATGTGGGACATACAGCATCTAGGTCGTAGTGCATGCACGACTCGGAGCATATGCCGGGGTACTTTACATTTCAGACCTCATGAATTACATGCAAACCCCCCGTAGAAGAATAAATAAATAAATGAATGACTACATGAAACCGGATTATTTTCATAGAAACCGGAGCACGTTTATTAAATTTTGGACATAACACGTTTATAAAAAACTACCAGACCTAAACCATTCTAAGGGCCTCTTTGATTCGCAGGATACTGAAAACACAGAAATGGGGAAAGTATGATGGCGACGAACCGAGACGAGGAGAACTCTAACTCAGTTAGAGGTTAGAGTTAGATTCTAACCCTGAACTAATTCTAAACCAAAGAGGTGTATGGATGGCAGGGTTAGATTGACAACAAATGTTCTTTCTCAATCATTTGACTACTTTGGACCCTATTTCCTGCTGGATTTGGTGTGGCCGGCTCTTGTGCGGCCTCCTCCCGCTCACAATTGACATAAACAAACCACCTTTACAAATCAAGCATGCAAAACATGATAAATTTTACTTTGTCCATACAATTGAGATATCCCACTTAAACATACAAGTCCTCAATCAAGCTTCACAAAAAAATACACTCCATGAAACAAAGCATGAGCTAACTCATCACGGAAGTCATTCACGATAGGGAGGGAGCCCGGAGCCCCTCACGCACCCAGGAAGGAGCTCGTCATCGTCGCTCTGGAGGAAGGCTCTGTAGAGCCCAAGCCCCGGGAACCTCTCCGACGCCGGCGCTTGTGAGTTAAGGTCGACACCGGCATGGGTAGCAGGGCCACATGCCGACGACTGCGAACCGAATCTTTGGGCCTCTAGAAATAATGCAAGCTTGAAACTGAAATACCTAGAAAGGTGAGCTGAATCTTTGGGCCTCTAGAAATAATGCAAGACTGAAACTAAAATACCTAGAAAGGTGAACTGAATCTTTGGGCCTCTAGAAACAATGCAAGCCTGGAACTGAAATACCTAGAAAGGTGAACTGATTCTTTGGGCCTCTGGAAATAATGCAAGCCTAAAACTGAAATACCTAGAAAGGTGAACTGAATCTTTGGGCCTCTAGAAAGATTTATTACCTCCTCAAGCAGCATCAAACAATTCCATGCGTGCACCACAAATCTATACCAATTTTAATCAGGATCTACTTTTCCAAATCAGAATTAGCGCTAGAGCGAGCAAGATCAATGGTATGGCTGTGAGACGGAGAAGGAGAACAAACTCACCCCTCTCGCGACCGCCCTGGTAGATGAGCCGCCGCCGCGCAAGACAGAAGGAAAAACGACCGGTGAAGGGGGAGCGGGGCGAGCTTCAAAGGCCGGAGGGAGAGGGCAGCCGAAGGAGGGCAGCAGAGGCCGGAGAGAGAGGGCGGCCGGAGGAGAGAGAGGGCGAGTGGCGAAGCGGCGCTTGGGCGGGTGACCCGATGGGGAACAGAGAGGAGTCGTGCGAGGGGGGTGGAGGGAGCGATCTGGTGCGGGCAGGGAAGATTTTTTTAGTTCTCTTTTAGTGGGCCCGAGGAGAACTAACCCAATTAGAACCTCTCCACTGGGCTAGTTTTTTTAGCCGGGTTAGAGCAAACTAGCTCAAACTAACCCCTCCTGTTTGGATAATTTGAGGCTATTTCAACCCAAACTAGCTCTAACTCAGGGATCCAAACAAAGAGGAGTAGTACTGTACATGCTACAGTCTGGACCATGGCACATTGTTTTTTATGGCCATATCAGCACATTGTTTTCTACAGCTGATTCACTGGGCTGTCGTGGTTCGCATTCCTCCGACGTGAGTAGTAGTACTAATACTCCCTCCATTCCTAAATATAAGTCTTTTTAGACATTTCAAATTGACTACAACATACTGATGTATGTAGTCATATTTTAGAGTGTAGATTCACTCATTTGCTTCGTATGTAGTCACTTGTTGGAATATCTAGAAAGACTTATACCGCATGATTCTTTGCTCCTTCTTACTACGTACTACTTCACCGACATGTGGGAGAGCCAGCAGCATCCGGGTCGACATAATACGTGTCATGCACCAGATTAGAGTGCGGAACGGAAGGGGGGCATCACCCCGATCGTACCGCCAGTAATTCATGACTATAGTGAGTAGTCATATCACAAGTCTTTCCAGCAGTAACGCGCTGTTAAATCGCATAGCTCGACCTTTCCAGCAGTAAGTAAGTTGAATCCGCTACTCCCTCACCCTCCTCACCTCTCTGTCAAACCGCCTACGCGAAAACTGCCGCGCGTACTGCCCGGGGAAAAGCCCCGCCCTCAACTTTTAACTACTCGAAAATAGTTCGATCTTGTACATTCTATATAAATACTAGTACTGTATGTTTATTCACACGTGGGGTTGTTCAATGAATGGAGGGCTGGGGAGCACAAGTGAACAATACTACTACTAGTAGTAGTAAGTAGGAGTCGTACAGTTAGTCACCTTAAATAGAGAGTGTCTTTTCTTTAATGCCACGTACACAAATTGAAACGCTTGTTGTGGAGAGAAAAAGATAATCACTCCACTATATATGTACGCAGGGGCCTGAGCGCTTCCTTTACTAGGGTTGCTCTCTTCATTCTCTCATCCTCTCTAGATATAAACAAGACAGCGGTAGCAACATTTTCTCTCTGTTCACAGATCCGGCCGGATCCGTTCGGCTGGTGTGTGTAGACGACTAGGTGCATCGTTCATGCGATCATCGCCGGCGAGGGAGGAAACCCACAGCTGCCGGAGGGGCCCGATCCTCTGCCCGTGCCATTCTCTCTAACACAGCGCCAGCTCGGGAGGTCCTCCGACCCTTCTTCCTCCCTGCCGTATTGTGCGCAGATCCGACCTGCCGCCGCCGACATCCCGACGACCCTCAGGTATAAGTTCTTCGAAAGCGGCCTTGCTCTACTGCCCCAGCTCCCCACGTGTCTACATGTGCATCTTTTTCTACTCCCATCAGCTCTTCCAAAGCCACATAAATTTTTAGTATTATTAGAGGTAAAGCTACTTCATGCATTCGAATCTAGGACTTTGTTCAAACAACGAAGAAAGGGGGGAAAGTTGTAGCATGAATCTAGGACTTGATTCAAAGAGGAAATAATATGGTGAAAGTAGTAGAGACCGGATACCCAACCGGTCTCTTGATTGAAAAGGGAAATAATGGGAAAATGTAGTACAAACTGGATAAGGAACAGATCTATTATTGGTTGAAAAAAGGATAGAAAGTGGCGACTGGTGGACAAGTCAACAGAGTATGTCCATGATTAGATTTGTTGCCCTCACATAGTAAAAGGTCTCCAGGATTAGAATTGCTGCCCTCACATAGTAAAAGGTCTCAGGATTAGATTTGTTGCCCTCACATAGTAAAAGGTCTCCAGGATTAGATTTGCTACCCTCACATAGTAAAAGGTCTCCAGGATTAGATTTGCTGCCCTCACATAGTAAAAGGTCTCCAGGACTAGGTTTGCTACCCTCACATAGTAAAAGGTCTCCAGGATTAGATTTGCTGCCCTCACATAGCATGAACAAACTCAGCATCACCACTTTATGCCTCCTTGTAGGTACATTGTGTTGATGCGTCCACTGTCGCATGTCCTTATACCAACCTTTTGCTGTTGTTAATGTAAGGGCGCATGTAAAATGAAGCGATCACACTGTTACCTTAGGGACATGTCTAACCAGTGTTCTTGTTAATCTAATGCCTCCAGTGATAAGATGCAATTGAACTGTGTTAGAAATGGTACTCCTGCTGTTTTCCCCAGTATGATAAGTAAGTTGCTCCTTTACACTGCTGAGTGTCCTGGTGTCCCCACGGTCCCATGCCCTTAAACCAACTCCTTAGCTGCTGCTGATTCATTGTATCTGGTAAACAAGCAATGCCACCATTAAAGTAATCCCATATTTGACAAATGTCATTGTTGATCGTAATGCTTCCGGTAACATGAAGCATTGCTGACATTTTAAAATTTCTACTGTCGTTGCGTGATTACCATGAACATAATTAAGATGCTTCTTTTCATTTCGTGTATGTTTTGTATATTCTCATTGACCAGCAACTGTTTACTTTCTATCTTTTTGTGCAGATAGGGATATCCATTTCACCTTGTTACTATTGTGACCTTTTGGTGAACTGCACAAAACACTTTTTTTGGAATGAGTGTCTTGTGCAGTTCAACTAAAATGTCATGTGGGCAACATCTCTCAATTTTGGTGGAACTGCACAAAATGGTGATTGGAGTTTCCGAAATCTCCGTCAAGTTCTGCTGGTAATCTCGTGCAACATTTTATTAGCCTTTGCAAGATGAGTCGTCACTGTCACCACAAATGGCACTTTATTTTAGTGGAACTGCACAATAGGATAAGCAAATTATAATTGCACCTTACATGAGCCGGACAGCCAACCTTAATGTTCCTCAATTTTAGTGCAACTACTAAAGAAGAACCTGCCAGCTCACGAGAGCAAGTACTTCTTGCTAGCTGAATGATGCAATCTTTGCTTCATTTCAGGTGAACTGCAGAAAAAGGCGCACGAATTGAATCATGGAACTCCAGGCAGGCCTCATCCGAGCGGAGCAGCAGGTTGAGTTCAAGGAGTGCCACTATTATAGTAATCATGCTCTTCTTGTTTGTGCTGTGCAAATAGGAATACTCAACTACAGATGTTGTGACGGTCAAGAGCATTCGCCAAGTACTTGGTTGTATGACACGGCTAGCCAAGATGGATTTAATCCCGATATTCACTTTATCAAAAGGCTCTAATGGTTTTGTTCTGAATCTTGCAAGTTGGGAATCAATGAGATGTGTAGGCATATTTGTTGTACTTATTATTTGAATCTTATTTGTTGGTTATGAATCTTGCAAGCTGGGAATCAATGAGATGTGTAGGCATCTTTGTTGTACTTATTATTTGGATCTTATTTGTTGGTTCTGAATCTTGCAAGCTGGGAAACACGGCATGATGATGTAGAGGACAACAACCATAACAAACAGTTCAAACTTGGTAGTATTATCTGTGTGAAAGTGCGACAACTGTGCTGATCGTGTGCGTCCTGAGAATAATAATTCTAATTGTTGTGCATGTTGATCCCGTGGCACTGATAGAACGAGCCAATGCATTGCTTGTTTTAAGTATAAATTTCTATTAAAGCTAATTAAATTGAAGTAAAGTGACCACTAACTCTTGTTATTACAGTACCCATACAGACCCGCTCGTGAACCGACGTGTGGACGGAGTAGGTTTCTTAATGGAGGCGTTTGAATGCGCCGAGGGTGCATCTTCTGCCGGGCGTGCATCAGGCGAGGGATGGGTAGTAACTGTTGTCACCTGTACACACTCAGTTTACTATTGAATCCAGTTCCCCAAGAGCTGAAAAACGAACTGCTGCCGCCGCCTACCCACTCGTTCACTTGAAGAGACTCCAATGGCGATCCGAGGGGTGAGCCTGCTGGATATGGACTTCAGCAAGGAGTTCCCCTTTGAGTTCGCCATTCAGTCCTATGGCTGCACCAAGTTAAATGTGATGTACACCAACTATCCGTACTCGGTGAAACTCTGCCTCGCCGAGTTCAAGCAATACATATAGGACGAGAAAGCACAAGTTCGCAGGACTAGACCTTGTGCCCATCCATTCGTCTCCTGATAGAGACCAGCGGATCGACGTCGCCCAGGTATGTGTGCGGGACGAGGTTCTTGTCTACCACTGCTATAGGGCCATTAGAGGTTCTGGAGCATTCGCCCGTTTCATCGATAGCGCCGACTGCACCTTCGCTACACTGGAGAGAAGGAAGAACGCGACGATTCGGCCATCTGGTGCAACAAGCTTGTCGACATCCAGAAGCAATACAAGATCATCGGCAACGGGCAGGAGAAGGACTCCGTGGTTGACCTCGCTGAGACCATCATCGACCCCTGATACGCCAACATGAAAGAAGACAATGATACCAAGGACCTGAACACGTGGGAGGTACCTCTGAATCTAGCCTACATAACCTACGCGGCCAAGGACGCATATGCATGCTACGACATGTACAGGCGGATCATGGACATGAGGGCGTGTCTGCTTCCCGTAACCGACGAGTACACGGACAGCCGCAGCGTCAAGATCAAGCATGCCAGGAAGGTCTAGATGTTGTACTTTATCTGTTTATAAGCACCTTTATCATCCAAGTGTTTCATGCATTAGCCTTTGTGTCGTAATTATCTGTTTTGTCCAAAATATTTCTTTTAAGAACCCATTAACCTGTTTGCTTTTTTAGTGGCTATTTGCTTATGTATGTAACTAGTTCACTTGTCCGTTAAAAAATCTAGTTCACTCGGCTGCCGTGCTTTGAATCTCCTTCCTCCCAACATATTCCCCTTCTCAGGTGGACCCAGCAGGTCTCGTACACAGACATATGGTACCAACCACCTATACATTTGTATTTCTTTATTTTGTAAAATCTTTCGTCCTCTTCCTATACAGCAGCTGGCCATCATAGCCTATGACGTTGGCCAGGCCATCCCTCTACTCCCACACATTGTCCGGCAGCGGCAGCTCCACCGGCCCACCCTGCACCCGAACAAGTCAACCCTCGTACTCCCCTCCGCCTGTGTCTTCCCCTGCTCCGGTTCATTCGGTCCGAGGTCTCGACGTCGTCCTCCGCCTTGGTGCTCTCGCCGCGGCACCGCCGTATGTCTTTCCCAACATGGTCAGCAAAACAAGAGGAATCGAGAGACAACTGTTTGTCGAGAGGCTGACAGTCCCGGGCCCACCAGGTCCATGGCCTAGGTTTTGTTGTTTAACATGGGCAACCCACGACATGTTTCAACATTTTTTGGATCAAGCAGGTATCAAGCGGCCTCTGGGCCTCCCAACCTAGCTTGTCCATAACATCAGCAGCCCAAGTTGTCGGATGTGGGGTTCCGGCAACACCCTTAAGGTTCGAACTCTGGGGTGCGCGCGAAGTTCTTTCCCTCCTATCGATCCACGCCCTAGCTCGCTACGATCTCGCAGACGAACTCGACGAACTCACAACACAGAAGGACACGAGATTTATACTGGTTCGGGCCACCGTTGTGGTGTAATACCCTACTCCAGTGTGGTGGTGGTGGATTGCCTCTTGGGCTGATGATGAACAGTACAAGGGGAAGAACAGCCTCCTGAGGTTGAGGTGTTCTTGTGCTTGTCTGACTTGTGTGGAGAGGACTCGATGCCCTCCACTGTGGTGGCTAGTTCTACTTATATAGGCCCTGGTCCTCTCCCCAAATATTGAGCGGGAAGGGAGCCAACAACAGCGGGCAAATTTGAAAGGGGACAGCTAGTACGAGCTATCCTGACAAAAGTGGTCTTCGCCTGCAAAAGGCTCTGGTGGTGACGCCGTCTTGGGCTCCATGGTGACCTCCATCTTGCCGTCCTGCTGGTCTTGGTCTCGTTGCACCGATATGGAAACCTTTTCCTGATGCCTCGGTACTCCGTGCCTGCGCCTGCCTCCTTATCACCAAAGAGGAAACAAGGACGCTGCGCGCGCTAGCGCCCGCCTCGTGTCGATCGTCATGGCTCACGTCACGAGTGCCTCGCAAGGTTTGCCCCGCCTTGATATCTCCGCTCCTCGTGATCCTGCCTGGCGAGGCCGCTCCGGAGGAGGTCTTGCGTCGTTCGCCTCGCGAGGCTTGGCCCCTCGCGAAGGTCTTGAATGCCTTGTCGATGAAGATGGGTCATACGGCCTACTAGCATAGCCACGCCATGGGCCGCAGGCAGGCAAGTCTGGGGACCCCGTTCCCAGAACGCCGACAGTAGCCCCCGGGCCCAAGGTGCGCTCGGGCTTGGCTTCAAGGCGAAGCCAAAGGTCAAGTACGGAGCGCCGCGGGCCCCAAAAGCCTGCGGCCTCGGTTGACGCGTGGCGGTTGATTGGACGTGGGCGTCTCCGCTTCCCCACGCTGCCTTAGAACTCTCCTGACTATGCGGCCCCCGCAACCTACATAGTTATTCCTCCATCGCATGCGCCTTGCTTCCCCAATCTCTCTGCTTCCTCGAAGCTCTACTTCTCCTCTCCAATCAGACCCGCGCTTCGCCTGCTTCATCGCCATGGCGCCAAAACAGGCTGAGAAGGGGAAGAAACCTCTGTCTTCGCCAAGCGCGCCTCTGTCCTTCGAGCCTGCACTCGGCCGTCCCCGGGTGCTCAATGACGAGGCTATGGACAAGGTGCACCCCATGCTTGCTTCCAGTTTCAACGAGTGGGGAGAGACGGTGGCTTGGCCCGTGTCTCGTTCCCGCATTGCTCGGGTGGCCACTGAGGTCCCAATCTTAATAGATGCCCTTTGGGCTGGCCTGATTCCCTCCTTCTCCGCCTTCTTCAACGCGGTGCTCGAGCATTATCAGATCCACATGTTGCATCTCGACCCTCAATCTGTGACTCTTCTCGCCGTCTTCGCCTTTGTGTGCGAAGCCATGGTTGGCATCGCCCCTTCTATGGCCCTCCTTCGCCATTTCTTCTCATTGCATCTGACTAACCCTTGGCAGAGCTCGGGGTGTGTGAGCTTCCAGGCCGTGGCCGCGACAGCGAGCGCGGGGATCGACTTTGAGCTTCCTCCATCCACGAGCGAGTTTCGGACACGATGGTATTCTTTCACGCCGGTGTGCTCAGCCCTCTGCTTCGTGCTCCACCAGGGCCTGCTGTTCCCAACTCTAGTTGGGGCCACCAGTGTTGGGGAACGTAGTAATTTCAAAAAAAAATCCTACGCACACGCAAGATCATGGTGATGCATAGCAACGAGAGGGGAGAGTGTTGTCCACGTACCCTCGCAGACCGACAGCGGAAGCGTTATCACAACGCGGTTGATGTACTCGTACGTCTTCACGATCCGACCGATCAAGTACCGAACGTACGGCACCTCCGAGTTCTACACACGTTTAGCTCGATGACGTCCCTCGAACTCCGATCCAGCCGAGTGTTGAGGGAGAGTTTCGTCAGCACGACGGCGTGGTGACGATGATGATGTTCCACCGATGCAGGGCTTCGCCTAAGCTCCGCAACGGTATTATCGAGGTGTAATATGGTGGAGGGGGGCACCGCACACGGCTAAGAGATCTCAAGGATCAATTGTTGTGTCTCTGGGGTGCCCCCCTGCCCCCGTATATAAAGGAGCAAGGGGGAGGCAGCCGGCCAAGGGGAGAGGCGCGCCATAGGGGGGAGTCCTACTCCCACCGGGAGTAGGACTCCTCCTTTCCTTGTGGGAGTAGGAGAAGGGAAGGGGGAAGGAGAAAGAAGGAAGGGTGCGCCCCCCTTCCCTAGTCCAATTCGGACCAGATCATGGGGAGGGGTGCGGCCACCTTTTGAGGCCTTTCTCTCCTTTCCCGTATAGCCCATTAAGGCCCAATACAAATTCCCGTAACTCTCCGGTACTCTGAAAAATACCCGAATCACTCGGAACCTTTCCGAAGTCCGAATATAGTTGTCCAATATATCGATTTTTACGTCTCGGCCATTTCGAGACTCCTCGTCATGTCCCCGATCTCATCCGGGACTCCGAACTCCTTCGGTACATCAAAACTCAATAAAACTGTCATCGTAACGTTAAGCGTGCGGACCCTACGGGTTCGAGAACTATGTAGACATGACCGAGACACGTCTCCAGTCAATAACCAATAGCGGGACCTGGATGCCCATATTGCCTCCCACATATTCTACGAAGATCTTTATCGGTCAGACCGCATAACAACATACGTTGTTCCCTTTGTCACCGGTATGTTACTTGCCCGAGATTTCATCGTCGGTATCTCAATACCTAGTTCAATCTCGTTACCGGCAAGTCTCTTTACTCGTTCCGTAACACATCATCCCGCAACTAACTCATTAGTCACAATGCTTGCAAGGCTTATAGTGATGTGCATTACCGAGTGGGCCCAGAGATACCTCTCCGACAATTGGAGTGACAAATCCTAATCTCGAAATACGCCAACCCAACAAGTACCTTTGGAGACACCTGTAGAGCACCTTTATAATCACCCATTTACGTTGTGACGTTTGGTAGCGCACAAAGTGTTCCTCCGGTAAACGGGAGTTGCATAATCTCATAGTCATAGGAACATGTATAAGTCATGATGAAAGCAATAGCAACATACTAAACGATCGAGTGCTAAGCTAACGGAATGGGTCAAGTCAATCACGTCATTCTCCTAATGAGGTGATCTCGTTAATCAAATGACAACTTATATCTATGGCTAGGAAACATAACCATCTTTGATTAACGAGCTAGTCAAGTAGAGGCATACTAGTGACACTCTGTTTGTCTATATATTCACACATGTATTATGTTTCCGGTTAATACAATTCTAGCATGAATAATAAACATTTATCATGATACAAGGAAATAAATAATACTTTATTATTGCCTCTAGGGCATATTTCCTTCAGTCTCCCACTTGCACTAGAGTCAATAATCTAGATTACACAGTAATGATTCTTACACCCATGGAGCCTTGGTGCTGATCATGTTTTGCTCGTGGAAGAGGCTTAGTCAACGGGTCTGCAACATTCAGATCCGTATGTATCTTGCAAATTTCTATGTCTCCCACCTGGACTAAATCCCGGATGGAATTGAAGCGTCTTTTGATGTGCTTGGTTCTCTTGTGAAATCTGGATTCCTTTGCCAAGGCAATTGCACCAGTATTGTCACAAAAGATTTTCATAGGACCCGATGCACTAGGTATGGCACCTAGATCGGATATGAACTCCTTCGTCCAGACTCCTTCATTTGCTGCTTCCGAAGCAGCTATGTACTCCGCTTCACATGTAGATCCCGCCACGACGCTTTGCTTAGAACTGCACCAACTGACAGCTCCACCGTTCAATGTAAATACGTATCCGGTTTGCGATTTAGAATCGTCCGGATCAGTGTCAAAGCTTGCATCAACGTAACCATTTACGATGAGTTCTTTGTCACCTCCATATACGAGAAACATATCCTTAGTCCTTTTTAGGTATTTCAGGATGTTCTTGACCGCTGTCCAGTGATCCACTCCTGGATTACTTTGGTACCTTCCTGCTAGACTTATAGCAAGGCATACATCAGGTCTGGTACACAGCATTGCATACATGATAGAGCCTATGGCTGAAGCATAGGGGACATCTTTCATCTTCTCTCTATCTTCTGCATTGGTCGGGCATTGAGTCTTACTCAACTTCACACCTTGCAACACAGGCAAGAATACTTTCTTTGCTTGATCCATTTTGAACTTCTTCAAAACTTTGTCAAGGTATGTGCTTTGTGAAAGTCCAATTAAGCGTCTTGATCTATCTCTATAGATCTTGATGCCCAATATATATGCAGCTTCACCGAGGTCTTTCATTGAAAAACTCTTATTCAAGTATCCTTTTATGCTATCCAGAAATTCTATATCATTTCCAATCAACAATAGGTCATCCACATGTAATATTAGAAATGCTACAGAGCTCCCACTCACTTTCTTGTAAATACAGGCTTCTCCAAAAGTCTGTATAAAACCATATGCTTTGATCACACTATCAAAACGTTTATTCCAACTCCGAGATGCTTGCACCAGTCCATAGATGGATCGCTGGAGCTTACACACTTTGTTAGCATCCTTTGGATCGATAAAACCTTCAGGTTGCATCATATACAACTCTTCTACCAGAAATCCTTTCAGGAATGCAGTCTTTACATCCATTTGCCAAATTTCATAATCATAAAATGCAGCAATTGCTAACATGATTCGGACAGACTTAAGCATCGCTACGGGTGAGAAGGTCTCATCGTAGTCAATTCCTTGAACTTGTCGAAAACCTTTCGCAACAAGTCGAGCTTTATAGACAGTAACATTACCATCAGCGTCAGTCTTCTTCTTGAAGATCCATTTATTTTCAATGGCTTGCTGATCATTGGGCAAGTCAACCAAAGTCCATACTTTGGTCTCATACATGGATCCCATCTCAGATTTCATGGCCTCAAGCCATTTTGCGGAATCTGGGCTCACCATCGCTTCTTCATAGTTCGTAGGTTCGTCATGGTCTAGTAACATAACCTCCAGAACAGGATTACCGTACCACTCTGGTGCGGATCTTACTCTGGTTGACCTACGAGGTTCAGTAATAACTTGATCTAAAGTTTCATGATCATCATCATTAACTTCCTCACTAATTGGTGTAGGTGTCTCAGAAACTGATTTCTGTGATGAACTACTTTCCAATAAGGGAGCAGGTATAGTTCCCTCATCAAGTTCTACTTTCCTCCCACTCACTTCTTTCGAGAGAAACTCCTTCTCTAGAAAATTTCCGAATTTAGCAACAAAAGTTTTGCCTTCGGATCTGTGATAGAAGGTATACCCAACAGTCTCCTTTGGGTATCCTATGAAGACACATTTCTCCGATTTGGGTTCGAGCTTATCAGGTTGAAGTTTCTTCACATAAGCATCGCAGCCCCAAACTTTAAGAAACGACAACTTTGGTTTCTTGCCAAACCACAGTTCATAAGGCGTCGTCTCAATGGATTTTGATGGTGCCCTATTTAACGTGAATGCAGCCGTCTCTAAAGCATAACCCCAAAACGATAGCGGTAAATCAGTAAGAGACATCATAGATCGCACCATATCTAGTAAAGTGCGATTACGACGTTCGGACACACCATTACGCTGTGGTGTTCCGGGTGGCGTGAGTTGCGAAACTATTCCGCATTGTTTCAAATGTAGACCAAACTCGTAACTCAAATATTCTCCTCCACGATCTGATCGTAGAAACTTTATTTTCTTGTTACGATGATTTTCAAATTCACTCTGAAATTCTTTGAACTTTTCAAATGTTTCAGACTTATGTTTCATTAAGTAGATATACCCATATCTGCTTAAATCATCTGTGAAGGTGAGAAAATAACGATATCCGCCACGAGCCTCAACATTCATCGGACCACATACATCTGTATGTATGATTTCCAACAAATCTGTTGCTCTCTCCATAGTTCCGGAGAACGGTGTTTTAGTCATCTTGCCCATGAGGCACGGTTCGCAAGTACCAAGTGATTCATAATCAAGTGGTTCCAAAAGTCCATCAGTATGGAGTTTCTTCATGCGCTTTACACTGATATGACCTAAACGGCAGTGCCACAAATAAGTTGCACTATCATTATCAACTCTGCATCTTTTGGTTTCAATATTATGAATATGTGTATCACTACTATCGAGATTCAACAAAAATAGACCACTCTTCAAGGGTGCATGACCATAAAAGATATTACTCATATAAATAGAACAACCATTATTCTCCGATTTAAATGAATAACCGTCTCGCATCAAACAAGATCCAGATATAATGTTCATGCTCAACGCTGGCACCAAATAACAATTATTTAGGTCTAAAACTAATCCCGAAGGTAGACGTAGAGGTAGCGTGCCGACCGCGATCACATCGACTTTGGAACCATTTCCCACGCGCATCGTCACCTCGTCCTTAGCCAATCTTCGCTTAATCCGTAGCCCCTGTTTCGAGTTGCAAATATTAGCAACAGAACCAGTATCAAATACTCAGGTGCTACTGCGAGCATTAGTAAGGTACACATCAATAACATGTATATCACATATACCTTTGTTCACCTTGCCATCCTTCTTATCCGCCAAATACTTTGGGCAGTTCCGCTTCCAGTGACCAGTTTGCTTGCAGTAGAAGCACTCAGTTTCAGGCTTAGGTCCAGACTTGGGTTTCTTCTCCTGAGCAGCAACTTGTTTGCTGTTCTTCTTGAAGTTCCCTTTCTTCTTCCCTTTACCCTTTTTCTTGAAACTGGTGGTCTTATTGACCATCAACACTTGATGCTCCTTTTTGATTTCTACCTCCGCAGCCTTTAGCATTGCGAAGAGCTCGGGAATTGTCTTACTCATCCCTTGCATATTATAGTTCATCACGAAGCTCTTGTAGCTTGGTGGCAGTGATTGAAGAATACTGTCAATAACGCTATCATCCGGAAGATTAACTCCCAGTTGAATCAAGTGATTGTTATACCCAGACATTTTGAGTATATGCTCACTGACAGAACTATTCTCTTCCATCTTGCAGCTGAAGAACTTATTGGAGACTTCATATCTCTCAATTCGGGCATTTGCTTGAAATATTAACTTCAACTCCTGGAACATCTCATATGCTCCATGATGTTCAAAACGTCGTTGAAGACCCGGTTCTAAGCCATAAAGCATGGCACACTGAACTATCGAGTAGTCATCAGCTTTTCTCTGCCAGACGTTCATAACATCTGGTGTTGCTCCTGCAGCAGGCTTGGCACCCAGCGGTGCTTCCAGGACGTAATTCTTCTGTGCAGCAATGAGGATAATCCTCAAGTTACGGACCCAGTCCGTGTAATTGCTACCATCATCTTTCAACTTTGCTTTCTCAAGAAACGCATTAAAATTCAACGGAACAACATCACGGGCCATCTATCTACAATTAACATAGACAAGCAAAATACTATCAGGTACTAAGTTCATGATAAATTCAAGTTCAATTAATCATATTACTTAAGAACTCCCACTTAGATAGACATCCCTCTAATCCTCTAAGTGATCACGTGATCCATATCAACTAAACCATGCCCGATCATCACGTGAGATGGAGTAGTTTCAACGGTGAACATCACTATGTTGATCATATCTACTATATGATTCACGCTCGACCTTTCGGTCTTCGTGTTCCGAGGCCATATCTGTTATATGCTAGGCTCGTCAAGTTTAACCTGAGTATTCCGCGTGTGCAACTGTTTTGCACCCGTTGTATTTGAACGTAGAGCCTATCACACCCGATCATCACGTGGTGTCTCAGCACGAAGAACTTTCGCAACGGTGCATACTCAGGGAGAACACTTATACTTTGATAATTTAGTGAAGGATCATCTTATAATGCTACCGTCAAACAAAGCAAGATAAGATGCATAAAGGATTAACATCACATGCAATCAATATAAGTGGTATGATATGGCCATCATCATCTTGTGCTTGTGATCTCCATCTCTGAAGCACCGTGCTTGTGATCTCCATCTTCGAAGCACCGCCATGATCACCATCGTCACCGGCGCGACACCTTGATCTCCATCGTAGTATCGTTGTCGTCTCGCCAACTTATTGCTTTTACCACTATCGCTACCGCTTAGTGATAAAGTAAAACTATTACATGGCGATTGCATTTCATACAATAAAACGACAACCATATGGCTCCTGCCAGTTGCCGATAACTCGGTTACAAAACATGATCATCTCATACAACAAATTATATCACATCATGTCTTGACCATATCACATCACAACATGCCCTGCAAAAACAAGTTAGACGTCCTCTACTTTGTTGTTGCAAGTTTTACGTGGCTGCTACGGGCTTAGCAAGAACCGTTCTTACCTACGCATCAAAACCACAACGATAGTTTGTCAAGTTGGTGCTGTTTTAACCTTCGCAAGGACCGGGCGTAGCCACACTCGGTTCAACTAAAGTGAGAGAGACAGACACCCGCCAGTCACCTTTAAGCAACGAGTGCTCGCAACAGTGAAACCAGTCTCGCGTAAGCGTACGCGTAATGTCGGTCCGGGCCGCTTCATCTCACAATACCGCTGAACCAAAGTATGACATGCTGGTAAGCAGTATGACTTATATCGCCCACAACTCACTTGTGTTCTACTCGTGCATAGCATCAACGCATAAAACCAGGCTCGGATGCCACTGTTGGGGAACGTAGTAATTTCAAAAAAAAATCCTGCGCACACGCAAGATCATGGTGATGCATAGCAACAAGAGGGGAGAGTGTTGTCCACGTACCCTCGTGGACCGACAGCGGAAGCGTTATCACAACGCGGTTGATGTAGTCGTACGTCTTCACGATCTGACCGATCAAGTACCGAACGTACGACACCTCCGAGTTCTACACACGTTCAGCTCGATGACGTCCCTCGAACTCCGATCCAGCCGAGTGTTGAGGGAGAGTTTCGTCAGCACGACGGCGTGGTGACAATGATAATGTTCCACCGACGCAGGGCTTCGCCTAAGCTCCGCAACGGTATTATCGAGGTGTAATATGGTGGAGGGGGGCACCGCACACGGCTAAGAGATCTCAAGGATCAATTGTTGTGTCTCTGGGGTGCCCCCCTGCCCCCGTATATAAAGGAGCAAGGGGGAGGCAGCCGGCCAAGGGGAGAGGCGCGCCATAGGGGGGAGTCCTACTCCCACCGGGAGTAGGACTCCTCCTTTCCTTGTGGGAGTAGGAGAAGGGAAGGGGGAAGGAGAAAGAAGGAAGGGTGCGCCCCCCTTCCCTAGTCCAATTCGGACCAGATCATGGGGAGGGGTGCGGCCACCTTTTGAGGCCTTTCTCTCCTTTCCCGTATGGCCCATTAAGGCCCAATACAAATTCCCGTAACTCTCCGGTACTCTGAAAAATACCCGAATCACTCGGAACCTTTCCGAAGTCCGAATATAGTTGTCCAATATATCGATTTTTACGTCTCGGCCATTTCGAGACTCCTCGTCATGTCCCCGATCTCATCCGGGACTCCGAACTCCTTCGGTACATCAAAACTCAATAAAACTGTCATCGTAACGTTAAGCGTGCGGACCCTACGGGTTCGAGAACTATGTAGACATGACCGAGACACGTCTCGGTCAATAACCAATAGCGGGACCTGGATGCCCATATTGCCTCCCACATATTCTACGAAGATCTTTATCGGTCAGACCGCATAACAACATACGTTCTTCCCTTTGTCACCGGTATGTTACTTGCCCGAGATTTGATCGTCGGTATCTCAATACCTAGTTCAATCTCGTTACCGGCAAGTCTCTTTACTCGTTCCGTAACACATCATCCCGCAACTAACTCATTAGTCACAATGCTTGCAAGGCTTATAATGATGTGCATTACCGAGTGGGCCCAGAGATACCTCTCCGACAATTGGAGTGACAAATCCTAATCTCGAAATACGCCAACCCAACAAGTACCTTTGGAGACACCTGTAGAGCACCTTTATAATCACCCATTTATGTTGTGACTTTTGGTAGCACACAAAGTGTTCCTCCGGTAAACGGGAGTTGCATAATCTCATAGTCATAGGAACATGTATAAGTCATGAAGAAAGCAATAGCAACATACTAAACGATCGAGTGCTAAGCTAACGGAATGGGTCAAGTCAATCACGTCATTCTCCTAATGAGGTGATCTCGTTAATCAAATGACAACTTATATCTATGGCTAGGAAACATAACCATCTTTGATTAACGAGCTAGTCAAGTAGAGGCATACTAGTGACACTATGTTTGTCTATATATTCACACATGTATTATGTTTCCGGTTAATACAATTCTAGCATGAATAATAAACATTTATCATGATACAAGGAAATAAATAATACTTTATTATTGCCTCTAGGGCATATTTCCTTCAACCAGAGGCTCGCGAGCCCCCGTCTCGTTCCTGTCTGGCTCAGGCTGAGGAGGGTGAAGGACCGCGGTGTGACTGCACCTATGGTGGTGAAGGAGTTCGTCAAGCGCTGAGTCACTCCGCTTCAGCGCCATTCCCGCCCGATGTGGACCTTGCTCAGCAGCCAGGACCACATGAGGTTTTAGGAGGAGGGACTTCCTCTTACGACGCGGCAAACGGTGCTTGCAGTCCTGACAGGTGCCCCTCTGCCAGACGACATGCCCAGGAAGAGCTGTCTGCTGTACCGCTGTGAGAACAAGGCCAAATTTGCCACGAGCATGCCCTCCTTTGATGACTGGGGGCTGTGCCCGATCGGCCAGGTGGGCCCCCGCGAGAACCCCATCGACATGGTCCCCTTCATCGCCGCCGGTGCGGAGCTCGCCCCAAGTGAGGGTGTAGGAGGGCGAGCTCCGATGGAGGCCGGTGGCCCAAGCGCTGAGGAGCACATGCCGCGTGGTGATCCTAGGGCGTCGTCCTCGGGAACTTACGATCCCTCCCCTAAGGCGTCGGTTACTGAGGCGACGCAGCATACAGTTCCTGAGGTCAAAGCCCCGGAAGCCTCGGGAGGTCGCGGCGAGACGGCGTCCATCTGTTGACCGCAGCCGGGCACCCCTGAAGTTGTCCCTCCAAGCTCTTCTTCGGCCCCGCCTCGCACTGGCCGCCACGTCCAGCGCTTCGGTCGAATTTGCGTGGACTTCGAGGAGCTCCGCAAGAGGAAAGGACCCTCGAGCGGCAACAGCATCTTCGGGCCATTGAAGCGGCGAAAGTACTTCGCTGTCGACGAGTAACTATCGCACCTTGCGATTTCTTGATTGCTACTTTCCTTCCTGATGCTAGCTCTTCAGGACCCCTTCTGCCAGGGCCGTTGGGTCTCTTGTGAAGCAATCCTCGCCTTCCTCGGCACCCCCGTTGGCCTTGTGCACCCCGAGCCTGCATGCCGCGCCCAGAGCCGGGCCGGCCGAGGGGTTGCGCTCGCTTTCTTGGAGCCTCGAATCTGTGGCTTCGCTGCCCTTCCTGCATTGTCTGGCTTGGAGCCTGGCGGGCGTTCTCCGGTCTCCTCCTCTTGTCATGGACAGTAGCTGGTTGGATTTGGCCTGCAGCTCTTCTTCAGGCGGCGGGCCCTGACCGGCCGGAGCTTCTCGCGAGGTCGGGCCGGCGCCTGGAGCCGCACCAGCCCCCAGCCCCCTGCCGAGAGGCGGTGCGCCACTTGATGTCCCGCCTGCAGCCCCCGAGGTGGAGGACGAGGTGGGCCGTGCGTTCGAGTCTGAGCGCGGGCGAAGCGTCGTTCCCCATGAGCTCTTCCAGGAGGTGATGGGCGCGATGAGCCGACTTGGTGAAGAACTTGCGGGTGTCGACTCGCGCCTTGAAGCTGAAGGTCTTTGGCTGGCGGAGGAGTGGCGTAAGCTGAGGGTGGCCGTCAACCTGGGCCGCTACCAGCGTGATCTTGACAATGCAAAGGCCGAGGCGCCCCTCAAGATTTCTCGCGAAGCTTGCTCCCGAGCCTTGGAGGAGGCTCGCGAGGCTGCGGAGGAGCACGCGTGGGAGCTCCAGGCCTGGAGTGCGTCCCTCGAGCAGCAGGTCGAGGCGCGCAGAGCCGCCCTTGCGTCGCTGAGGGGGACGCCCGTGGAGGAGGAAGAGGTCCAGAAGCGTGAGGAGGCGTTGGCTCTGGAGGCCGTGGAGCGCAGCCTTGAGCTCGAGCAACTGGAGACGAGGGAGCGTCAAGTTGCTCAGGCAGAAGATTTTGTCGGGGCTCGCGAGGCCAACGTCCAGGAGGAAATCGATCACCAGGTGGCCCGGGTTCGCGCGGATCTTGAAGGTCGGTATGACATGAAGATGAAGCTCGCAGGAACCGAGGCGGCGGGCAGGACCGCCGCTCTCAGGCCCAGGTTACACAAGGCGGAGAGGCGTGGGGAGGCCATGGCTGCCGCCTTGGCCTCGGCGCAGGCGAACTTGGCCTCCGCCCACGCCGAGCTGCTTCTGCTTCAGAAACGGGTCGAAGATGCCTGGGCCGTCGCGCGGCAAAACAGGGAAGAGGTGCTGGAGAGGCGGACGCTGGAGCGCGTTCATGCTCCCATGCTTCGGGATCTTCGGAACAGGGCCAAGACTTCCCTGGGCCATGTGTGTGACGCGAACGCCCCCGATCCTCCAGTGAATGACTACGCCAGTCACCTCCGCTTCTTCACCGACGCGGTGACCCGCCTGGAGGCCCGATCTGACGAAGCTCGCCGGCTCGTGGAAGAGAGGAGTCACGGCCTGCTCGAGAGCGCTTTCTCCCGTGTCTTCAGCCATCTCCTGAACACCAACCCCGACTTCGATTTCGACGCCGCCATCGCCCCCGTACCCACGGTCGTCCGGGACGACCTGGCGCGGTGGGTAGAGGACAACGTGGACGCGTCGGTCAGGGCCTTCACTTCAGATGACGACGTAGTGGTGGTCGCCATAGACGGAGGCGATGTGGTCGACGATGGGGACTCCGGCGCTGGTGACGGTGGTGACGGTGTTAACGACTGCGACAGCGACACGAGCAGCGCGTCTGAAGACAGCGTGGAGGACGCGGCGAGCGACATATCTGGCTAATTCCTCGTTCCTGTATTGCTTCACCCTGTATGCAAAGCTTGGGCGTGGCCCCAAAAGATTGTGAGAGAATTTTGAGAGGGGGAGCCCCTCATGTAAACAAACCTTGATTTCTACTCCTTTAAGCTGAACCGAGGGTGCGTTTTGGTTGGTCATGAGTCTGACGGCAAGTTTTGCCGCCGTGGCTTACCTTAGCTAGGGCAGGCCCTGAATCAGATTGTAAGGTCGAGAGCCGCCACGGGGCTCCTGAAGGGTCTACTGACTCGCCTGAGTGGGCCTCACGAGGTTCCTGCGTCGATCGGCGCACGTGGCGCGCGTGCTGTGCCCAGCCCCGCTCGTGAGGGGCCCGCGAGGGGGAGGCGGCGAGCGTGAGCTCCAGAACAAGGCAAGAACCAGATGGCAAGAAATCTCCTGAACAAGAAAATTCACCCCCGCACGAAATGACAAAAACTCGACTTCAACTTAAATCCAAATCTAGAAAGCAAGCTACAGAAGAAGAGATCCAAAGCAAATGGCCGCGTCCGGCGCCTAGTCTAGTCTTCTGGTCTTCGAGTCTTCTCACCAGCACGGAGCTAAGTGCTGCCACTAGGTGTGGGAGGGAGCCCCAGGGCCTGAGGCCGGCACCCCTGAGACTCCGGGCGTGTACAGCCCCACTCATTATTACGTGAGAGTGTCACGGGCGGCGAGCTTCACAAGCACCGGGCCTTCTTCATAGGAACCGACCTTGCTTCATATCGCCAGACGAGGGCCCCGCCTTGCGCCACCCTCGACCACCTTTGAGCCGACCGGCAACCTGGACGACACAAAGGGGGGAAAGGGGATGCTAGCGGTGCCCCCGGCGACCACGGGTCCTCTGCCGGGGGAAGGCTCGCCGGCACCTCCCCGGCAGAGGGCCTACCTCCGGATGTTGCCTGGCTTCGCGCGACGTGGGGAGGGGCCTTGCTCCTGGCTCCCTCCGCGTGGCCCCCAGCGTGCCTCCCCCGGCGGAAGGGATGCTGTTGTGCCGGGGTCATCGACCGATGTTGTGACCTGATTCACTTGCAGCCCATGGTTAGCGTAAGCCTGCCCCTGAGAGATTAGTGGTACCCTGAAGTTGTCGTTGCTGGCGCGATCGTCGCGGTTACTCGTTGATTCCTGGAAGGTTTCAACTTCCAGCATCCCTTCTTCCCAATCCTCTCCAGGAACGAGCCAGGGTCGTCCTCCGGTGCGTACTCCTGGTCCATCTTGCGGGGCAGATAGGCTTCCGGGGCCGTCACCCCGAACACCTCGCCGTAGTGGTCCACACTCCATGTTGCCCGGCCCAGCGTGGCGCCCTGAGGATAGTAACGTGGCATCCCACTGGGACCATGGGAGGCGACGCTTGTACCCATGCTTGTCGCGGGCGGCATGGGGGCAGTGGAGCCCCCAGCGCCACCGACCGTGCTGGTGTTGACGAAGCCCCCAGGCGCACCCGATGGCATGTGGTTGCGGTGAGGCCCGCCGTGAGACCCCGTAGTGGCCTAAGAAGGAAGCTGATAGCAGAAGGTCGGCGCTCCCGATGCCGCCGCATCTAGCAGCTCGGCTACGCGCTCCAGCAGTGCATCCCGGCCGCTCTCCATCAGCCGGCACCGCAGCAGCTCTCGCGCCACCGTGAGCGCTGCCCGCATGTTTGCCTGCTCCCGCCATGAGTGCGGCGCCATTGCTGTGGCATGGCTTGCCGCCCTTGCAGCAGCTCGTGCTTGCCGTGGGGTGAGGGTAGACGACACCTGGCCACGCAGCCCGGTCTTCATGGGCAGGTGACACCGCTCGGCTGGCCAAGCTGCCCAGCGGTCGGAGTCTGGCCTTGGATTTCTCGGCATCGGGGCATGGAGCGTTGGTGGATCGGTCGGTGAGGAAGAGGCTCCGGCGCACCCCTACCTGGCGCGCCAAATGTCGGATGTGGGTTTCCGGCAAAACCCTTAAGGTTTGAACTCTGGGGTGTGCATGAAGTTCTTTCCCTCCTATCGATCCACGCCCTAGCTCGCTACAATCTCGCGGACGAACTCGATGAACTCACAACACAGAAAGACACGAGATTTATACTGGTTCGGGCCACCGTTGTGGTATAATACCCTGCTCCAGTGTGGTGGTGGTGGATTGCCTCTTAGGCTGATGATGAACAGTAAAAGGGAAAGAACAGCCTCCTAAGGTTGAGGAGTTTGTCGGCGTTCTGGGAACGGGGGTCCCCAGACTTGCCTGCCTGCGGCCCACAGCGTGGCCAAGCCAGCAGGCCGTACGGCCCATCTTCATCAACAAGGCATCCAAGACCCTCGCGAGGGTCCAATCCTCGTGAGGCGGACGACGCAAGACCTCCTCTAGAGTAGCCTAACCAGGCAGGCTCGCGAGGAGCGGAGATATCAAGGCGGGGCAAAACCTCACAAGGCTCTCGTGACGTGAGCCATGACGAACGGCACCAGGCGGGCGCCAGTGCGCGCAGCGTCCTTATTTCCTCTTTGGTTCTAAGGAGGCCAGCGCAGGTGAAGAGTACCGAGGCATCAGGCAAAGGTTGCTATATTGGTGCAACGAGACCAAGACCAGGAGGACGGCAAGACGGAGGTCATCGTGGAGCCCAAGACGGCGTCACCACCAGAGCTTTTCGCAGGCGAAGACCGCTTTTGTCATGATAGCTTGTACTAGCTGCCCCCCTTCAAATTTGCCCGCCGTTGTTGGCTCCCTTCCCGCTCGATATTTGGGAAGAGGCCCAGGGCCTATATAAGTAGAGCTAGCCACCATAGTAGAGGCATCTCATCTTAGCTTGATCCAACCCGATCGAGAGCCTAGTCACAAGAACACCTCAACCTCAGGAGGCTGTTCTTCCCTTGTACTGTTCATCATCAGACCAAGAGGCAATCCACCACCACCACACTGGAGTAGGGTATTACACCACAACGGTGGCCCGAACCAGTATAAACCTCGTGTCTCTCTGTGTTGCGAGTTCGTCGAGTTCGTCCGCGAGATCTTTGCGAGGTAGGGCGTAGATCGGTAGGAGGGAAAGACTTCGCGCGCACCCCAGTGTTCGAACCTTAAAGGTTTGCCGGAACCCCACATCCAACATTTGGCGCGCCAGGTAGGGGTGCGCCGGAGTTCCTCTCCACCAACCTGCGCCTCGTACCGCCGCACTACGTTCCCATGGTAGGTGCCCCGCCGCCCGCCTCTGCGGCCGACACCAGCAGCAGGGAGTCTGGGTACCGAGCCCTGGCCCCCGCCCTGCGGCGAGTGCAGTGGCCAACCAAGTTCAAGCCGGAGATGCCGCCACGTTACGATGGCGTGGCAGACCCGGCGCCGTTCCTGCTGGCGTACGAGGAGGCCGTCCTTGAAGCCGGAGGCGACGGAAAGATCATGGCCAACTAGTTCCCCATGGACCTCGCCAGCGAGCCGCGCGCCTGGCTGCTCAACCTCCCGGGATCCACGGTGGCATCCTGGGGGGAACTCCGCAACCTCTTCACCGCGCGCTACGCGGTGCCGGCGCACCACGCAGTCGCGCACTGCTGGGTGGCTCCCAAGCACCGCCGTCAGATCGCCACGTCAAACCGTTCCTCCGTCAGATTGGGGCCGTCTCCAAGCGCTCGGGGGCTCCGCCAGGTTGGGCTGCCCCAGAGGCCGACCTTACCTTCGGCTCAGAAGACCACCCCGGCTCCACCACCGGCTCCGGCATGCTCCCGATGCTCTGCACGCCCACCATCTGCAACGTGGACGTCACGAAAACCCTTATTGACAGCGGTGCCAGCCTCAACTTGCTCTCCGTAGAAGCCTTCAGCCTTCTCCACGTGCCGCCTGAGCGGCTCAACCTCAGCAAGCCCTTTTCGGGAGTGGTGGTGGAGCTGCCCACTCTCTGGGGCAGATCCGCCTCCCTGTCACCTTCCGCACACGTGACAACTACCACACTGAGCTGGTGGACTTCGACATCGCCCGCATCAGTCTCCCATACAATGCCATCCTCAGGTACCTGGCTCTCGCTCAGTTCCTGGCGGCGACTCACCCGGCCTACAACCTCATGAAGATGCCAGGGAGCAAGGGCGTCCTCACCATCAAGGGGGACACTAAGGAGGCCGTGACGGTGCTCAGGCTCGCCTTCAAGACCGTGGCAGCACACAGCCAGCCGGCGCCGGTACGCCCGAGGCCAAGGAGACCGCGCCCACCAAGAAGAAGCAGCTGTTCACTCAAGACAAGGCAGAGACCAAGCAGGTGTTGGTCAGCGAGGACGGGTCTTCAAGAGCCACCTTCACCATAGGAACCAGCCTTGACCCGGGACAAGAAGAAGCTTTGGTGAGGTTTTTGCGCGCGAACAAGGAGATATTCGCGTGGGAGCCCAATCAGCTGGTAGGCGTCCCGAGAGAGGTGATCCAGCATCATCTAAGGGTGTTCCCCAACATACGCCCCGTGAAGCAGCGAGCAAGACGGCAGTCCACTGAGAAGCAGGCCTTCATCGTCCAAGAGACACGCAAGCTGGAGGCGGCAGGTACCATCCGAGAAGTTCGATACCCCGAATGGCTGGCGAACCCCGTCGTGGTACCGAAGAAAGGCGGGAAGGAACGGATGTGCGTCGACTTCACCAACCTTAACAAAGCTTGCCCCCAAGATCCGTTCCCGCTTCCACGCATTGATCAAATCATCGACTCCATAGCCGAGTGCGACTTGCTATGTTTCCTGGATGCATTCTCAGGATACCACCAAATCAAGATGGCGGTGGAGGATGTGGAGAAGACAGCCTTCCTAACACCATGCGGGGTGTATTTCTACACCTGCATGCCCTTCGGGCTGCGCAACCTTTCAACGGTTGATGCACATCGCCTTGGGGCGGCAGCTCGGCAGAAACACAGAGGCCTACATTGATGACATAGTGGTCAAATCTCGCGAGGCGAGGACATTGATTCAAGACTTGGAGGAGACCTTCGAGAGCTTGCGCCAAGTAAACTTGAGGCTTAACCCGGAGAAGTGCATGTTTGGCGTCCCCTCCGGCAAGCTACTGGGGTTCCTCGTATCCCACAGAGGGATCGAGGCGAACCGGAGAAGATCAAGGCCATCGAAGACATGAGCCCACCACAGACCCTCAAGGCGATGCAGAAGCTAGCGGGGCGGGTGACCGCGTTAGGGCGTTTCATCTCCAAGCTAGGCGAGTGCGCCTTACCCTTCTTTAAGCTCATGAAGAAGAAGGGCCCATTCGAGTGGACCCCGGAGGCCGACCGAGCCTTCCAAGACCTCAAGAAATACCTCACCAGCCCTTCGGTGATGGTGGCACTGCTGCCTCTCGAGCCTCTTGTAACACCCCGGATGTAACTTTCCATATTTGTAACTCTGACTCTTGCCATTTTCGGCTTTGTGTTATGATATTCCCTTCGTGGTCGGGTTTTGTTTGTCGTCTTGCATTTTTTTCATGTCATGCATTTCATATCATGTCATCATGTGCATTGCATTTGCATACGTGTTCGTCTCGGTCATCCGAGCATTTTCCCCGTTGTCCGTTTTGCAATCCGGCGCTCCCATCTCCTCCGGTGCACCCCTCTTGTTTTCTTTCGTGAGCGGGTGTCAAACATTCTCGGAATGGACCGAGGCTTGTCAAGTGGCCCTAGTATACCACCCGGAGACCACCGGTCAAGTTTCGTTCCATTTGGAGGTCGTTTGGTACTCCAACGGTTAACCGGGCATCCGCAAAGTCCATTTGTGTGTGCAGCAAAACCCCCCTCAAAACCAGCCCAAAACTCCTCTAAGTCATCTCCATGCTCTAGGTCGTTCGATCACGATCGTGTGGGCGAAAACCGCACCTCATTTGGAGCCTCCTAGCTCCCTCTACCTATAAATATGTGAGACCCCCGAAATTTTCGCGCAGTCCAAACCCTAGATCGTTCCCCTCGCGCTGCCGGACGCAAACCCGCCGCCGCCCGCAGCCAATCGTGGCCCGCCACGTGGCAGGCGCGCCCGCCGCAGCCCGCGGCCAGGGGAGCCCGCTCCCGGCCCCCGCGGCCCGCCGCCGCCCCGCGAGCTCCTCCACCGCGCGCCGCCAGCCCCGCGCCCCGTCGCTGTCTTCCAGCTCGCCGGTCGCTGCCGCCGGCCGCCGTGCCCGCCGGCGCCCGAGGCCGCCGTACCCACGCGCCGCCGCCGCAGCTCGCCGTCGCCTCGCCTCCTCTCCCTCCGGCCGCGCCTCCTCGCCGCCTTCCTCTCCTTCTCCGTCGCCGGCGACGAGCCTGGCTCGATCGGATCTGGACACTGTGGAGGTTGACTTTTTCTCTCCCCTCTCCCGAAATTTTGCTAAGTCATGAAAGTTTGACAGCATGTGCCCATATTCATAGCATCATAACTCTCTGCATGTAGCTCCATTTCGCGCGTGTAATATGTCAAATTGTTCGTCTTGTGATGCCCTACATTTTGTTAAATTTCACCATGTTCATTAGAGGCCATCTTGATGCCCAAATCTCTGGTGCAAGAGTGCTAGTTGCTGTTATCTGCTGGTTCTTATCAGAACTTGGAGATTTGTCATTTTTGTATCATTTAATCTGTGCATCTTATGGGCATGAGCTCTACATGTGTTGTGTTGTATGCCATGCTATCTTTCGAGTGGTTTATGCCATGTATTTTTGTGATCTCTGTGGTGACTAGCAGAAGCATGCAAACTAGGCTCCGTAATGTTTCTGATTTCAGGGACTTAGAGAAATCTCTAAGTCCTTGTCTGCTATTATTTTGTTGCCATGTAAACTTGATGCTACAAAGAGATCCATGCATATTTTGTAGATGATCAGTAAGGATGTTTTGTAGATATTGTTGTAATTGATCCATTCTGCCCTTGTTTGCAATTATGGAGTACATAGCATGACTCAATCTTGCTCTACATTTGCTATAAAATATTTCTGACAGATTCTTAACATGATATTCATTTTTGCCAAGCTTGTTGTAGTTGATCCATATATGCTATGCTTTTGTTCTTGCCATGGATAGCGTCATAAACTTTCCATCTTGCTGTAGGTATGCTTGTTTTGTCATGCATTGCTTTGTGGTGATTGCATCAAGCTCACAAACATGTCCTCATATTATTGTTTCAGCCATGCTCTGTTTTCTGCTAAGTCTGAAACCTGATTACAAAACTTGCTATGTTTACAAGCTTGCCATCATATCTTCTGGTCCTTTTTGGCTTATGGTCAGTAAGGGACTTTTGTCATATGCTTTTAGTAGAACACTGCCATGCCTTGTTTTGCTATGTTACGTTTCTGTAGCATGTTGATTTCGTGCTCTAAACTTTGCTACCTGATGCTGTTTTATGCCATGTCCAGTAATTTCACCAATTCTGTGAACCTGTTATCTTTTGCACTTTTGCCATGCTTGTTTGAGCTTGTTATGTTGTGATCTAGCCGTAGCTCAGTGTTCATCTTTTGTCAAGCATCTCCTGTATATTACTGCCATATGCTTTGTTGCTATGTTGGAGTGCTGTAGCATTGTTGCTTGTTGCATTTTAAGTGCTATCATGCTGTGAATCGTAGATTCGTGTCATTCTTGTTTTGCTTGCCATTTGCAAACCGTGCATCCGTTTCCGGTGATCTTTATATCGATTTCGACCAAAATCATCTCATCTTTCCAATGACATGCTTGGTTTGCCAAGTTACTGCCTTGTTCATCATTTTCCTTCCGGAGCACGCATATGCATCGCATATCATATCTTGCATATCATACATGTCTTGCATCATGTTGCTTGCGCATTTCTCGTGATTGATTGTGGTTCCGTTGCTTGTGTTCTTGTCTTGGGTAGAGCCGGGAGACGAGTTCGTGAACGAGGAACCTGTTGAGTACGCTTACGAGGATCAAGCTTTCGACAACTCTGAGAACCTTGCAGGCAAGATGACCACCCCTCGAAATCACTTTTATCTTTGCTTTGCTAGTTGTTCGCTCTATTGCCATGCTGCGCTACCTATCACTTGCTATATCATGCCTCCCATATTGCCATGTCAGCCTCTATCCATCCTTTCCTAGCAAACCGTTGTTTGGCTAAGTTACCGCTTTTGCTCAGCCCTTCTTATAGCGTTGCTAGTTGCAGGTGAAGTTGAAGTTGGTTCCATGTTGGAACATGGATATGTTGGGATATCACAATATCTCTTATTTAATTAATGCATCTATATATATTTGGTAAAGGGTGGAAGGCTCGGCCTTATGCCTGGTGTTTTGTTCCACTCTTGCCGCCCTAGTTTCTGTCATACCGGTATTATGTTCCTTGAGTTTGCGTTCCTTACGCGGTTGGGTGATTTATGGGACCCCCTTGATAGTTCGCCTTGAATAAAACTCCTCCAGCAAAGCCCAACCTTGGTTTTACCATTTGCCACCTAAGCCTTTCCCCCGGGTTTTCGCGAGCCCGAGGGTCATCTTATTTTAACCCCCCCCCCCCCGGGCCAGTGCTCCTTCGAGTGTTGGTCCGAACTGAGTAGACTGCGGGGCCCCCTCGTGGAAACTCGAGGTCTGGTTTTACTCGTAGGATGTCTCATCCGGTGTGCCCTGAGAACGAGATATGTGCAGCTCCTATCGGGATTTGTCGGCGCATCGGGCGGCTTTGCTGGTCTTGTTTTACCATTGTCGAAATGTCTTGTAAACCGGGATTCCGAGACTGATCGGGTCTTTTCGGGAGAAGGTTTATCCTTCGTTGACCGTGAGAGCTTATGATGGGCTAAGTTGGGACACCCCTGCAGGGTATTATCTTTCGAAAGCCGTGCCCGCGGTTATGAGGCAGATGGGAATTTGTTAATGTCCGGTTGTAGAGAACTTGTCACTTGACCCAGTTAAAATACATCAACTGTGTGTGTAGCCGTGATGGTCTCTTCTCGGCGGAGTCGGGGAAGTGAACACGGTTTGAGTTATGTATGACGTAAGTAGGAGTTCAGGATCACTTCTTGGTCATTGCTAGATGACGACCGTTCCGTTGCTTCTCTTCCCGCTCTCTTTTACGTATGTTAGCCACCATATATGCTGATTGCCGCTGCAGCTCCACCTCATTACACCATCCTTTCCTATAAGCTTAAATAGTCTTGATCTCGCGGGTGTGAGATTGCTGAGTCCCCGTGACTCACAGATTCTACCAAAATAGTTGCAGGTGCCGACGATGCCAGTGCGGATGATGGGATCGATCTCAAGTGGGAGTTCGACGAGGAACGTGGTCGTTACTATGTGTCTTTTCCTGATGATCAGTAGTGGAGCCCAGTTGGGACGATCGGGGATCTAGCATTTGGGGTTGTCTTATTTTCACCTGGATTTTGACCGTAGTCGGTCTATATGTGTGTATTTTGGATGATGTATGAATTATATTTATGCATTGTGTGAAGTGGCGATTGTAAGCCAACTCTTTATCCCATTCTTGTTCATTACATGGGATTGTGTGAAGATGACCCTTCTTGCGACAAAACCACTATGCGGTTATGCCTCTAAGTCGTGCCTCGACACGTGGGAGATATAGCCGCATCATGGGCGTTACAAGTTGGTAATCAGAGCCATCCCCGACTTAGGAGCCCCCTGCTTGATCGAATCGCTGGTGTTGTTGAGTCTAGAACAAAAATGTTTTGAGTCTTAGGATTATATATATCGGAGAGTAGGATTATTTTCACTCCTCAGTCCCTTCGTCGCTCTGGTGAGGTCTCCTGACGTAGAAGTTTTGACTATTCTCTCCTCAAATTTCACAAAAAAAAAATTTAGGGTCACGCGGGTATCTTGGAATCGTTCCGATGGTTTTGTGACGAGAACATTGTTCTTGGTGCCTCCTGACATTTAGGGGTTGTGGCAGTGTCCCGGGGAGTTGAGCTCCAAGGTGTTGTCGTCACAATTTTATCGTTGCAGTTCTGGAATACCTGAGTTTCGCCGACATCGAAATCTCTTTTATGTAGTTGTTGGTGAGATCACCTCGACGCCACCCAGTACTGGGGCGGGAGTTCGGGAGTATTGCCATAACTCATATAACGGATGTTTTTCGAAGGTTGAGGTAAACGATTTCCGAAGGTTTCTTGGTTATGTGTTGACGGATTGATACAGCTGGATCTAGGGATTGCTAGTTTGGGTGATATATTTTGTGTCCCCTGTATCCCCAACACCAGATTGCATAACCAGAAAGTTTCGGGAGTTCATAAGTGGGAATTCAAGTAGCCTTAGGATATCTTTCCGACAGACGCATGATATGAGATTGGGGTTTGACGTCTAGTGGTCCGCCTGTACACGGTTGGTTTTACAGTGGTCTCGTAGTGTCTTAAAGAGTCCTTGGCTATGCCGACTCGGGGACGCTTCGTATGTCATGTGCACAGCCTTGTACATGATGGTGCTGTACGATTGAGCCCGTGTGGGCCCCACCACGAAAACTTCGGACGAAATCTCTATCATATGTTTGTTCTGGCTTATTCTGCAAGCCAATACCTTATTTTGTTTTGAATTGTGGTATTTGAGTTGCTTCGAAGTCAGATGTTGATTCCATATCTTTTCAAGTGGCTTCTCAACTTATGGAAGTGTGATGTTTTACTACGGAATTCATTCGTTCATCTTCGTTCGAATGTTTATTGTGAAGACTATATGTTGCAATTTCTATCCGTTGATTCTACTTATCTATTTGTCTATCAAGATGCTAACGGATGTCACCCTCTTCAGGATGGCTCCGCCAACGCGTCAGAATCTGGATCGCAATGAAGGGAGTCAAGCGAACCCTCCGCCACCACCTCCACCACCGGAGGCATGGCAAGCTATCATGGCAGCCACCAACGCCAATGCTCAGATGATTCTGCTACTCTTGCAAGAACGCACCCAAGGGCAAGGCAATCAAGGTCAAGGCAACAATCAGCCTCACTTCGCTACCCTCAACCAGTTTCTCGCAAATCAGCCCAAGTCTTTCAGCTACTGTGCCGAGGCCACGGACGCCGATGATTGGCTCGTGGACATCAGCAAGCATTTTGAATGTAGCAATCTCAGGCCTGAGGATTATGTCAAGTTCGCTTCTTTCCAGCTCAAGGACCAAGCTGCTGATCGGTATCAACAATACAAAGATTCCAGAGGAGGTCGTGTGATCACTTGGACTGACTTCTGTCGGGACTTCAAAGCGCACCACATTCCACAAAGTGTTGTTGAGAGCAAGAGTGAGGAGTTCCGCAATCTCAAGCAAGGCAACATGTCTGTGTATCAATACAACATCCAGTTTCAGAAACTTGCTCGCTTCGCTAAACAAGACATTCCTGATGAAAAGAGCATGATCTATCACTTCAGAGGTGGCCTTAGAGAGGATCTGCAGTTAGCTCTCGTTCTTGTTGAGCCTACTCAGTTTGATCAATTCTACAATATGGCACTGAAGCAAGAGGCTGCTCAGCTCAAGTGTGAGGCTTCTAAGAAGAGAGTCAGGGACGCAGTTCAGTCTTCTTCTTCCTCACTTGTGGCAGCTAAGCAATAGAAGTTCTGGTTGCCTCCTCCTCCTCCGTTTCGTCAGCCTTACCAGCAGAAGAACAAAGGTGGCCATGGTTCTTCCAACTCTTCCAACTCTGGCTATCAGAACAAGTCTCAGAATCAAGCTCCAAAGTCCAATGCTCCTTATCACCGTCCACTCTCAGAGGTGACTTGCAACAAGTGTCAGCAAAAAGGTCACTATGCTAACAAGTGCTTCAACCAAAGGCGTCTGCCTCCTCCTCCTCCTGTCAGATCTTCCAGCAATGCAGTGGTCAAGCATAATCCAAAGTTTGCAAAGGTGAACATGATGAATGCCGCTCAAGCGGAGGAATCTACTGATGTGATAATGGGTAATCTCTCAGTTAATGATATTCCAGCAAAAGGCTTATTTGATACTGGTGCATCGCATTCTTTCTTGTCACACCCATTTGCATCGAAGCACAATGTTGACGCAGAGATTTTATCCAAAGTTATGCAAGTTGTTTCTCCGGGAAAGCTTTTGACTTCTAGTTTGGTTGCTCCCGATGTTTCCATCAAGATGGGAAACTATAAATTTCTGTCTTCTCCAGTTGTTCTTGGTGACTCGGATATTGATCTAATTCTCGGGATGGACTGGCTTTCTAAGCACAAAGCTCAACTTGATTGTGCTGCCAGGGAAATTCAATTGACACACTCTTCTGAGGATGTGATTATTTATGCCGCTCGTGATGAAACCATTCGGTTATTTTCTCTCAATGAGAAGGGCGAATTGAATGCCATCTCTCAGATTCCAGTCGTTTGTGAGTACCAAGATGTCTTTCCAGAAGAGCTTCCGGGTATGCCTCCTCACCGGCCAGTTGAGTTCGTTATCGAACTAGAGCCTGACACTGAACCCGTTTGCAAGCGTCCATACAAGCTTGGACCTAACGAGCTGAAGGAATTGAAGAAACAGCTCGATGAACAAGAGCGTCTGGGTTTGATCAGACCGAGTTCTTCTCCATGGGGTTGTGGTGTTCTTTTTGTAAAGAAGAAGGATGGCACGGACCGACTTTGTGTCGATTACCGTCCATTGAAAAAGAAGACAATCAAGAACAAGTATCCACTTCCCAACATTAATGAGCTATTCGAGCGACTCAAAGGTGCTAAAGTATTCTCCAAGAATAGACCTTCGTATGGGTTATCATCAGATTCGCATTCGTGAAGAAGATATTCCCAAGACAGCATTCAGAACAAGTTTTGGTTCTTATGAATATACTGTCGTGTCTTTCGGCCTTGTCAATGCTCCTCCAGTATTCTCTCGGATGATGAATTTCATATTCAACCCCTATACCAATGAATTCATCCTGGTGTATCTCGATGATATCTTGGTCTTCTCCAAGAATAAGAAGGATCATGCCAAACATTTGCGATTGGTGCTCGACAAGCTCAGAGAGTATCAATTCTATGCGAAGTTCTCCAAATGTGAGTTTTGGCTCGATGAAGTTCTTTTCCTTGGTCACATCATCTCTGCCAAGGGCATCGCTGTTAACCCCGAGAAGGTGTCCGCAATTGTGAATTGGGAACCTCCTCAGAATATCAAGCATCTTCGCAGTTTTCTTGGTCTTGCTAGCTATTGCCGAAGATTCATTGAGAATTTATCCAAGATTGCAAAGCCTCTTTCCAACCTCCTCCAGAAGCATGTGAAGTATGTCTGGTCTCCTGAGTGTGACGTTGCTTTCAAAACTCTCAAAGAGAAACTCGTGACAGCTCCTGTCTTAACTCCTCCTGATGAATCCAAGCCATTTGAAGTTTTCTGTGATGCTTCTCTCCAAGGTCTCGGTGCTGTGTTAATGCAAGAGAAGAAAGTTGTGGCCTATACATCTCGTCAGTTGAAGCCCAATGAGAAGAACTACCCCACTCACGATCTTGAGTTGGCGGCAGTTGTCCATGCATTAATAACGTGGAGACATCTCTTGTTGGGAAGACAAGTGGACATTTTCACCGATCACAAGAGTCTCAAGTACATCTTCACTCAGCCCAACCTCAACCTCAGGCAGACTCGATGGGTCGAAATGATTCAAGAGTACAATCCGAGTATTGAGTATACTCCAGGCAAAGCCAATGTCATTGCAGATGCTTTAAGCAGGAAGGCTTATTGCAACAGCTTAATTCTCAAGCCTTTCCAACCGGATCTTTGTGAAGCTTTCCGCAAGCTGAATCTCCAAGTTGTTCCTCAAGGCTTTCTTGCCAACCTCATAGTCTCTCCTACTTTGGAAGATCAAATTCGTGAGGCACAACTCCTTGATGCCATGGTGAAGAAGGTGAAACGTGGTATCGACAAGGGTCTTTCCAAATACAAGTGCTACCGCATTGATGACAGACACACTTTATTCTTCGAGGACCGAATTGTGGTTCCTAAAGGTGATCTAAGGAAAGTCATTATGAATGAGGCACACAATTCTCTCCTTTCCATTCATCCTGGAAGTACGAAGATGTACCATGACCTCAGACAGTCGTATTGGTGGACTCGAATGAAACGAGAAATCGCTCAATTCGTGAATGAATGTGATGTCTGTCGAAGAGTGAAAGCAGAACACCAACGACCAGCGGGTCTCCTCCAACCTCTTGCTATCCCAGAGTGGAAGTTTGATCATATCGAAATGGACTTTGTGACTAGATTTCCAAAGTCCAAACGCGGAAATGATGCTATCTTCGTTGTCATTGACAAGCTTTCTAAAGTGGCTCATTTCCTTCCAATCAAAGAATCTATCACAGCAACTCAGTTGGCAGAGCTTTACACCTCCAGAATTGTCTCCTTGCATGGCATTCCACAATTGATTTCTTCAGATCGTGGAAGCATCTTCACCTCCAAGTTCTGGGACTCCTTCCAGAAGGCCATGGGCACAAATATTCGCTTCAGCACAGCTTTCCATCCCCAAACTAGTGGCCAAGTCGAGCGAGTCAATCAAATTCTTGAAGATATGCTCAGGGCTTGTGTCATTTCCTTTGGCATGAAATGGGAAGATTGTCTTCCATATGCTGAATTCTCCTACAACAACAGCTTTCAAGCGAGTTCGGGCAAGGCCCCATTCGAAATTCTCTATGGCAGAAAGTGTCGTACTCCTCTCAATTGGTCAGAGACTGGTGAACGCCAACTTCTTGGCAATGACTTAATCACTGAAGGTGAAGAAATGTGTAAAGTCATCCGTGATAATCTCAAAGCCGCGCAATCGCGCCAGAAGAGTTACTATGATAGTAAGCACCGTGATTTGGCTTTCGAGATCGGAGACCATGTCTACCTCCGTGTCTCTCCAATGAAAGGCACTCGTCGCTTCGGTATCAAAGGGAAGCTTGCCCCTAGATATGTGGGTCCTTTCAAGATCATTGACAAAAGAGGCGACCTCGCCTATCAACTTGAGCTTCCTTCCAACTTCGCGAACGTGCACGATGTGTTCCACGTGTCACAGCTCCGCAAGTGCTTCAAGACGCCTGAGTGCACTATCAACTTCGAAGAGATTGACCTCCAAGAAAATTTGTCTTAGCATGAGCACCCCGTTGCTATTCTTGAAGAAACTGAGCGCAAGACTCGCAACAAGTCAATCAAATTCCTGAAAGTGAAGTGGTCGCACCATTCCGACCGGGAAGCCACCTGGGAACGCGAGGACCATCTCCGTTCCGAATACCGGAGTTCTTTTAGTCCTAGATCTCGGGACGAGATCCTCTCGTAGTGGTGGAGTGTTGTAACACCCCGGATGTAACTTTCCATATTTGTAACTCCGACTCTTGCTATTTTCGGCTTTGTGTTATGATATTCCCTTCGTGGTCGGGTTTTGTTTCTTGTCTTGCATTTTGTTCATGTCATGCATTTCATATCATGTCATCATGTGCATTGCATTTGCATACGTGTTCGTCTCGGTCATCCGAGCATTTTCCCCGTTGTCCGTTTTGCAATCCGGCGCTCCCATCTCCTCCAGTGCGCCCCTCTTGTTTTCTTTCGTGAGCGGGTGTCAAACATTCTCGGAATGGACCGAGGCTTGTCAAGTGGCCCTAGTATACCACCCGGAGACCACCGGTCAAGTTTCGTTCCATTTGGAGGTCGTTTGGTACTCCAACGGTTAACCGGGCATCCGCAAAGTCCATTTGTGTGTGCAGCAAAACCCCCCTCAAAACCAGCCCAAAACTCCTCTAAGTCATCTCCATGCTCTAGGTCGTTCGATCACGATCGTGTGGGCGAAAACCGCACCACATTTGGAGCCTCCTAGCTCCCTCTACCTATAAATATGTGAGACCCCCGAAATTTTCGCGCAGTCCAAACCCTAGATCGTTCCCCTCGCGCCGCCGGACGCAAACACGCCGCCGCCCGCAGCCAATCGTGGCCCGCCACGTGGCAGGCGCGCCCGCCGCCGCCCGCCGCCGCCGCCCCGCGAGCTCCTCCACCGCGCGCCGCCAGCCCCATGCCCCGCCGCCGTCTTCCAGCTCGCCGGCCGCCGTGCTCGCCGGCGCCCGAGGCCGCCGTGCCCGCGTCGCCTCTGCCGCCGCCGTACCCACGCGCCGCCGCCGCAGCTCGCCGTCGCCTCGCCTCCTCTCCCTCCGGCCGCGCCTCCTCACCGCCTTCCTCTCCTTCTCCGTCGCCGGCGACGAGCCCGGCTCGATCGGATCTGGACACTGTGGAGGTCGACTTAATCACTGAAGGTTTGACAGCATGTGCCCATATTCATAGCATCATAACTCTCTGCATGTAGCTCCGTTTTACGCGTGTAATATGTCAAATTGTTCGCCTCGTGATGCTCTACATTTTGTTCAAATGCACCATGTTCATTAGAGGCCATCTTGATGCCCAAATCTCTGGTGCAAGAGTGCTAGTTGCTGTTATCTGCTGGTTCTTATCAGAACTTGGAGATTTGTCATTTTTGTATCATTTAATCTGTGCATCTTATGGGCATGATCTCTACATGTGTTTTGTTGTATGCCATGCTATCTTTCCAGTGGTGTATGCCATGTATTTTTGTGATCTCTGTGGTGACTAGCACAAGCATGCAAACTAGGCTGCGAAATGTTTCTGATATCAGGGACTTAAGTGAAATGTGATTTCTCTAAGTCCTTGTCTGCTGTTATTTTGTTGCCATGTAAACTTGATGCTACAAAGAGATCCATGCATATTTTGGAGATGATCAGTAAGGATGTTTTGTAGATATTGTTGTAAGTGATCCGTGCCTGCCCTTGTTTGCAATTATGGGGTACCGTAGCATGACTCAATCTTGCTCTACTTTTGCTATAAAATATTTCTGGGAGATTCTTAACATGATATTAATTTTTGCCAAGCTTGTTGTAGTTGATCCATACATGCTATGCTTTTGTTCTTGCCCTGGATAACTTCATAAACTTTCCATCTTGCTGTAGGTATGCTTGTTTTGTCATGCATTGCTTTGTGGTGATTGCATCAAGCTCACAAACATGTCCTCATATTATTGTTTCTGCCATGCTCTGTTTTCTGCTAAGTCTGAAACCTGATAACGAAACTTGCTATGTTTACAAGCTTGCCATCATATCTTCTGGTCCTTTTTGGCTTATGGTCAGTAAGGGACTTTTGTCATATGCTTTTAGTAGAACACTGCCATGCCTTGTTTTGCTATGTTAAGTTTCTGTAGCATGTTGATTTTGTGCTCTGAACTTTGCTACCTGATGCTGTTTTATGCCATGTCCAGTAATTTCACTAATTCTGTGAACCTGTTATCTTTTGCACTTTTGCCATGCTTGTTTGAGCTTGTTATGTTGTGATCTAGCCGTAGCTCAGTGTTCATCTTTTGTCAAGCATCTCTTGTATATTACTGCCATATGCTTTGTTGCTATGTTGGAGTGCTGTAGCATTGTTGCTTGTTGCATTTTAAGTGCTATCATGCTGTGAATCGTAGATTCGTGTCATTCTTATTTTGCTTGCCATTTGCAAACCGTGCATCCGTTTCCGGTGATCTTTATATCGATTTCGACCGAAATCATCTCATCTTTCCAATGGCATGCTTGGTTTGACAAGTTACTGCCTTGTTCATCATTTTCCTTCCGGAGCACGCATATGCATCGCATATCATATCTTGCATATCATACATGTCTTGCATCATGTTGCTTGCGCATTTCTCGTGATTGATTGCGGTTCCGTTGCTTGTGTTCTTGTCTTGGGTAGAGCCGGGAGATGAGTTCGTGAACGAGGAACCTGTTGAGTACGCTTACGAGGATCAAGCTTTCGACAACTCTGAGAACCTTGCAGGCAAGATGACCACCCCTCGAAATCACTTCTATCTTTGCTTTGCTAGTTGTTCGCTCTATTGCCATGCTGCGCTACCTATCACTTGCTATATCATGCCTCCCATATTGCCATGTCAGCCTCTAACCATCCTTTCCTAGCAAACCGTTGTTTGGCTAAGTTACCGCTTTTGCTCAGCCCTTCTTATAGCGTTGCTAGTTGCAGGTGAAGTTGAAGTTGGTTCCATGTTGGAACATGGATATGTTGGAATATCACAATATCTCTTATTTAATTAATGCATCTATATATATTTGGTAAAGGGTGGAAGGCTCGGCCTTATGCCTGGTGTTTTGTTCCACTCTTGCCGCCCTAGTTTCTGTCATACCGGTATTATGTTCCTTGAGTTTGCGTTCCTTACGCGGTTGGGTGATTTATGGGACCCCTTGATAGTTCGCCTTGAATAAAACTCCTCCAGCAAGGCCCAACCTTGTTTTTACCATTTGCCACCTAAGCCTTTCCCCCGGGTTTTCGCGAGCCCGAGGGTCATCTTATTTTAACCCCCCCCCCCCCCCGGGCCAGTGCTCCTTCGAGTGTTGGTCCGAACTGAGTAGACTGCGGGGCCCCCTCGTGGAAACTCGAGGTCTGGTTTTACTCGTAGGATGTCTCATCCGGTGTGCCCTGAGAACGAGATATGTGCAGCTCCTATCGGGATTTGTCGGCGCATCGGGCGGCTTTGCTGGTCTTGTTTTACCATTGTCGAAATGTCTTGTAAACCGGGATTCCGAGTCTGATCGGGTCTTTCCGGGAGAAGGTTTATCCTTCGTTGACCGTGAGAGCTTATGATGGGCTAAGTTGGGACACCCCTGCAGGGTATTATCTTTCGAAAGCCGTGCCCGCGGTTATGAGGCAGATGGGAATTTGTTAATGTCCGGTTGTAGAGAACTTGTCACTTGACCCAGTTAAAATACATCAACTGTGTGTGTAGCCGTGATGGTCTCTTCTCGGCGGAGTCCGGGAAGTGAACACGGTTTGAGTTATGTATGACGTAAGTAGGAGTTCAGGATCACTTCTTGGTCATTGCTAGATGATGACCGTTCCGTTGCTTCTCTTCTCGCTCTCTTTTGCGTATGTTAGCCACCATATATGCTGATTGCCGCTGCAGCTCCACCTCATTACACCATCCTTTCCTATAAGCTTAAATAGTCTTGATCTCGCGGGTGTGAGATTGCTGAGTCCCCGTGACTCACAGATTCTACCAAAATAGTTGCAGGTGCCGACGATGCCAGTGCAGATGATGGGGTCGATCTCAAGTGGGAGTTCGACGAGGAACGTGGTCGTTACTATGTGTCTTTTCCTGATGATCAGTAGTGGAGCCCAGTTGGGACGATCGGGGATCTAGCATTTGGGGTTGTCTTATTTTCACCTGGATTTTGACCGTAGTCGGTCTATATGTGTGTATTTTGGATGATGTATGAATTATATTTATGCATTGTGTGAAGTGGCGATTGTAAACCAACTCTTTATACCATTCTTGTTCATTACATGGGATTGTGTGAAGATGACCCTTCTTGCGACAAAACCACTATGCGGTTATGCCTCTAAGTCGTGCCTCGACACGTGGGAGATATAGCCGCATCATCGGCGTTACACCTCTGGTGCTCTACCTTGCCGCCACACCGTACTCCGCCAGCGCGGCGCTGGTGGCGATTCGGGAGGAGCGCCAAGACAAGGGTGTGCCGCGCCAAACCAGAGCTGATGCAACGCGGGGTCAGGAAGGTGCAGCAAGGCCATCGGCGGTGGAAGACCAAGCTCAGCAGGGCAACATCGCAGGAGCTCCTGAGGACGGTCAGGTCTCAGGAAACCCACCACCTCAGGATATGCCACAATCTCCGCAGGACCCGAGCCTCGATAGTGTGCCAGCCCTCGTCGAGCACCCGGTGTACTTCGTCAGCACCGTACTGCGGGACGCGAGGGCGCGCTACCCCATGCCGCAAAAGCTCCTGCTCGCACTCTTGGTGGCCTCGTGCAAGCTGCGGCACTACTTCCAGGGCCACCCCATCAAGGTTGTCTCAACCTACCCATTGGAGAGGGTACTCAGGAGCCCTAACTCAGCCGGAAGGGTTGCTGAGTGGAACATCCAGTTGCAAGCATTCCAGCTGGAGTTCAGCACTACCAAGGTCATCAAGGGAGCCGCGCTCGCCGATTTTGTGGCAGAATGGACAGATGCCCCGGCTCTTGAGGAAGGAGAAGACTGGTCCACCTCCCCAGGAAGCGAGGCACCAGACGGCTGGGTCATGTATTTCGATGGCGCCTTCGCGCACCAGGGCGCGGGGGCTGGAGCAGTGCTCATCTCGCCCACTCAGGACAAGCTCTACTACGCCGTGCAACTCTGTTTTCAGCACGACGAGAAGGTCTCCAACAATATCGCAGAATACAAAGGCCTCATAGCTGGCCTGAAGGCTGCGGTGGCTCTAGGGGTGAAGCGCTTAACCATCAAAGGCGACTCGCAACTCCTCGTCAACTTCTCCAACAAGGTGTATGAGCCGAAGGACGAGCATATGGAGGCCTACCTCGCGGAGGTGCGCAAGATGGAAAAATAGTTCTTGGGCCTTGAGCTACAGCACGTGCCCCGGGGCACCAACAAGGAAGCCGACGACATCGCCAAGAGAGCGTCCAAGCGGCAACCGCAAGAGCCCGGTGTCTTCGAGGATCGGCTCTTCAAGCCATCAGCTACGCCACCTCTTTCGAGCACGACTCAGCCTTGGGAGGTGCTCCCACAGCCTCCGGCCACAGGAGCCCCGGCCTGTGGCCCGACCTCAGGAGCTCGGCTGCTCTTGGCGCTCGAGCCCCAGGAGGAATGCTGGACCAAGGAGTTCAAGGAGTACCTGATGCACGGGGCGCTGCCGGAGAAGGAAGAGGACGCGGAGCGCGTGGCACGGCAAGCCACGGCATACTGTATCCAAGACGGCGAGTTATACAGGAAACGGCCAAACGATGTCACGCTGCGCTGCATATCCAGTGATCAAGGAAGGGAGTTGCTGATTGACATACATGGCGGGGACTGTGGACACCACTCATCGTCACAGACCCTCGTCGGCAAGGTGTTCCGCAACGGATTCTACTGGCCTACAACACTCAACGATGCAGCCGAGCTGGTGAAGTCCTGCGAAGCTTGCCAATTACACGCCAAGCAAATCCATCAGCCTGCTCAGGTCCTCCAAACCATTCCGCTCACATGGCCATTCGCGGTCTAGGGGCTGGACATCCTAGGCCCGTTCCCCCAAGCACCAGGGGGCTACCGCTATCTCTACGTCGCCATCGACAAGTTCACCAAGTGGGCGGAAGTGGAAGCCGTCTGTACCATTCCAGCCGGCTCTGCTGTCAAGTTCATCAAGGGCCTCGTGAGCCGCTTTGGGGTCCCCAACCGCATCATCACAGATAACGGCTCGCAGTTTACTAGTAACCTCTTCAAAACCTACTGTGCTAACCTTGGAACGCAGATCTGCTACGCTTCGGTGGCCCACCCTAGGAGCAATGGTCAGGCTGAACGCGCCAACGCTGAGGTCCTGAGGGGCCTCAAGACCAGAACCTTCAAGAAGAAGCTGGAGGCCTGCGGCAGGGGCTGGCACGACGAGCTCCAGTCCGTGTTGTGGTCCATCCGCACCATAGCTACCAAGCCAACGGGCGAGACTCCGTTCTTCCTCGTCTACGGAGCCGAAGCAGTCCTCCCTCACGAAGTCAAGCATCGCTCCGCGTGGGTTCTGGCATTCGACGAAACGCAGCAGGACGCCATGCGGGGGATGGATCTCGTGCTGGGGGAGGAACGTCGTTGCGAAGTTGCACTAAGGGCGGCAAGGTACCAGCAAGCGCTGCGGCATTACCACTGCCACAACATTCGCTCCAGGACGCTCGAGACGGGTGACCTGGTCCTAAGGCGGGTCCTCTCCAGGGAAGGGCTGCACAAGCTTTCGCCCATGTGGGAGGGCCCGTTCAGGGTCGTCCACATCTCCAGGCTTGGCGTCGTGCGCCTGGAGATGCAAGAAGGGACACCTATCCAAAACGCCTGGAACATCCATCAGCTCAGGAAGTTCTACCCATGAAGCAAGGCCCAGAGCCTATGAAGCAAGGCCCAAAGCCTGTGAAGAAAGGCCCAGAGCCTGTGAAGAAGGCCTGGTGCCTGTGAAGAATCGCCGCCCATGACACTCTCACGTAATAATGAGTTGGGGATGTACACGCCCCGGAGTCTCAGGAGCACCGGCCTCAGGCCCTGGGGCTCCCTCCCACGCCTAGTGGACAACACATAGCTCCGCGCCGGTGAGAAGACTTGAAGACTAGATTAGGTGCCGGACGCGGCTTTTCATTTGCTTTCCGTAGTTGGCTCGCTTTTCCTTAATCGAAGTTGCTCTTGGTGTTCGTTGCTGATTTGATTCCCTAGCCTCTTACCACATTTTTCAGCTCTGGTTTGCTCATGTTCTCTCTCTCGCATGCCTCGTGAGGGGGCTAGGCAGGTGGCCTCGCGAGCATTTTTCTTCTCTCTGCCTTCTCGCACAAGCATTTTTCTTCTCTCTGCCTTCTCGCGAGCCACCCTCGTTCGAGCCTGAAAGCTGGCACATCTCTCCTAATCCGTGCCCCTCGGGTACCACAATACAAAGTGCCAAATCAAGGCTTGGGTGGACGACAGGTCCTTTAGTGCACCCCCTAACAAATTTTTTGTAGTTTCTGAGCAACGCAGACACCTCGTGAGGGAAAGGGCGTCCCAAACGCGCCAGGTTAAGTTATCTTTGCGTAAAATAACAACATGGCATGGGAATAACACGCACAGTGCATTAACCAAAGAACCACAGTTCGATACACGCCCCTCTGGGCCCATACTGGTTTCGTTTTCTGATGCAGAGAAAAAAAGCTCAACAAAGCGGCGTTGCAGCAATCCGTGGAGGCAGGCCCACCGCGTGCCCTGAGCCTAGCCAGACCCCTCCTCGCGATTCACGGAGGCGCGACAACAAGATGACCCGCTGGCTCCTTCGAAGCGGGCGCGGCGGCTGGTCGTAGCCACCGCTGCTGGAGCTATCACCGGAGGAAGAGACGTCGTAGCTGGAGGAGACGCGGTCGCCGCCGAGGGCAGGCTCGCCCTCATCCTCGTCGCGACCATCACCAAGGCCGAGCACCTCCTCACCGTCTTTCGTCTCGGGGCAGCAAGCGGCGCGGCGACCATCTTCCCCGAACACCCTCACATAGAGGGTCGATCCACCGTCATACTTGAAGTGGAGCGTGCACCGCCGGCCCAGGCCGCGCGCGCGGGCGAATGTCTGCCAGCCGTGGGCCAGGGCTATGTTGCCCGCGGCGGAAGTCTCGACCGCTACCCAAGAGGCCTTGCTGCAGCAGCCATCTGCCTGCAGCCAGTGTCCCCCTGGACCAGAGGCCGGCAGTTCACTGGCGAAGAAGCGCGGAAGTTGGAGCCAGTTGCCGGCCGGGTTCTCCGACTAGACGACAAACTCCGGCGACACCTCCGCCGTGTGGAAGCACGGACGAGGAGGCCGTGCCACCATAGCATGCCTCCCCTCATCAACTGGACCGCCATGGTTGGGATGATCCCCTCTGCGTGCCGCGGCGCCGCATCGACGGTGGGCCACAGCGGGGGTCGCGGCGTGCTTGCGCGGACGGCCGCGACCGTGCTTGGGCGCTGGGGAACCGGGGCCCTCGCGAGGGGCCTTCTCCTTCTCGGCGGCAGAGAACTTCCTTCGTGGCGCCATCGGAAGCACTGCGAGCAATGAAGCAAAGAACAAGCAAGCAAGCGAGGAAGAGATGAGCAGCGGGGGCTCCGCCCCACTCCCCATTTATAGCAAGAGAAGGCCAACCGGCGTCTCCCACGATCGCAGGTAATGATGGTTTTCCTTGCATGTCGCAGGGACTTGTCAAGTCGTGTAGTCACCGAGGCAGCGTGGGGAAGCGGAGACACCTACGCCCAATCAACCGCCACGCGTCAACCGAGGCCGCAGGCTTTTGGGGCCCGCGGTGCTCCGAACTTGACCCTTGGCTTCGCCGCGAAGCCAAGCCCGAGCGCACCTTGGGACCAGGGGCTACTGTCGGCGTTCTGGGAACGGGGGTCCCTAGACTTGCCTGCCTGCGGCCCACAGCGTGGCCAAGCCAGCAGGCTGTACGGCCCATCTTCATCAACAAGGCATCCAAGACCCTCGCGAGGCGGACGACGCAAGACCTCCTCTGGAGTAGCCTAACCAGGCAGGCTCGTGAGGAGCGGAGATATCAAGGCGGGGCAAAGCCTCACGAGGCTCTCGTGATGTGAGCCATGACGAACGGCACCAGGCGGGCGCCAGCGCGCGCAGCGTCCTTATTTCCTGTTTGGTGCTAAGGAGGCCAGCGTAGGCGAAGAGTACCGAGGCATCATGCAAAGGTTGCTATATTGGTGCAACGAGACCAAGACTAGGAGGACGGCAAGACGGAGGTCATCGTGGAGCCCAAGACGGCGTCACCACGAGAGCTTTTCGCAGGCGAAGACTACTTTTGTTAGGATAGCTTGTACTAGCTGTCCCCTTCAAATTTGCCCGCCGTTGTTGGCTCCCTTCCCGCTCGATATTTGGGAAGAAGACCAGGGCCTATATAAGTAGAGCTAGCCACCATAGTAGAGGCATCTCATCTTAGCTTGATCTAACCCGATAGAGAGCCTAGTCACAAGAACACCTCAACCTCAGGATGATGTTCTTCCCTTGTACTGTTCATCATCAGCCCAAGAGGCAACCCACCACCACCACACTGGAGTAGGGTATTACACCACAACGGTGGCCCGAACCAGTATAAACCTCATGTCTCTCTGTGTTGCGAGTTCGTCGAGTTCGTCCGCGAGATCTTTGCGAGCTAGGGCGTAGATCGGTAGGAGGGAAAGACTTCGCACGCACCCAGTGTTCGAACCTCAAGGGTTTGCTGGAACCCCACATCCGGCAGTGTTCTTGTGCTTGTCTAACTTGTGTGGAGAGGACTCGATGCCCTCCACTATGGTGGCTAGTTCTACTTATATAGGCCCTCGTCCTCTCCCCAAATATTGAGCGGGAAGGGAACCAACAACGGCGGACAAATTTGAAAGGGGACAGCTAGTACAAGCTATCCTGACAAAAGTGGTCTTCGCCTGCAAAAGGCTCTGGTGGTGACGCCGTCTTGGGCTCCATGGTGACCTCCGTCTTGCCGTCCTGCTGGTCTTGGTCTCGTTGCACCGATATGGAAACCATTGCCTGATGCCTCGATACTCCGCGCCTGCGCCTGCCTCCTTAGCACCAAAGAGGAAACAAGGACGCTGCGCGCTCGCGCCCGCCTGGTGTCGATTGTCATGGCTCACGTCACGAGTACCTCGTGAGGTTTGGCCCGCCTTGATATCTCCACTCCTCGTGAGCCTGCCTGGCGAGGCCGCTCCGTAGGAGGTCTTGCATCGTCCGCCTCGCGAGGCTTGGCCCCTCGCAAAGGTCTTGAATGCCTTTTCGATGAAGATGGGCCGTACGTCCTGCTAGCATAGCCACGCCGTGGGCCGCAGGCAGGCAAGTTTGGGGACCCCCGTTCCCAGAATGCCAACACAAGTTATGTTTGTTTTTTCAAGAAGACGCACAGCTCAGGTCTGTTTTTCTATAAGAATGCAAAACTGAACCTATATTTATATCTTATTTTATTACATATATATATAATAGAAAGAACATCAGATTCCGTTAAACCTATCGTTCGTCCAACCATTTTATAGACCTTCCCACTTCCTTTATTTTTCGTTTTCATTAATCCTATATCTGAATTTTCTCCCACTTTCCTTTTCGATGTAAACTGAGTTTTCTCCTAGTACTTTTTCCTAGAACCAACTCAACTGTCCCACGTGTAGCCTAAAAAATAATAATACTCCACGTACTATTAACTCGTCAAATTAAAATGATATTTTAATTCATAAGTTGAAAGTTCTTACAAAATAATAATAATAATTGTTTATATATAACTTGGCAAGTTAACTCCTAGTGATTGCGTACATAACCTTGCAAAGATTTTACTGACCAATGCAGTAATAGACGTGCAATCATGTGTTTATGTGTTTATAACATTTCTCCGTCTAGCCCAACATGATATTTTCACCCAGCCCAGCAAGTCCGCGGATTTTGAGAAAAATGCAAATGGGCTTTAAATTCTACCATATATATAAACGGGCTGCATAGATGCTACATCATTGTTTCACCCAGCCCACCAAATGGACTAAAAAACAAATGGACTGGCTGACATGTGGGCCAGTAGGTCGAAGCCTAAGAAGGCGTTGGATTTACATCCAACGGCCGGCATTCTTCTTCAATCTCTCGTCTTCTTCCCCCAGCGCTGCCGGGACCGCCTGCTCCAGCCTCCGGCGTCCAGCGGCGTTGTTTTGCGCGCCTCATCGAAACGCTACCCCACCGACAGCCAGGCCATCCCTCCACTCCGCACCTCCTGTTATTCTCTGTCGAGTGTAGGCCCACCCCGCACCCGAACCAGTCAAGTTTCCCACTCCTCTCCGTCTGCGACTCCACTGCCGCGTCTTCCCCATCTCCGGGTCGTTCTAGTCTGGGGCCTCGCCGTCGTCCACCGCCTCGGTGCGCTCGGCGCGGCGTGGTCAACATACGAGAGTCATCGGAAGAGGACTGTACGTGGAGAGCCTGACGGCTGGGACCCACGAGGTCCATGGTCGCACGCAAGGAAAGTTCCTCCTTATTAAGTTGTTTCCTCCCCCTGACAGCAGGGACCCACCGGCTGTATCTTCGCACGGAAGGAAGTGCCTCCTTGTTATGCGAAAAAAACCATTCCTCGCGATGACAGCTGGGACCCGGCAGATTTGGTGGCTGACTTGTGGGCCTACTAAGCAGACGGGTACGCAGGGCTTTGTCAACTTAATCAAGAAATGATTCTAGTAGCTGGACCATTGGATGTTAATCCAACAGCCGTGCTCCTTCTTCAACCTCTGTTCTTGCTCCTGTCTCCCGTGGGCGGCACCGCTGCCGCGCACCCGAACCAGTCAAGTTTCCCACTCCTCTCCATCTGTAACTCCACTGCCGCGTCTTCCCCATCTCTGGGTCGTTCCAGTCTGGGGCCTCGCCGTCGTCCACCGGCCTTGGTGCGCTTGGCGCGGTGTGGTCAACATGGTCAACAACCGGGAGTCATCGGAAGATGACTGTACGTGAGAGGCTGACAGTGGGGACGCACCACACCCATGGACGCATGCATGCAACTGCATCCTTTTTACCCTCAAAAATAATGTTTTCTCCCCCTGACTGCTGGGACCCACCAGCTACATCTTCGCACGCAAGGAAGTGCATCCATATTACGGGAAAAAAATGATTCGCCCCCCTGACTGCTGGGACCCACCAGCTACATCTTCACACGCAAGGAAGTGCCTGACAGTCGGGAACCACCCGGTCGAAGCGTACGTAGCGTTGTCATTCTGGTCGCGATCGTGTACATACATACTGGTCGATCAGTCTGTGTGCAGGTTGTAGCGATGAACCATGGCCATGTAAGAAGGGGACGTATCGTAGTAGAGGCGTGCACGTGTGGTAGTAGAGGCGCGCACGTAGCATGTACACGTACGTACATCGGCCAGGGTGCAAGAAAGAAAATATGGCCACGTACCTACATACGGGCTGGGTCTCGAACGCCTACTCGCGCATACGTACGGCCAGGGATCATGCACATGGCCGGGTCAGAACGAAGAAACTGCATCGTCGTCGTGTTCATGGGGAGGCAACGAAATGCATCGTGTTCATCGGGAGGCAACGGAACGCGTGTTGTTCATCGGGAGCCAACCGGCTTGGACAGAACAGTCGATGGAAACGAGGCCTGGCATATCGCAAAACGGAGGAAACAGCCTTGTGTTCGACCGGCCATGGTGGAACCGGGATCCTGTTCATCAGGAGGGGTCTGGCGTACCGCAAAACGGAGGAAATGGACCTCCTACGGTCGAAACGGGGTCCTGTTGATGGGAGGGGTGTGGCGTACCGCAAAACGGAGGAAACGGACTTGTGTTGGAGCGCTACGGTCAAAACGGGGGTCCTGTTCATCGGGAGGTGTCGTGGAATTGTCACGGCAGATGTCCTCGTGTAAGGACTTAGTCGTGGAGCCATCGCAGCTAGGAAGCTTAAAGGGGTTAAACGGGTCAAGGAACACGAGGGTTATACTGGTTCGGCCCCTTACGGTGAAGGTAAAATCCTACGTCCAGTTGAGGTGGTATTGATTAGGGTTTCGATGACTAGGGAGCTTAATTGCTATGCCTGGCTCTCGATGAGATCTTTCTCCCCCTGAACCGCCGCCGGGTCGTCCCTTTATATAGAGAGGTTGACGCCCCGCAGCTCTCAGAGTCCCGGCCGGCTCATAAGAGTGTCCGGCTCGGACTCTCAACTATTCTTGCCTTACACTACAAGTTCTACCATAATAGCAGTTGTAACTACGGGCCTTAAGCCCTCTCCGGGTCTTAAGCCCATCTCGGGCCCGCCGTCTTCAAGCTTGGCGCCGGGCTTCAGGCGATGACCATTATGAGTAACCCGGCCCCTCCGGGCGGGTGACTCTAAGGTTTATATCCTCAACATTAGGCCCCAGATTGATTTGAGCCGGCTCATGTCAATCTTCAATCCTTTCGATAGAAAATCTCCGTCTTACAATTGTGTGAAGGCTATAACCCGTCGTGACGTCATCTTCTGGATTCCGGGTAACCCGCCGTGACGTCATCTTCCATTAAGTCCATTTTTTATTCTGTCGCATCTCCAACGGATCTTATCTTTAATGGTCATCCCGAAAATCGAGGCGCCTTTGTGGTGAGATAATCACGCCGTGACCTCCTCGTTTCTCGCTCCCACTTATTTGCCTTGACTTATAAATAGCCCGGCCCAATGAGCCTCCAGTCACTTCGCCACCTCCATCTTCTTCCTCTCGCCACTGTGCTGTGCTCGAGCTCCACCGCCGCCGCCACCGCGGGTCTTCTCGTCTTCACCAACTCCGGCCGCTGCATCAACCTGACGTGACTAGATAAACGGCGGCGATCTCCGCAACTCTCCAGCACCCGTAAGTCCCTGTTACTCCGTAGAATAGATCCGCATTAGGGTTCTTGCTGTTCTTCCCGTGTTCTTCACTGTTCCTCGCGAGTTCTCAGTAGATTTCATTTTTACCACCTTTCTTGATCTTTAGACTGTATAGAACTGTTGCGGTAGTTGTTTCACGCCTGTTTCCAATGTACATAGATCCCTTCTCACTGCATAAAGGCTCCGTTCGAACTTATGAACTTCCTCTGCGTCTGTTTTAGGTCTAGAAACTTTTCTCTTTAGTCGACCGTTTTGATCCAAAATAATTACTGTGACCTGTGAAACTTATTTTCACCACACTTAGTAAAAAACTGCATCTGCTGAGCTATGGCGGCTTACATTTCCGGCTCAAAAGAAGCCACGCGCCGTAAAATTTGCCGGCTTATTTATGACAAAGCTGTAGACAATTTGAATTACTCTCACTACCTTCAGCGGCTTAGATAACCCGATGCACTTAGCCATATGTCATTAGGCCCCTTCATAAGCCGCCATTTTAAACATTGAACTGTAAACCTCCTCCGGCTTATAATTGAACCGGACTTGTCTTTTTATCATAGGCTTCCGTCCTTCACCATGCCTCCCAAAGCACCCATCACGTACAACTGGTTGAGGTCCAATGTCACTGATGAAACCTTAGCGGACTTTATGAAGACGGGCTACCTGCCCAAAAAGGATGTCATGTCCTACCGTGCCCCTGACCCGTCAGAGGAGAGACCGCAACCAAAGGATGGTGAAGTGGTAATATTTGCGGATCACATGAGCCGGGGCTTCGCACCGCCCGGCTCAAAGTTCTTTAGAGATGTGCTGAATTTCTTTGATCTGCGGCCACAAGACATAGGACCCAATTCGGTGTCGAATATATGCAACTTCCAAGTATTCTGCGAAGTCTACCTTGGAGAAGAGCCCAGCCTTCTGCTCTTTAGAGAGCTATTCTAGTTGAACCGCCAGAATGAGTGCGCCAACGGACCGAGCCTGGAACTTGGTGGAATCTCCATTCAACGCCGGAGAGACTGCCTTTTTCCTTACGCCGAGCCACCAAGCCACCCAAAGGACTGGAACCAGACGTGGTTCTACTGCCAGGACACTTCGCCGGCTGACGAGAGCCCGCTGCCCGGCTTTCGTCCCTCGCGTCTGGAACCAACTCACCCTCTGCCAGACAAGCTATCTCAGGCGGAGCGCCAACCTCTGATCCCCACCATCAACAAAATCAAGGCTCTCCTGGGAAATGGCCTCAATGGCATTGATCTGGTCCGGGTCTGGATCTCGTGGCGGGTGATCCCCTTGAGCCGCCGCCCCGGCTTAATGTGTGATTACACGGGCCGGAAAGATGAGCCCCTGCGACACAGCCGCAACGATCTTCCTGAAGATGTTGCTGAAGACATGACCAAGTCCCTCTTGAATGAGAGCTTGGCAGACTGCGGGAGGACCGGCTTAAGCCCCTTCTGCAAGACCAACCCAGCCCCAGCAGTAAGCCGCTGATCTAAACATCTTATTTTTTCCTTTAGATAGTTTTCATCTGAACCTTAAGAATTCTTCATTGTATTTTTCAGGCTGATGATAAATTCTGGAAGGTCAAGTATGACCATGAGGCGGCCAAGAAGGCCAGGAAAGTTAAGAAAGCCGCCAGGAGAGCCGCTCCCCGCAAGAAGGGAAGCAGGCCTACTGCCTCAGAGCTGCTTCAACTAAGTGACAGCTCCGAGTCAGAGGTAACCCCTGAACCTGTAAGTTCTTGTTGTATTTTTTGTTTATTCCTGTCCACCTTATTGATACTGATCATCAGCAGGATGACACCAGAGCAAGTAACCCGGTGACTGAAGAGGTAATGACACTTTCCTCCGACTCGGAGCCCTTGCCAAGGCTGAAAGTCCGAAGAGTAACCCGGAAAGTAAGATTTTCACATCCTTTAGCTTATCAAGATCCTCAATTTCTTTTGAAGCAACAGATTCATGAGAGCCGGCGGCACACCCGGACCAACAAGGATGCTGACTTCTCCTCCGGCTTACCGGAGGCATCAAGGAAGCGCCGGACCGAGGTTATCTCCAGCTTATACCCTTTTCATCCTTTGGCGGGTGTTATACGTCAACCGCTCAACTCTTCTGACTCGAATTATCAGGAAACTTCACCCTCCTCTGGCAACTCTATGCAATCGAACCTGCCGGCTTTCAAGACCGTACCCGAGTAATGATGATCATCTCTTGTTGTGCTTATCTTTACTCATACCTTTGTACTAACTTTTTGTCCTTTTAGTGCTCAAGCAAAGCTCAGTAAAAGAGCAAAGAAGAATAAGCCGGTCAAAGAGCCGGTCTTGCCTGAGCCGGAGGTTTCAGCCCAAGAGCCGCCAACTGCCTCTGCTCCTGAAGCCGCCACTCCAACCGACGAGCCAGCCACGGAGACTTCCACCAACCCGGACATCTCCAGCCCGGCTCAGCCGGCCGATGACCCGGACGTGGTAATCACCCGGACGGAATTTGTCGAGCCGGGGTGACCCACTGCGCTGGCTAAGTGCTCTGCAAAGGAAGAGTTGCTAGAGCGCCGCCGGGCCAAGCTGGACATCACCAACTACGCCAACTTGAGCATTGGAGAGATCATCTCCGGCTATGTCAATCAAGTGCACAGCAGCCGGGACTTGGAGATTGACATGGTGAAGCAGATACAGCAGAAGTCTGAGGTATCACTCTATTTCTTACTGCATAATCATCTTTACTATACTAGCCCCCAAGTCTACGACTTATGATAGAATATGTTGTAGACTTAATTTCCGGCTTACTTCCATGAACCGGTAATTTGTAGATAGAAACTTTCGACATGCATTAGCCCCCAAGTGCCAAGTGTCTATGCTTGGAAAGTGATTGGGACTTTAAAATTGCATAATAATCATTCATACTATAACTCGGAAATTGTACAGGCTGCTTGCAAGAAGTTTGAGGCTGATATCTCTGATTTGAAGAGCCGCCTGAAGACTAAGGAAATTGAGACCCGGAAGGCCAGCGCCAAATTTGAATCCAGCATTGCTGCTCAAGAGACGCTGAAGAAAAAGTTTGAAGCTGAAAGGAAGACTTGGGCCGAAGAGAAGGCTGCTCTTCAAAGCCGGGCCGAACAGGCGGAGAAGGCTCTGTCGGAGAGAACCGCCGAACTCTCCGGCTTAAAACGCCATGTGTCACAAATGGTCGCCGCGATCTTCGGTAAGTCCTTCTGCCGGCTTTGAGCAAGTTTATAGTCTTTATGTCTCATAACTCTATCATTGATAACGGCTTATCTTACTTTGTTAAACAGGTCCCAGAAGCGCCAACCTTAATCAGAACGTGCTGACCAAGCTGAAGGCCGTGTACACCCTGGTGGAGCAACTCTACACCGGGTCACAGCGCGCTTTGGCCGTGGTGGCCCTATCTAATGAGGTTCCGACTCACCTGGCGGAAGTACTTCGCCGGCTGGCCGTTCTTCCTCAGTGTGTCCAAGAGCTGCGACGGGCCTCTGCAAGAGCCGGAGCCATAGCTGCTTTGAGCCGGGCCAAGGCTTTCCTTCCAGAGCTAGACCCGGCGGACATTGCACTTGGTTACCCTAGCTTGAAGGAAGACGGCACACCTTTCGACCAAAAGGACTTTGCTGCCTGTGTGAAGATCGTGCGCCCGGTGGCCACCCTGATTGGGAACGACACTGATCTGACCAAGTACCAGCCGGGCTATGATGCAGAGAATCAGAGGATCCCTACTCCGCGTTATGAAGCCGTCAGCTTGGTCCCGCCGACTCATAAGCACACTTTCGCCCCAGACATTAACCCGGCCGGGTTAATTGACGAGGAGGCTCAATTCGAAGCTTTGAGCGGCATTGACTGGAAATCGTCAACCTTCCAGGTCATGGGAATAGCCGGAGGAGCGGAGAGGGATGAGCCGGAAGCTTCAACTCGACAAGCATCTTAACTTGTAGGCGGCTCATGACTACATCTGAAAATAATGCCTCATCTTTTGGACTCGGGGAGTCTTGTAATAGAGTAGGATCAACATTTTAACCTTGTCGTGCCATCGTGCACCTGTTAAATGCTTAACTCCATTGAAGTGGCTTCCTTATATTCCTCCGGGTCATAATCGATCATTTATTTTCCTTAAGCTCGAATAGCTGTCTTTAACCATCAAGCCTTCAAGTATGCATCCGGTTCATGTAACCCGGATAATAAGGTTGGTACCTCAACTTCGGTGTACCAGTGTTGATAATGCTGATTGTGTGTGACTAACACTGTAAATCCAAGTTAAGCCGGCGGAGTGAGAACCGTCGTGCACACTATTGAGACAATCAGAAGAACTCGTTGTAAATCAGAAAAACTTAGGGGCTTCCGGTTCGAATACGACCAGAGACCCGTCCCAAAGGGGTTATGCTAAGATTCGAATGCGATCATATAGCCCCCAGTGGGTTTGGCGATGCCAATCAAGAGGGTACCGATAGCTATGTTCTCTTTGGTCGAATACGACCCATGTTTGAACAGGAAGCCCCCAAATGACCTTAAAAGTTGTTTAACGACGCTGATTCGAATACGATCCACGTCGGTTCCCAAAGGGGTTAAGCCATGATTCAAATATGATCAAGGAAACTCCCCGATGGGCTCGGCAGTGTGCCAATCAAGTGGGTATCGACAGCTATGTTCTCTTTGGTTCGAATACGACCCATGTTTGAACAGGAAGCCCCCAAGTGATTATATTACGTACGGCTAGATTCGAATACGATCATAAGCCGGATCCACCTCCAAGTTACCATGTGATCTTGTAATGGAAACAACACATTTACCTTTGGAGGAGAAAAAGGACAGAGGTCCTGCTTTATTGCTTATCATAATATATACATGGCTTATAGAAATATGTACATTACGAGAGCCGGTGGCTCAAGTGTAATAAGGCCGAAGCTGAGCTATGTTCCACGGCCGACGGGTCTCTTCTTCCGACTTACGTGAGTCTTTATGCTCTCAAACGTCAATAAGATAGTATGAACCGTTGTGCAAGTTCTTGCTGACCACAAAGGGTCCTTCCCAAGGCGGGGATAACTTGTGCGCATCTGTTTGATCTTGGATGAGCCGGAGCACCAGATCACCTTCCTGGAAGACCCGGGACTTAACCCGGCGACTGTGATAACGGCGCAGGTCTTGTTGGTAAATCGATGAACGAGCTGCTGCCACGTCACGCTGTTCATCCAACAAGTCAAGAGCATCTTGGCGCGCCTGTTCATTGTCCGCCTCAACATAAGCCGCCACTCGGGGCGAGTCATGACGGATGTCACTGGGGAGGACTGCTTCCGCTCCATAAACCATGAAGAAAAGCGTGTAACCCGTAGACCTGTTAGGAGTAGTATTGATGCTCCATAACACGGAGGGTAACTCCTCCACCCAACAACCCGGCGTCCGTTGCAAAGGGACTAAAAGCCGGGGCTTGATGCCTTTCAGAATCTCCTGATTAGCTCTCTCAGCTTGACCATTGGATTGAGGATGAGCTACTGACGAACATCAAGCCGAATATGCTCTCGTTGACAAAACTCCTCCATGGCGCCCTTGGACAGATTGGTACCATTGTCAGTTATAATGCTGTGTGGAAAACCAAAGCGAAATATCACCCTTTTCATAAACTGAACCGCCGTGGCTGCGTCACACTTGCTAACTGGCTCTGCTTCAACCCATTTTGTGAATTTGTCAACTGCCACCAAGAGGTGGGTCTTCTTGTCTTTGGACCTTTTAAAAGGCCCAACCATATCAAGCCCCCAGACCGCAAACGGCCAAGTGATTGGTATCATCCTCAGCTCCTGAGCCGGCACATGAGCCCGTCGTGAGAACCTTTGGCAACCATCACATTTACTGACCAAGTCCTCCGCATCAGCATGAGCCGTCAGCCAATAAAAACCATGACGAAAAGCCTTGGCCACAAGGGATTTTGAGTCGGCATCATGGCCACAATCCCCTTCATGAATCTCACGCAAGATCTCTTGACCTTCCTCAGGGGAGACACAACGCTGGAACGCTCCCGTAACACTGCGGCGATGCAGCTCACCATTGATAACAACCATTGACTTAGACCGCCGGGTTATTTGTCTGGCCAAAGTTTCATCCTCAGGCAAATCTCCCCGGGTCATGTAAGCCAAGTATGGCACCGTCCAGTCCGGGGTGTTGTGGAGAGCCGCCACCAATTGTGCCTCCGGGTCAGGGACAGCCAAGTCTTCCTCTGTAGGCAACTTAACAGAAGGGTTATGCAAGACGTCCAGGAAAGTATTAGGCGGCACCGGTTTTCGCTGAGAGCCCAGCCGGCTTAAAGCATCAGCCGCCTCGTTCTTCCTGCGATCGATGTGCTCTACTTGGTAACCCTGAAAGTATCCAGCAATAGCATCAACTTCACGGCGATAAGCCGCCATGAGAGGGTCCTTGGAATCCCACTTGCCTGATACTTGTTGAGCCACTAAGTCTGAGTCACTGAAGCACCTTACCCGGCTCAAGCTCATCTCTTTAGCCATCCGAAGACCATGGAGCAAGGCCTCGTACTCAGCCGCATTGTTAGTACAAGGGAACATCAACCGTAGCACATAATGGAACTTGTCACCTTTAGGGGAGGCGAATACAACTCCAGCCCCCGAGCCCTCCAATTGCCTGGACCCGTCGAAGTGAATAGTCCAATACGTATTATCTGGCTTTTCCTCGGGCACTTGTAGCTCTGTCCAATCGTTGATGAAATCCACCAAAGCTTGAGATTTAACCGCAGTGCGTGGCACGTATCTTAGACCATGAGGCCCAAGTTCTATAGCCCACTTAGCCACTCTCCCTGTAGCTTCTCTGTTGTGGATGATATCTCCAAGGGGAGCAGAACTAACCACAGTTATAGGGTGACCCTGGAAGTAATGCTTAAGCTTCCGGCTTGCCATGAACACACCATAAACAAGCTTCTGCCAATGTGGATACCGCTGTTTGGACTCGATGAGCACTTCACTGACGTAATAAACCGGCTGCTGAACCGGACGCTCCTTGCCCTCTTCCTTGCGCTCCACCACCACAGCCACACTGACGGCCCGTGTGTTAGCAGCTACATACAACAATAAAGGCTCCTTGTCAACCGGAGCAGCAAGGACTGGGGGCTCCGCCAGCTGTCTCTTCAAATACTCAAAAGCAGTATTAGCAGCATCATTCCAGACAAAGTCATCAGTTTTCCTCATCAACTGGTACAATGGCATGGCCTTCTCACCCAAACGGCTTATAAACCGGCTTAAAGCAGCAATACGACCCGCCAGGCGCTGGACGTCGTTTATACACGCCGGCTTAGCCAGAGAGGTGATTGCCTTGATCTTCTCCGGGTTAGCTTCAATGCCTCTGTTAGAAACCAAGAAACCCAGGAGCTTTCCTGCAGGAACACCAAAAACACACTTGGCCGGGTTAAGCATCATCTTGTAGACCCAGAGATTATCAAAGGTTTCCCTCAGATCATCTATCAAAGTTTCCTTCTCCCTGGACTTAACCACAATATCATCTACATAGGCATGAACATTGCGCCCAATCTGGTTATGAAGACAGTTCTGCACGCAACGTTGATAAGTCGCATGTGCACTCTTGAGTCCAAAAGGCATAGACACGTAGCAGAAGGCTCCAAAGGGAGTGATGAACGCTTTCTTCTCCTGGTCCTTAACTGCCATTTTAATCTGATGATATCCAGAATAAGCATCCAAGAAACTTAAGCGCTCACAACCCGCCGTAGCATCAATGATTTGATCAATACGGAGAAGAGCAAAAGTATCAGCCGGACATGCCTTGTTTAAGTCCGTGTAGTCCACACACATCCGCCAGGTGTCGTTCTTCTTGAGCACGAGCACCGGGTTAGCTAGCCACTCCGGGTGAAAGACTTCAACAATAAAGCCGGCCGCCAAGAGCCGGGCCACCTCTTCACCAATGGCTTTCCGCCTCTCTTCATTAAACCGCCGAAGGAATTGCCTAACCGGCTTAAATTTCGGATCAACATTGACAGTGTGCTCAGCGAGTTCTCTAGGTACACCTGGCATGTCAGAAGGTTTCCATGCAAAAATGTCCCTATTCTCATGGATGAACTCGATGAGCGCGCTTTCCTATTTTGGATCCAGATTGGCACTGATGCTAAACTGCTAAGATGAATCACCTGGAACGAAATCAACAAGTTTAGTCTCATCAGCCGACTTAAATTTCATTGCCGGTTCATGCTCCGTAGTCGGCTTTTTCAGAGAGGTCATATCTGTTGGGTCAACATTGTCCTTGTAAAATTTCAACTCCTCTGTTGCACAAACAGATTCTGCATAAGCTGCATCGCCTTCCTCACACTCCAAGGCCACCTTTTGGCTGCCGTGAACCGTAATGGTCCCATTGTGACCCGGCATCTTGAGCTGTAAATACACGTAACACGGCCGTGCCATGAACTTGGCGTAAGCCGGCCGCCCAAATATGGCATGATACGGACTTCTTATCTTGACCACCTCAAAGGTCAATTTTTCCACCCTGTAGTTGTACTCGTCTCCAAAGGCCACTTCCAACTCGATCTTGCCAATTGGATAAGCCGACTTACCAGGCACCACACCATGGAAAATAGTGTTTGACTGGCTGAGGTTCTTATCAATCAACCCCATACGACGGAAAGTCTCATAATAGAGGATGTTGATACTGCTGCCTCCATCCATGAGCACCATAGTGAACTTATATCCTCCCACCTGAGGAGCCACCACCAAGGCCAAGTGACCCGGATTATCAACCCGGGGAGGGTGGTCCTCCCTACTCCACACAATAGGCTGCTCAGACCATCTTAAATAGCGTGGAACCGCCGGCTCAACAGCGTTCACAGCCCTCTTATGAAGCTTCTGATCTCGCTTACACAGACTGGTGGTAAATACATGATACTGTCCACCGTTAAGCTGCTTTGGATTGGTCTGATAACCCCCCTGCTGCTGTTGATAACCCTGGCCAGACTGCTGATTAAAGCCCCCTTGACCGTTCTGTGGATTAGAATTTGAGCCGCCGCCCGGGCCATCAAAACCGCCAGCGCCTGAGCCGCCGCCCGGGCCATTGTTGCCATTAAAGGCATTGGAATTCTTAAAGGCCTTCATGATCGTGCAATCCTTCCATAAATGAGTAGCTGGCTTCTCCCTAGAGCCGTGCCTTGGACAAGGTTCATTCAACAGCTGCTCCAGCGTCGGGCCTGACCCGCCGGCTCGGGGAGGTGGCCTCCCCTTGCGTCGCTGGTTATTACCCTGTGAGCTGGCGTTGGCCACGAACTCTAGGCTGCCGTCGGCCTTGCACTTGCCACCTCCTTGGTTCCCCGGGTTATGCTGAGGACCCTTGCCATTGCCGTTCTTCTTTCCCTTCCCTGTCCTTTCATCATCTGAAGCGGGGTCCTTGGTACTATCAGAGTCGGCATACTTGACGAGAGCCGCCATCAGCGTACCCATATCATTGCAGTCGCGCTTAAGCCGCCCGAGTTTCATCTTCAGGGGCAGGAAACGACAATTCTGCTCCAACATTAAGACTGCGGAGGCGGCATCCATCTTATCAGATGAATGTATGATCTCTTTGACCCGGCGAACCCAATGCGTCGTAGACTCACCCTCCAGCTGTTTACAGTTAGTCAAATCCACAATTGACATAGACTGCCTACAGGTATCCTTGAAGTTTTGGATGAAACGGGCTTTCAGCTCAGCCCAAGACCCGATGGAATTCGGTGGTAGCCCTTTCAACCAAGTGCGGGCAGTCCCATCTAACATCATGGTGAAGTACTTGGCCATCGCTGCTTCACTGACCTCCAGCAATTCCATGGCCATCTCGTAACTCTCGATCCAGGCTCCGGGTTGTAAATCAGCCATGTAATTAGGCACCTTCCTAGGCCCTTTAAAGTCCTTGGGTAGACGTTCATTGCGGAGAGCCGGCACTAAACAAGGGACACCTCCAGTCCTCGTAGGGATACCCACGTCGACGGAAGTCGTCGGATAAGCCAGGGGTGTCTGGTAAGCCGTCAACTGAGGCGCCTGTCCACCTCTTGTCGCACTCTGTCTTGGTCTGCTCCGTGAAAGGCTCCGTTATGAGCCGGGCCATGGCCAGGGGGCAAGTCATGGCGTCGGACATTACTTGAGCCGGTCGCTGAAACCATGTGTCTGCTATAACTCGGGCTCCAGCCTGGACGAGGGGTTGAATGGATCCTATCCCGGCTGTAAGAGTACGCCTCTTGCTGCGCCAGCGCTGTCTGAAGGAGTTCCCTGACCCGGCGGGTTTCAACAGCCGTTGGAGAGTCGCCGTCAATGGGGAGAGCCGCCAGCCGTGCTGCCGCGGCGACCATGTTTTCTAGCGGGTTAGCATAATGACCCGGTGGTATTGGCACATGCTGAGGCGGGGCAGGGTTCACCCGGGGAGGCCCCATCACTTGTGGCTGAACAGGTGTCCCAGACCCGGGCACTATGATCCCCGGCGGGTTACTAGACCCTGCACCTGGCGTGTTGAAGAGGTTTCGAGGATCGTAGACTGGAGGGAGTCGAGATTGGGCCTTTTGATGCCTCCTTCTCATGACCTCATTGGACGTGTTCTGATCCATCGTGAGCCGGAAGGACTGCGCCTGAATCAACTGAGTCTGGGCGTCGAGAGCCGCCCTCTCCGCAGCCATCCTGATCCCTTCCGCTGCCAGATCCTCCTTGGCTTTCACTAGATCTAACTTTAACTGCGCCACCTCCGCGTCATGCTGAGCTTGATCCGCCGGGTCAACCATGGCGGTCAACAGGGCCGTCATCTTGTCCGTGAGATCCATCAACACCTGAGCTGGCGAGGGCACCGGATTTCCTGACCCGGTAGTAGGGTTTTGAATAGGCTGTGCACCGGCCATGAAGATTCCAACCCGGCTCGGAGGCTCAAAGGGGTCCGGAATACTGTCACCATCGGAACAGCCCCTGAGCCTGCCATCTTGAAGTTGATACAACGAGTCTGACTCATCTGTGGACGACTCGCCGTCAGAGCCGGCGGCCGTCTCATCACCAGATCCAGACCCTACAGAGAGTCCTTCATGGATACATCCCACAAAAGCATGCTTCAAGGTAGGTAGGGCCAGGGCGGGTCATGCGCGCTGAGCCGTCTCGATGAGATCGGCGCAGAGATCCGGCTCAGGGCCCGGCTCACCAATCTTGCCAATGAAGACATGAATTCCACCGAAGGGGACCCGGTACCCGTACTCAATTGAGCCGGCATCAGGGCCCCAGTTTGCATCGTCGATGTAGAGCTTGCCGCGACGACTCTTGGTCATCCGGCCCACAGCGTATCCCTTGAGCCCTTCGAAGTTGCCCTTCAAGAACTCAAATCCACCGTGCGCTGGCCCCACGGTGGGCGCCAACTGTCATGGAATTGTCACGGCAGATGTCCTCGTGTAAGGACTTAGTCTTGGAGCCATCGCAGCTAGGAAGCTTAAAGGGGTTAAACGGGTGAAGGAACACGAGGGTTATACTGGTTCGGCCCCTTACGGTGAAGGTAAAAGCCTACGTCCAGTTGAGGTGGTATTGATTAGGGTTTCGATGACCAGGGAGCTTAATTGCTATGCCTGGCTCTCGATGAGATCTTTCTCCCCCTGAACCGCCGCCGGGTCGTCCCTTTATATAGAGAGGTTGACGCCCCGCGGCTCTCAGAGTCCCGGCCGCCTCATAAGAGTGTCCGGCTCGGACTCTCAACTATTCTTGCCTTACACTACAAGTTCTACCATAATAGCGGTTGTAACTACGGGCCTTAAGCCCTCTCCGGGTCTTAAGCCCATCTCTGGCCCGCCGTCTTCAAGCTTGGCGCCGGGCTTCAGGCGATGACCATTATGAGTAACCCGGCCCCTCCGGGCGGGTGACTCTAAGGTTTATATCCTCAACAGGAGGGGTGTGGCGTACCACAAAACAACACTCCACGGGATACTGTTCATCTCCACCGTCGACCTCCTCCAGCCTCCACGGGCTCATGTTCATCCACCGTCGACCTCCTCCAGCCTCCACCTGCTTCTGTTCATCCATGGGCTCCTGTTCATCCAGCCTCCACCACGCGCTCCTCCACCGGCTACTGTTCAACCAGCCCTCTCCACGGGGTCTTGTTCAACCACTCCTCCACAGGCTACTGTTCATCTAGCCCTCCACCGGCTACTGTTCAACTAGCCCTCCACGGGGTCATCCTGTTCATCCAGCCCTCCACGGGGTCCTGTTCATGCACCCCTCCACTGGCTCGATCGATCGGGGTCTTGTTCATCCAGCTGCAGCGGCCTCTACTACCGCGGGGTCCTATTCATCCAACCCCCCACTGGGAACTGTTCATCCAAACCCCCCAACAACGCTCACTGATCATCAAGGGAAGGAGGCAGCAGTGTTCGATCGGCTTTAGTTAGCAGCAGTAGCAAAGGGATCGATCGATCGCTCGGGTTCAGTGACGCGTAGCCTGCAGTGCAATCGCTCGGGTTCAGTTAGAGCCCAACGCCTCGCACACATGCACGTACGTGCGAGAGAAACACGCATCGCTTGGCCCCCGACCACCCACCATAACCGGGAACTCCCCGATATTTTCCTCGCCCTCGCTTCTACCACGGTTTTTTCCGTCATGGACGGCCCAAAGAATGTCATGCAGCTGCATCTCCGGCCCGCCCAGGACGAAAACCCCATTTTCTGTCATGATTTTTTTTCATTGAAGTAGGACCCCACCACATCTATGATGATACCGGGTTTTGTCACAATTATCATCATAGAAGTGTCATAAGTATGACAGAAAAAAATTCGTTCGGCCGAAAATGTCACGGATGTGTCTTTTTTGTAGTGCACTAGGACTCCTAGTCCTAGTCGGTTTCCCCCTTCCTTCTCATGGAGGGGGACAGGGGGAGGAGAGGGAGAGGGGGAAGGAAAGGGGGGCCGCACCCCCTCCCCTTATTCAATTCGGTCTGCCCAGGGGGGGCACCCCTTGTGGGCTGCCCTCTCTCTCTCCCCTATGGCCCATAGTGGTGAAGGAAATATGCCCTAGAGGCAATAATAAAGTTGTTATTTATATTTCCTTATATCATGATAAATGTTTATTATTCATGCTAGAATTGTATTAACCGGAAACTTAGTGCATGTGTGAATACATAGACAAACAGAGTGTCCCTAGTATGCCTCTACTTGACTAGCTCGTTAATCAAAGATGGTTAAGTTTCTTAGCCATACACATGCGTTGTCATTTGATGAACGGGATCACATCATTAGAGAATGATGTGATGGCCAAGACCCATCTGTTAGCTTACCATTAATAATTGTTTAGTTTTATTGCTATTGCTTTCATCATGACTTATACATGTTCCTCTGACATGAGATTGTGAAACTCCCGAATACCGAGGAACACTTAGTGTGCTATCAAACGTCACAATGTAACTGGGTGATTATAAAGATGCTCTACATGTGTCTCCGATGGTGTTTGTTGAGTTGGCATAGATCGAGATTAGGATTTGTCACTCCGTGTATCGGAGAGGTATCTCTGGGCCCTCTCGGTAATGCACATCACTATAAGTCTTGCAAGCAATGTGACAAATGAGTTAATTACGTGATGATGCATTACGGAACGAGTAAAGAGACTTGCCGGTAAAGATATTGAACTAGGTATGATGATACCGATGATCGAGTCTCGGGCAAGTAACATACCGATGACAAAGGGAACAACGTATGTTGTTATGCGGTTTGACCGATAAGGATCTTCGGAGAATATGTAGGAGCCAATATGAGCATCCAGGTTCCGCTATTGGTTATTGACCGGAGATGTGTCTCGGTCATGTCTACATAGTTCTCAAATCCGTAGGGTCTGCACGCTTAATGTTCGATGACGATTTGTATTATGAGTTATGTGATTTGATGTACCGAAGTTTGTTTGGAGTCCCGGATGAGATCACGGACATGACGAGGTGTCTCGAAATGGTCAAGACATAAAGATTGATATATTGGAAGGTTGTGTTTGGACACCGGAATGGTTTCGGAAAGGTTCAGACATTTTCCACAGTACCCGGGGTTACCGGAACCCCCCGGGGAGTTAATCGGCCTTCATGGGCCCTAGTGGAGAGAGGAGACAGCGACCAGGTGGAAGCGCGCACCCCCCAAGCCCAAACCGAATTGGAGTAGGGTTGGGGGGCGACCCCCCTTTCCTTCTCTCGTCCTCCTCCTTCCCTGCTTCTCCTAGTGGGAATAGGAAAGGGGGCGAGTCCTACTTGGACCGGGAGTGCAAGTAGGACTCCCCCCATGGCGCGCCCCCGCTTGGGCCGGTCACCTCTCCTCCCCCTTATATACGTGGGAGGGGGCACCCCAAAGACACACCAAGCCTTCTATTAGCCGTGTGCGGTGCCCCCCTCGACAGTTACACACCTCGGTCATATCGTCGTAGTGCTTAGGCGAAGCCCTGCGCCGGAAACTTCATCATCACCGTCGCCACGCCGTCATGCTAAGGAACTCTCCCTCGGCCTCAACTGGATAAAGAGCTCGAGGGACGTCATCGAGCTGAACGTGTGCCGAACGCGGAGGTGCCGTACGTTCGGTGCTTGGATCGGTTGGATCGCAGAGACATTCGACTACATCAACCGCGTTACTAAACGGTTCCGCTTTTGGTGTACGAGGGTATGTGGACACACTCTCCCTGCTCGTTGCTATGCTTCTCCTAGATAGATCTTGCATGATCGTAGGAATTTCTTCGAAATACTAAGTTCCCCAACAGTGGCAAGCGAGCCAGGTCTATACGTAGATGTTATATGCAGGAGTAGAACACAATGAGTTGTGGGTGATAAAAGTCATACTGCTTACAAGCAACATCTTACTTTGATTCGGTGGTATTGTTGGATGATGCAGCCCGGGCCGACATTACATGATCGCGTTAGACTGGTTCTACCGACGTGCTTCGCACACAGGTGGCTAGCGGGTGTCAATTTCTCCAACTTTAGTTGAATCGAGTTTGACTACGCCCAGTCCTTGTTGAAGGTTAAAACAACACACTTGACGAAAAATCGTTGTGGTTTTGATGTGTAGGTAAGAACGGTTCTTACTAGAAGCCCGTAGCAGCCACGTAAAACTTGCAACAACAAAGTAGAGGACGTCTAACTTGTTTTTCCAGCGCTTGCTGTGATGTGATATGGTCAAGACGTGATGATACTCATCGACAGATGGACCGATGTCCTGGCAGCCGAAGAATACGGCCTCAAGCGCCCAGCCAAGAGTTACCCAAAGCGCAGACTGCTACCTCCGTTTGATGAGGAGGCACCAGATCCCATACCTCCCTCGCGCAATGAAGACCGACCACCACGTGGCCGGGATAGTGCGGCGGACCGACCACCCCGCGGTCGGGATAAAACGGCAACTCAGGCCGAACAATAGCCCGCCCCACCGCCTCGTAAAAACAGGGACAAAGCAACTCAGGACCACGCATACGACCTTCGGTAGGATCTGGACAGCAGAGCAGGACATACCAGATCAATATACGGATCGCGAGGACGCCTCCCAACTCGGGATGACGGCTACCTATTCGGACGTGACAAACCTAGTCACACCCGGGCCGATAACTGCAGATGGACTTCATCGGAGGTGCGCCGTGACGCGTCCTAATAGAGAGGCGCCACACACCCTCTATGCTTCAGAGATGAAGTACTGGATCACGAATTCCCCGAGGGGTTCAAGCCCGTCAATATTGAATCATACGACGGAACAACTGATCCCGCGGTATGGATTGAGGACTTTATTCTCCACATCCACATGGCCTGTGGAGACGACCTCCACGCCATCAAATACCTCCCACTAAAGCTCAAAGGACCAGCTCGACAATGGCTAAATAGCCTGCCTTAAAACTCCAACGGCAGCTGGGAGGACTTGGAAGAAGCCTTCCTTGACAACTTCCAAGGTACATATGTCCGGACACCTGACGTTGATGAATTAAGTCACATAGTTCAACAACCTGGAGAGTCTGCCAGAAAATTCTAGACTACGATCCTAACCAAAAAGAACCAGATCATCGACTGTCCGGATGCCGAAGCCCTAGCGGCCTTTAAACATAGCATCCGTGACGAATGGCTCGCCCGCCACCTCGGCCAAGAAAAGCCGAGGTCCATGGCAGCCCTCACGGCACTTATGACCCGCTTTTGCGCGGGAGAGGACAGTTGGATGGCTCGCAGTACAAACACAGCCAACGAAGCAGGCCCCTCCGAGGCCAAACACAGCACCAGCAAGCTCCGGCGCAACAGACACAAACGCCGAAGCAATGGCGATAACACCGTTGATACTACAGTTCACGCCGGATTCATTGGCTCCAAGTCCGGCCAGCGAAAGAAGCCCTATAAAACGAACGGCGGAGGACCATCCAGCTCGGACCGCATACTCGATCGTCTGTGCCAGATACATGGCACCCCAGACAAACCAACAAACCATACCAACAGAGATTGCCGGGTCTTTAAGCAAGCCGGCAAGATAAATAGCGGAAACAAGGAAGGGGAATCGCAGAGCGAGGACGATGACGAGGAGCTCCGGCAGCCGAACACTAGGGGGGCAGAAGAAATTTCCCCCTCAAGTCAAAACGGTGAACATGATATACGCTACACACATCCCCAAAAGGGAGCGCAAGCGAGCACTCAGGGACGTCTACGCGGTAGAGCCAGTCGCCCCAAAATTCAATCCATGGTCATCATTCCCGATCACCTTCGATCGTCAAGATCATCCAACCAGTATCCGGCGTGGCGGTTCAGCCGCACTGGTCCTCGACCCAATCATCGACGGATTTCACCTAACGCGAGTCCTAATGGACGGCGGTAGCAGCCTCAACCTGCTCTATCAGGACACAGTACGGAAGATGGGCATTAATCCCCCATGAATCAAACACACAAAGACTACCTTTAAAGGAGTCATACCAGGCATAGAGGCCCGTTGTACGGACTCAATCACGCTGGAGGTGGTCTTCGGTTCTCCGGACATCTTTCGAAGCGAAGAGTAAATCTTCGATATCGTCCCCTTCCGCAGCGGCTACCACGCACTGCTCGGACAAACCGCGTTCGCTAGATTCAATGCGGTGCCACATTATGCTTATCTCAAGCTCAAGATTCCCGGTCCACACGGCGTCATTACAGTAAATGGAAACACGGAACGTTCCCTCCGTATAGAGGAGCATACCGCAGCCCTAGCAGCAGAAGTACAGAGCGGCCTTCTCAAGCGGCACCATAATCCGGCCGCCGATCCCCTGGACATCGTTAAGAAGGTCCGGACTACACTTCAACAGGGCAGCTCGATTCGTCAAGAGCCGAATTAGTAAATCCGGCGTCCGTCTCAGCCCCGAGGAGGAAATGGCATTCGTACCGCGCGTACATAACTACGCACTCAAAACCCCATGGGTACAGACGGAGGCATAACTCGCTCGCGATCCACAGTGCGGCTTGACCGACCCTGGGATTCGCACGCCTTTACTTTTTCTTTTTATTACGGGTTTTTTCTCTTTTTGAGGTCTATGCGGACGACTCGCTTGCAGAACACACCAAGGAGGCAAGGAGCTCTGGCATACAAGGGAATCCCCAGGGTGGTCTCTACTAAACGATTGCCATACTTGTTTTATATACCCGCACGCAGCTCGCCCTTGGTTGCGGCATGTTAAATAGCTTCACTTGCTTATCGCATTACTTGCACAAAGTACGCCTCGACGTACTAATTACATCGCAATGGTGAATAAATGGTGGCGTCAGCTTATTACTTAATTTTCCTATTTCCTCACCTTTGTATTTATTATTCATTGCACACGTACACCATGGTATGTATTGCTATGCCAGGGGCTTCATTACACCCCGCATTACGGCAATAAAAGTCTGAACACTTTTACAGTATAGTTCGACACCCCAAACTTATAGCATTATATGCATCGGCTCCGAATCATGTCTTTGGTCAATAGTTGGGTTGCCCGGCTCCTGTGCTTACTACCTTACGTTCCGCTATATCGGCTAGGGTAGTAAAGGGAGAACTACTGCGATTGTGTCCCAGTTCTTCCGGACGAGCACCTCAGTAGAGAAAGCCGAAAACTGACTGTCATGATGCGGCGAGAGCTGGTCAGCTGTTCGAGAGGTTCCAAATCGTTAGAGATTTTTTCCGCTTCTTGCGAAGAATAGGTTCCTCCGATTAGGCCCCCTAGTTCGGCCTTCCGAATACCAGGGGCTTCGCCAACTTTCTTAATTGTCAAACTCCTATGGCTAATTGAGGGCGGTAAAGGCCGCATAGTCTGATTGCCTTGTTCGTTGCGCTAAACACCTCCTTTAAGGACTAGAATGTGGAGTAAAGAGTGTTTAGATTTATCCCGAACACCCCCGTACTATCTACGTGGGGGCAGAAGCCGACGACTGATCAACCCTCAGATTTCATAAACGGCCGCACAGGAGGTAAAATGTAAATCGCAAGCATTATAATACATAACATCATTGTTCCATATTACAGGACAGGATAATACAAATGTTCTCATGGGAATATAACATCCTTCGAGCGTTGCTCCGCCACAAGGTGGGACCCCTCCAGGACACCATCAAAATAGAGCTCAGGTCGACGATGCTCCTTGCTCTCCGGCGGCCCCTCGGTTATCAGCTTCTTGGCATCCAGCTTTGCCCAATGCGTCTTGACGCGGGAAAATGCCATACGCGCACCTTCAATACAGACCGACCGCTTCACGGTTTCGAGCCGTGGACAGGCACTTACAAGCCGCTTAACAAGTCCGAAGTAGCTACTAGGTATAGGCTTGGTAGGCCACAGCCGGACTATCAGGTCCTTCATGGCTAGCTCTGCCGACCTGTGTAGCTCGACCAACTGCTTTAGCTGGTTGCTGAAGGGCATCGGATGTTCGGATGCAAGATATTGGGACCAGAATAGCTTCTCCGTAGACATCCCTTCTTCGGCTCTATAATGCTCGGCAGCATCTGATATACTGCATGGCAGATCCGTAAACGCCCCTGGAAAACCGAAATTCGGATAAGTACAAGGAACGTTTCTGTTACATACTTGCTTTGCATGGTGAAGGACTTACCCGCCGCAATCTTCTTGGCCGCCTGAATTTCCTGGAGGGCGTTCTGGGCTTCGGCTCGTGCATCTTGTGCGCTCTGGCGGGCCTTCACCAGTTCGGACTCTCGCACCTTACAATCGCGCTCCAAGGACTCAAATCTCTCGATCGCGCCCTGGAGCTGTTGTTGCGCATCGCCAACCCGGGCCTCGTGCTTCTCGTGTGCGGCGCATTCCTTGGCCGCTTTGTCCTAGGCCTCGGCTAACGCCTTCTTGAGGGCTGCCACCTCGGTCGTGGCCCCTAATAAAGTTTATGACACTTTAGTCCGGACGGACTATTCATTTTTCTTAAAATATACCCGCAGGTTACTGCATACCTTGGCTATCCTCCAGCTGCTTCTTCACGAGGCCGAGCTCCTCCTCGGCCCGCTCCAGTTTCCGCTTCAGTCCGGAGACCTCCGCAGCATGAGCGGTGGCAGCCTGCAGCGATACCTGCTTATTCACATAGACAACTTATGTTAGACTCCTGCGATATTTCTTCTTGATCCTCTGTTCGGCTTTTTTCTTCCCGAACACCAAACAGAGCATCAAGGGCTACTGTCTATACTGTGATACTCTTCCTACAACCACATTACTTACCTCAAAGCCCGATAGAAGGCTAGTGCAGGCTTCGGTCAGTCCGCTTTTGATGAGCTGAACCTTCTCTATCACCGTGCCCATAAGGGCGCGGTGTTCATCCACAATAGAGGCGCCTTGTAGCGCCTCCAGCAGATTATCCGGTGCCTCTGGTTGGACAGAGGTCACCGGTGGAACAGGCACATTCCCTCCTTTTGGGGAATGCCGTTCGCTGGACTCCGGAGCCGCATAGATCTCCGGAATGGTATCCGGCTCAGGTCCGAAGAGAACTCGGCCCCCGTCACCAGTCCCCATAGGGGCTTTTTTCCCCGTGTGTCCGGCGACTGAGGAATCGTCCAGGGGCGCCACCCCGACGATCTCCGGAAGCTCCCCCTGATCAGGGAAGGTCTTTTGCGACACCACCTCGTCGTCACCCTTGGGAGGGACGGAATGCGCAGGTGGCAGAGACATGCTAGCCATCTCCTTTGAGTCTAGCGATCCCTCTATCGAGTATCGCGAGGAGCCGTCGCGTGCCGGACTGCAATGACAAGGTTTGAGATACATCAATATTACAAAACCGGGAAAGCCAGACATTTTCAGATTCTGGTACTTATGAGGCGGCCCGAGGCTTGGTCCGGCGAGGTCGCTCCGGACTGCTATCAACATCCCACGCAGGGTTATCCGCGAGGGAGCCTTTAACCCTCTTAGACGCTTTTGCCTCCGGGTTTGTGGGGGCCGCTCTCTTCTTCCTCCCCACTTCAGGTGGGGAGTCATTTTCTTCTTCCTCTTCATCATCGTCGTCAGCGGACAAAGAGGAAATCTCGCTTTCGGACGTCACGTCCGGAGTGCCTTTTCGGCGAGGGCCCTTCTTGGCCCCTTTGGCCGCCTTCTTGGCCGTCTTCTCTGGCACCTCATAAGGTGCAAGGAAAAGCATTCTCGTCAGTAATGGGAATTCCTGGTCTTCGAGTAGCGGAGCCGGACAGATAATCCCCTCTGCTACCTTGATCCAGGCCTAAAAACATGGGTAGGAAGGCTTAGACTTTTTCCCAAAATATGCTAGTAAAGGGCACACCTTGAAAGCATTAAAAGAACTTACCAGGTTAGCCTGGCGTTTTAAGCTAAGCTCGCAATCTTCGGTCGTGGGCGGTGGCGTCTCGCCGGCCTTGAAGAGCACTTTCCAGATTTCTTCGTGCGTCGTGCCGAAGAGCTCTAGTAGCGTCTGGTGCTTGGCCGGGTCGTACTCCCATAGATAGCAAGTCCGGCGTTGGCACGGAAGAACCCGACGAATGAGCATGACCTGGACCACATTGACAAGCTTGATCTTCCTGTCTATCATGTTCTGGACGCACGTCTGGAGCCAAGTCAGCTCGTCCGAGGGACCCCAGGTTAGGCCCCTCTCCTACCAGGTGGTGAGCCGCATCGGGATTCCGGATTGGAATTCGGGGGCCGCCGCCCAGTTGGCGTCGCGCGGCTCGGTGATATAGAACCACCCCGATTGCCACCCCTTCACCGTCTCTGCGAATGAGCCTTCGGGCCAGGTAACGTTGGGCATCTTGCCCACCATGGCGCCTCCGCACTCTGCTTGTTGGCCGCTCACCACCTTCGGCTTCACGTTGAAGGTCTTCAGCCATAGGCCGAAATGAGGTGGGATGCGGAGAAAGGCCTCGCACACGAGAATGAATGCCGTGATGTTGAGAATGAAGTTGGGGGCTAGGTCATGGAAGTCTAGCCCGTAGTAAAACATCAGTCCACGGACGAAGGGGTGAAGAGGGAAGCCCAGCCCGTGGACGAAATGTGTAAGAAACACAACCCTCTCGTGGGGCTCCGGAGTAGGGACGACCTGTCCCTTGGCCGGGAGTCTGTGAGCGATCTCCTTGGCCAGATATCCGGCCTCCCGGAGCTCCTTGATATCCCTCTTCTTGGCGGAGGAGGCCATCCACTTGCCTCCAGCTCCGGATCCGGACATCTTTGGAGTGCTTTCTCGGACGAGGGAAAGGCTAAAGCTTGGGCACTGGAGCTCAGGGACGGAAGGGCTGAGGAGGAACCGAGGTGTGGGTGAGGAAAGGGAATCCTTATCCCCTTATAAAGGCCATGAATATCAAGCGCCTCCCCACTCGCCTATTCCCAAGGGCCATGCAAACGGCACGGTTGGGTCACCCACGCCCGCATTGATGAAAATCCCGCAATAAGGGGACACGATCTCTGCTTCAACAAGATGTGCCAATGGCAACCGCGCCTCGAAACATGGAGCGGCAGACGAAAACCGGTTCGAAATTACGACCAGACAGACGTGATGTCACGTTGTAGAAAGCTGTCCGCGGATGGAACTCGTGTAAAAATATATTCTCTCTGTGGTTGTGTATGGTGTGTGTGACAGGTCGGGATACTATCATCGCATCCGAAGACTACCTTGAAGTTCGGATAGAAGGGAACACGCCTTGCAATGCCGAAGACAATCTGCGCGCCGGACTCCTCGTCATTGAAGCCAGGTTCAGGGGCTACTGAGGGAGTCCTGGACTAAGGGGTCCTCGGGCGTCCGGCATGTTATCCATTGGGCCGGACTGGTGGGCTGCGAAGACATGAAGGCCGAAGACCGTACCCGTATCCGGTTTGGACTCTCCTTGGCGTGGAAGGCAATACTTGGCGACCAAACTATGAAGATTCCTTCTTATGTAACCGACTCTATGTAACCCTAGATTCCCGCAATGTCTATATAAACCGAAGGGGTTAGTCCGGAAAGGAGATACTTATTACCATAGTCATACAGGCTAGACTTTTAGGGTTTAGCCATTACGATCTCGTGGTAGATCAACTCTTGTAATACTCATATTCATCAAGATCAATCAAGTAGGAAGTAGGGTATTACCTCCATAGAGAGGGCCCGAACCTGGGTAAACATCATGTCCCCCGTCTCCTGTTACCATCGATCCTAGACGCACAGTTCGGGACCCCCTACCCGAGATCCGCCGGTTTTGACACCGACAACTGGTGCAAGCCTCTCGGAGTTGGAATATACGCTTTGATAGTGTGATCAAAGCATATGGTTTTATACGGACTTTTGGAGAAGCCTGTATTTACAAGAAAGTGAGTGGGAGCTCTGTAGCGTTTCTGATATTATATATCGATGACATATTTTTAATCGGAAATTATACTGAATTTCTGAATAGCATAAAAGGATACTTGAATAAGAATTTTTCAATGACAGACCTCGGTGAAGCTGCATATATATTGGGCATCAAGATCTATAGAGATAGATCAAGACGCTTAATTGGACTTTCACAAAGCACATACCTTGATAAATTTTTGAAGAAGTTCAAAATGGATCAGTCAAAGAAAGGGTTCTTGCATGTGTTACAAGGTGTGAATTTGAGTCAAACTCAATGCCCGGCCACTTCGGAAGATAGAGAGAAAATGAAAGTCATTCCCTATGCCTCAGCCTTAGGTTCTATCATGTATGCAATGCTGTGTACTAGACCTGATGTGTGCCTTGCTATTAGTTTAGCAGGGAGGTACCAAAGTAATCCAGGAGTGGATCACTGGACAGCGGTCAAGAACATCCTGAAATACCTGAAAAGGACTAAGGCTATGTTTATCGTTTATGGAGGTGACAAAGAGCTCGTCGTAAATGGTTACATCGATGCAAGATTTGACACTGATCCGGATGACTCTAAGTCCAAACCGGATACGTATTTATATTGAATGGTGGAGTTGTCAGTTGGTGCAGTTCCAAGAAGAGCGTCATGGTGGGATCTACGTGTGAAGTGGAGTACATAGCTGCTTCGGAAGCAGCAAATGAAGGAGTCTGGATGAAGGAGTTCATATCCGATCTAGGTGTCATACCTAGTGCATCGGGTCCAATGAAAATCTTTTGTGACAATACTGGAGCAATTGCCTTGGCGAAGGAATCTAGATTTCACAAGAGAACCAAACACATCAAGAGACGCTTCAATTCCATCCGCGATCAAGTCAAGGAGGGAGACAAAGAGATTTGCAGAATACATACGGATCTGAATGTTGGAGACCCGTTGACTAAGCCTCTCTCACGAGCAAAACATGATCAGCACCAAGACTCCATGGGTGTTAGAATCATTACTATGTAATCTAGATTATTGACTCCGGTGCAAGTGGGAGACTGAAGGAAATATGCCCTAGAGGCAATAATAAAGTTGTTATCTAGATTTCCTTATATCATGATAAATGTTTATTATTCATGCTAGAATTGTATTAACCGGAAACTTAGTACATGTGTGAATACATAGACAAACAGAGTGTCCCTAGTATGCCTCTACTTGACTAGCTCGTTAATCAAAGATGGTTAAGTTTCCTGACCATAGACATGTGTTGTCATTTGATGAGCGAGATCACATCATTAGAGAATGATGTGATGGACAAGACCCATCCGTTAGCTTAGCATAAATGATCGTTTAGTTTTATTGCTATTGCTTTCATCATGACTTATACATGTTCCTCTGACTATGAGATTATGCAACTCCCGAATACCGGAGGAACACATTGTGTGCTATCAAACGTCACAATGTAATTGGGTGATTATAAAGATGCTCTACAGGTGTGTTTGATGGTGTTTGTTGAGTTGGCATATATCGAGATTAGGATTTGTCACTCCGTGTACCGGATAGGTATCTCTGGGCCCTCTCGGTAATGATCATCACTATAAGCCTTGCAAGCAATGTGACTAATGAGTTAGTTGTTGGATGATGCATTACAGAACAAGTAAAGAGACTTGCCGGTAACGAGATTGAACTAGGTATGATGATACCGACGATCGAACCTCCGGCAAGTAACATACCGATGACAAAGGGAACAACGTATGTTGTTATGTGGTTTGACCGATAAAGATCTTCGTAGAATATGTAGGAGCCAATATGAGCATCCAGGTTCCGCTATTGGTTATTGACCGGAATTGTGTCTCGGTCATGTCTACATAGTTCTTGAACCCGTAGGGTCCGCACGCTTAAAGTTAGATGACGATTTGTATTATGAGTTATGTGATTTGATGACCGAAGTTTGTTCGGAGTCCCGGATGAGATCACGGAGATGACGAGCAGTCTCAAAATGGTAGAGACATAAAGATTGATATATTGGACGATGTTATTCGGACACCAGATGAGTTCTGGGAGGTACCCGATAACTATCGAAGTGCCGGAGGGTTATCGGAACCCCCCGGGGGAACTAATGGGCCTTCATGGGCCTTAGTGGGAAGAGAGAAGCGCCACAAGGGGATGGTCGCCCCTGTGACGCCCCCGATTCAATCATACACTAATCATGCACGCAAACGTGTACGATCAAGATCAGGGACTCACGGGAAGATATCACAACACAACTCTAAAACATAAATAAGTCATACAAGCATCATAATACAAGCCAGGGGCCTCGAGGGCTCGAATACAAGTGCTCGATCATACACGAGTCAGCGGAAGCAACAATATCTGAGTACAAACATAAGTTAAACAAGTTTTCCTTAAGAAGGCTAGCACAAACGGGGATACAGATCGAAAGAGGCACAGGCCTCCTGCCTGGGATCCTCCTAACAACTCCTGGTCGTTGTCAGCGGGCTGCACGTAGTAGTAGGCACCTCCGGTGTAGTAGGAGTCGTTGTCGATGGTGGCATCTGGCTCCTGGGCTCTAGCATCTGGTTGCGACAACCAGGTAGAAAGGAAAGGGGGAAAAGAGGGAGAAAAGCAACCGTGAGTACTCATCCAAAGTACTCGCAAGCAAGGAGCTACACTACATATGCATGGGTATATGTGTAAAGGGCCATATCGGTGGACTGAACTGCAGAATGCCTGAATAAGAGGGGGATAGCTAATCCTGTCGAAGACTACGCTTCTGGCCACCTCCATCTTGCAGCATGTAGGAGAGAGTAGATGGTAAGATCACCAAGTAGCATCGTATAGCATAATCCTACCCGGCGATCCCCTCCTCGTCGCCCTGTTAGAGAGCGATCACCGGGTTATATCTGGCACTTGGAAGGGTGTGTTTTATTAAGTATCTAGTTCTAGTTGTCATAAGGTCAAGGTACAACAACGGGTCGTCCTTTTACCGAGGGACACGGCTATTCGAATAGATAAACTTCCCTGCAGGGGTGCACCACATAACCCAACATGCTCGATCCCATTTGGCCGGACAAACTTTTCTGGGTCATGCCCGGCCGCGGAAGATCAACACGTCGCAGCCCTACCTAGGCACAACAGAGAGGTCAGCACGCCGGTCTAATCCTAAGCGCGCAGGGGTCTGGGCCCATCGCCCATTGCACACCTGCACGTTGCGTGGGCGGCCGGAAGCAGACCTAGCAACCTCCATTTCAAAGGAAGTCACGTTACGCGGTCCAATCTGACGCGCGCCGCTCAGTCGCTGACGTCACGAAGGCTTCGGCTGATACCACGACGTCGAGTGCCCATAACTGTTCCCGCGTAGTTGGTTAGTGCGTATAGACCAAATGGCCAGACTCAGATCAAATACCAAGATCTCGTTAAGCGTGTTAATTGATGTAACCACAGACACCGACCAGGGCCAGGCCCACCTCTCACCTAGGTAGTCACAACCTGCCCTGTCGCTCCGCCACAAAGATCCACCCAGAGGGCCGTCGGGACAAAGGTCCTTTCAGCCCCCAATCCGTGAATCACTCGCGGGTACTCCTCGAGCCGACCCGACTTTAGTCACCACATGTATCATGTATAAAGTATATAAGTATATACCCGTGATCACCTCCCAAGTGATCATGGCCCGATAGTATAGCACAGCAGACGGACAAGAATGTAGGGCCACTGATGGAAAACTAGCATCCTATACTAAGCATGTAGGATTGCAGGTAAAGGTAACAACATTGGTGGCAAAGACAGGCTATGCAGCAGAATAGGATTAACGGAAAGCAGTAACATGCTACACTACTCTAATGCAAGAGTATAGAGAAGAATAGGCGATATCTGGTGATCAAGGGGGGGCTTCCCTGGTTGCTCTGGCAAGAAGGAGGGGTCGTCAACAGTGTAGTCGGTCGGGGCACCAGCAGCGGCGTCAGTCTCATAGTCTACCGGAGAGAAGAGGGGGAAGAAACAATGAATACAATGCAAACAGATGCATAACGATGCATGACATGACAAAGCGTGATGCTAGGTGTGCCCAAACGCGGTAGTAGGTGATACCGGCGAAGGGGGGGAAACATCCGGGAAAGTATCCCCGGTGTTTCGC